>NC_142503.1:99655000-99976250 GCF_057876585.1 Rhinolophus sinicus
TTTCTTTCTGCCTGAATAGCTTCCTTTAACATTTCTTATTGGGCAGGCCTGTTGGCAACAAATGTTCTCAGCATTATTTTGTTCAAAATCTTTATTTCACTCCTATTTCTGAAAGGTATTTTCCTAGGTAAAGAAGAGTAGGCGGATAGTGTTTTTTTAAAGTACTTTAAAAATGTCTCTCGTTGTCTTTTGATTTGCTCAATTTCTGATGAAAAATCTGCTGACATTCTTGTTTGTAAGTCTATACATGTGTCCTTTTTTCTCTGCCCGCTTGGTGTGGTTTCCTTTATATTTACTCTCCTTGGGATTTGTTGAGCTTCTTGGATCTGTGGGTTTGCAGTTTTCATCAAAGCAGAAAACTTTCCAGTCATTATTTTAAAAAATACTTTTGTCTTTCCCTCCCCCTTTCCTGGGGCTCCAGTGTTAAGACTGTTTTTGTCCCTGACTAATATCCCGTTTTAGTCACTGATGATCAATTAATTTTCCCCACATTTCCCCATCTCATTTTGGACAGTTTCTACAAGTTCATCTTCAAGTTACATCTTCAAGTTCACTCATCTGCTGTTAATCCCATCAGTATATTTTTTCATTCTATTTCCATCTCTCTAAGTTCTACCTAGGCCTTTTTTATATCTTCCATTTCTCTCCCCATTATGTTAACCATTTCCTCTACCTACCTGAATATCTAACGCGTAATTATAATAGCTGTTTTAACATCCTTGTTTGTTAATTTCATCATTTCTGTCATTCCTGGGTCTATTTCTGTTGATTGATTACAGGTCATATTTTCTTGGTTCTTTGCATACCTGGTTAATTTTCGACTGGATACCAGACATTGTGAATTTTGTTTTGGGTGCTGGATTTTGCTGTATTCCTTTAAACAGTGCTTGGCTTTGCTGTGGCATACCATTAAAAGTTTCTTGGAATCAGCTGGATCCTCCAAAGTTTGCTTTTATACTTTGTTAGGGCAGATCTAGAGCAGCCTTTAATTTAGGGTTAATTTAGCCCTGTCGCCAAAGCAATACTCTTTTGATACCCTGTGTATACAGACTATTCCTAACCCTTTGTGAGTTCCAGCCTACTGTTTTCCAGTGGGCTTCTTCCTTTGGCCTCAGATGGTCTCCTCTCATGCATGTACAGGTCAGTACTCAGCCGGACTCAAGGAGACAGCAAACTGTTATTTCATACACTGTCTAGTTTTCTAGTTGTTTAAGGTAGCCAGGTACATTCAGTCCTTGTTATTCCATCATTGCTGAACAGGATAAATTTTGTAAATCAACTAGTGATTTCACAGTATCCTACCTAAAGCCTTTGTCTTAGTCTTCACCCAGCTCTGCCTTTTAAAAATATGTAACCATGCTAACTACTTCCTTTTTCTTGGAATTTGTTCCACTCTTAGTTTGACACTATTTTAATTCTCCTACTACTCTGATTATGATTTCTTATTCTTGAATCCTCAAATATAGGCAAATTTCCAAAGTTGCGTCCTTCCTTGCCACATTTTCTTCTCTAACTGTGCAGAATCTCACCATGTATAGTTTCAACAAGCCCCACAATTTCATTTACAACCTCTTTTGCTACTGACTCTTAACACAACAGAGGTACCTTAATACACACCTGGCTTTGTACTTCTTCATTCAAGAATAAACACAAAGGAAAACAGCAGAATACAAAATGTAAAACCTCAACTACATCTGAAAATGAGTTTATATATGTACTTCTATATCTATGTAACCAGGGAAAAACCACAGAAGGTAACAATTAAAATGCTAAGAATGATTGTTTCATGAATAATTTTTTATACTTTTTGTATTTTCTACACACACACACACACACACACTAAATTTATAATGAGAAGGTATTTTCTAAATCCCCATTTCTAGCTCACAGCTCCAACTGTTTTGTAGGTCAGCATCTCAAACCAATATTTTAAAAACCCTGTCATGTGTCTCCCACCTAGAACCTGCCTATATACTCCTTTGCTCTAGTTAATAGTACAAAGTCTTTCCATAAACTGTAGAGCCATTTCAACTTGATCCTGTGTCCCCACTTCCAGTCAACAACCTAATGGAAACAATATTACTGCACAAGACTCTAACAATGATCTCAATCAACGCCTAACAGCTAGCAGAATAACACCCTCTCCCCTTTTTTCCCCAGATACAGGAGAAATCTGTAAAAAGGAAGCAATACACTTGGCATAGAATCAGACTGTGCCGGGGGTAAAGAGGTAGATTTTAAGGAGGGGCCAAAGTCACTAAATGAGCCCAGGGGAAACCACTGAGCAGGCTGGAGACGTGATGAAGCTACATTTGGCGGGCACCTGGAGATGGGAAGGAGAAACACGTGAAATAGGCTTCAAATGGCACTTTGGCATAAAGTTAATTTCCTGCCCAAACTGGTGTTTGTTGAGCTGAATAATATACACTATCAACTGTTTACCATATAATTAACCAGTTCTGAATGCTAAGGCCATAACCTTTTTATTTGTAATGCTCTTCTAAAAATAGGCAATTAATTAACATGGTACAAAATTCAAAGGTCACAAAATAGTATGGATAAACCTTGAGGACATTATGCTAAGTAAAATAAGTCAGTAAAAAACACAAATACTGTATGAATCCACTCACATGCTATATACTTAGTGTAGTCAAATTCAGAGAGACAGAAACTAGAATGGTGGTTACCAAGGGTAGTTGTTTAATGGTGATGAAAATGTTATGGAGACTGGTTGTACAGCAACGTGAATATGCTGAACAGTACTGAACTGTACACTTAAAACGATTAAGACAGTAGATTTTATGTTATATGCATTTTGCCACAATTAAAAACTCAAAAAAAAAGTCACTAAATAGTATACAGAGAAAAAGTATCGCCCATTTCGTCCCCCAGTCACCCGCCTGTCCTCAGAGAGAGCCAGTATTTTTCTATCCTCCTAGAGATACTCTATTTATACATGCTCTCATGTACATGCCTTGAAAAATACCCATACAGAAACACACCAGATAGACCATTCCTGCTCTGTGGACTTTTCATTTAATATACCTTAGAGACATTTCTGTATTAGTTCACACAGGGCTGCTTTACTCCTTTTAAGAGCTGTTACCAACCCACTGTATGACTATACCATTTGTTATTTTACCAGTTCCCTACTGATGCTTAATTAGGCTTTGTCCAAAACTTTGCTAATTACAAACACAGCAATGAATGTCCTCATACTACTTAACCTACACATATACAAGCGAGTATGTGCATATGTTTACAAGCACAGAGGAGAGTTGCTAAAACAAATGGTATGTGCATTCTTTAGGACTGTGTGTATACACACTATTTTTATTTAAAAATTTTTATTGAAGTATAGCATACATTCAGAAAAGTACACAAATACTAAGTTTATAGCTTGATAAAATTTCCCAATGTAAACACAACCATGTAACCAGCACACACATCAAGATATAGAGAACATTACAAGCCCCCTCAAAGGCCCATGTGTTCCTTTTCTGTGAGCTCCCCCAAGGGTAATACTACCCTAACTTCTAACACCACAGATTGCTTTTTGTCTGTTTTTGAACTTATGTTTTTGTGTCTGGCTCTTTCACTTAACAGTATGTGAATCATCTATGTTGTGTATGAATTTGGTTAACTCAATCTTGTTCTCTACCATTCCATTGTGTAACTACATCACTCTTTACTTATCCACACTACTACTGAGGTATATACAGCCATCATTTTAATGAAGATCCTCAAGCTGCTTCCGAGTTTAGAATCCTACCATTACTACATGGAGTAGCTATTTCTCTGCATCTTAGCCAAGTTAATTGAACTGTTTGATCTTTGCCAACCTGGTATATTAAAAATGCTTTCAATATAGTTTGTCTGCTTTTCTCTTATTATGACTGAAATTGAGGATCATTTCCTGTTGAAGAAACATTTCTTTACTTTCAAATGTCTTTTAATGTCCTATGCCTACTAGTCTATTGAGTTGTTGGACTTTTCTGTACTGATTTAAAGGGACTCCTGGGTTTTTTAGAAGGAAATTAGCTCCTTGACCATGATGCACGGCAAATAATTTTCCTCAGTTTATCTTTGGAGTTTCACCTTTGTTTACGCTAGTTTTTGCCCTGCATAGGTTTTGTCTGTCTTTAGGCAAACTCATCAACTTTTTTTCTTTTCAGTTTCTGGGGTTTTGTAAAAGTTAGAGCAACTGAAACTCTCATACATTGCTGGTAAGAGTGCTGAGCTGGTAGTTACTTGGAAAACTGTTTGGCAATATATACTAAAATTAAACATACATATATCCTATCACCCAGCAGTTCCACTCAGTTGCGATAGAAAATAAGTGCTTATGCCCACCAAACATGCACAACAATGTTCTTAGCAGTTTTATTCATTTTAGCCAAAAAATGTAAACAACCCAAATTTCCATCAACAGTAGAATAAAGCATAGCATATTAATACAACATAATACCACACAACAAAAAAGAACAATTGCTACATACAATCTAAATGAATCTCATAGAAACGTTAAGCAAAAGAAGCTAGCTAGGCACAACAGACTTACTATATGATTGGATTTATTTGAAGATCAAAAACAGGCAAAACTAATCTATAGATGGAGGTCAGAAAAGTGACCACTGGAAGAGAAGGTATTGGACTAGAAGGAGCATAGGGAGAATTTTGGTGTGCTGGAGACGGTGTGTATCTTGATCTAGGTGGGGGGCACTTTATGAATACACACATATTTGAGTTGGTCCCTTAAAATATGTGTACTTTCCTATCTGTGAATTACACAATAAAAGTTTTTTAAAGTGAAATAACAAGCTAGCTTTCTTTTTTCCTAAATGGCGACTTAGGTGACCCAATACTGTCCACCGAAGAACCGTTTTCATCTTTATCACATATGGCATTTCTATAAATGTGGCTACTTCAATACTCTCCACTCTGGTCCAGTGACAGTCTGTCCACGGCGGTGCTCTTAATTATTTTGGCTTTAACACAGACTCTAAGAGCACAAAGCCTTCCTTCATGAAGACTGATTTTCGTCATTTTTATTAAAAATTTTACTTTTGTTCCTTCATAGAAACTTTAGAATCAAGTTTTGAAAAGCCTGCTGAGATATTAATTGGGACTGCACTGAATTTACAGATGTTATCAATTCCAAGATATCATCAGTGTAAGATGTACAATTATTTTCTGCAGCACCAAGAAGACATTGCTGCACTATGACATAATGCTGCCTTAGAGTGAAGGTTTTTATTTTATGCCTATTAAAAGAGCTCTTTTAGACTTCAACAGCTTTGTCTTTATATTACATGAGTTGTGCTTATAATGAAAGGAAAATGAGTGAAATAAATTCGTTATGTTCTTAAAACTTCTTTACCACTACCACATGGCCACAAGTGATTGGAAGATGCCATAAATTTTAAGGCATATTTCAATTTTGGAAATGACAAAATGAAAGTGTATCTAACAATACAAAATATAGCAATTTAGAGAGGATACTGGTATCTTTCCAATGTGAGAGTTACCCTATCCAAGAAAAAAATTATGTTTCAGCATTTATTTTTTTATGTTCCTTAGTAAAGTTTTACAATATTTTTCAAAGATATCCTTCATTTTCTTGTTAAATTTATTTCTGTGTAGACTTTTTTTTTCCTTCAAAAATTCTGTTGGGAAGATATGCAAAACCTCTATGGTGTTTAGAAATCTATGAAACGTTATTAAGAAAAAGTTGAAGAAGACCAAAACACATGAAAAGATAATGTTCATGAATTGGAAGGTATAAAGATTTAAATTATCCCTAAACTTATTCAATGCAATTCCAGTCAAAATTCAAACAGGTATTCTTCTGGAACCTCACAAGCTGATTCTAAATGTATATGCAAATGCAAGGGGTCAAAAATAACCAAGACTTACTATATATTGGGTATCAAGATGTATAAAACTAGAGTACCAATTCCCAAACTTTGTTTTGAGTAATTCTCAAACTCCTACAAATTGAGACTCCAAAGAGCTTTAGTTTATGTGAGTTTATCTATTATAGTTATCCCACTCCAAATTAAAACAGAAATTAAAAAAAAAATTATTCATTTCAAAATAACAAGAAATCCATTATATGCTAACAGAAATAACAATAATTATGAAAATAACTATTTCTCAAAACAAAAAATGTAGTGAGAAGAGTAGCACTGTTTTACATTTTTGTAACTTTCTTTAATATCTGGCTCAACAGGTGATAGCAGGATTCTTCTAGCTGCTTCTGTATTCAATCGGTTTCACTATCATATGTCACGCAGCCTCTGCACACTCATGAGAGAATGAGAGTGAATAAGGCAAAGAGCACCCTAGTCTTACTATGACAATAGTCTCAAGTTCTCAAAGACCTAGTGAAAGGATCTCAGGGACCTGACGCGGTCCCTGAACTACTGGCAGAGTACTTAAAGACAGTGGTACATTGGCACAAAGACAAACAGAAGAATGGAACAGGAGAACCCAGACAAATCCCTGTATCTACACACCCAGCCAATATATGACAAAAGTAACTACAGAGAGGTGGAGAATGGTCTTTTCAATAAGTGGTGGTGCCTCAGTAATTATAGTCATACAGGGAAAAAAATGATATTGACTCATCTCACACCATTAAAAATTCCACATAGATTGTTGATCTCAATGTGAAAGGCAAAACATAACAGAAAATCATACAAAATATCCTCATCACTAGGATATAAAATGTTCTAATTATACAGAAAAAGACTGACATATTTAACTTCATTAAAATTAAGAATTTCTATTAATCAAAAGATATCTTTAAGGAAATGAAAGGCAAGGCAAGCCAGAGTGGAAGAGGATATGTGAACACAGATGAGTAAGGCAAGGACAGAACACCAGGTAGAAACATTGGCAGGACTCTAATGAACCCTTAATGAACCTTTCAAAGAGAAGATATCCAAAGGCCAATAAACATATGAAAGGCTGCTCAACCTCATTAGTAAACAGGAAAATGCAAATTAAAACCAAAGAGGAGTGTTAAATAATACAACAACTTTGGGAAATTGTTCCGTAGTTTCTAATAAAATTAAACACCTACTCTACAACCCAATAATCCACTCTCAATATAAACCCAAGAGAAATGAGTGTGTGTGCATAGAAAAATTTGCATGAGACTGTTCATAGCAGCTTAATTCACTATAGTCAAAGCCTAGAAATAATAAGAAAATGATAACCACACAATGGAACTAAACAATAAAAGAAAATAACTAACTAATAAAACCAACAACTTAGATGAACTGCAAACAGCAACAAAATATTACGCTGTGTAAAAGAAACCAGACACAAAAGAGCACATACTGTTATGAGCACATATTGACACAAAGTTCAAGAACAGGCAAAACAAATTGACAGTGGCTGAGGTCAAAACAGTATGTCAGAATAGCAGCTTCTGATTGGAAAGGAGCATGAGAGAACTTTCTGGGATGGTGGAAAGGCTCCACACCTTCATCTGGGTACTGGTACATGCACATGTAAAACAGTCTTCCACCTGTACATCGAAGATTTTTGTATTTTACTGGAGATGAAAGTATACCTCAATTACATGTAAAAATCCATTATATGTACACCAGAATGATTAATACAATTTAACAGATTGACAATTTGAAGTCTTGGCAAAGAGGCAGAAAAACAGGAATTCTTATACATTGTTGGCAGGAATCTAAATTAGTGCAACCACTTTGGAAAACAGTCTAGCATTACCAACTAAAACTGAAGATACACAAAAATGTTCAGAGCAGCATTATTCATAATTGCCACAGTGAAAACAATTTAAATGTCCATCCAAAAAAAGTAAATAAATCAATTGATATATTCCTATAATATTCAGCAATGTTAAACTATTGCTCCATAAAACATGGGTGAATTTCACACAATAATGTTGAGTGAAAGCACCCAGAGTAAAGAATACAAACTAAATGGTTCCATTTATATAAAGTTGAAAAAGCAAACAAAACTAAACTACCAAGTTTGCAATCTTAAGTAGAAAAGAAAGTGATTTAGCATAAAATTCAGGACAGGTTACTCTTGAGAAGGAGGGAGTTTTAGGAGGCGTCCTGGAGCTCTGACAATCATCTATCTGATGACTTGAATGTTGGTTACAAGGTTTATGCTTTATAATTATTACATCAAACAGATGCACAGCTCAATGACTTTTCTGTATGTATGTTACAAATCAGAACAATAAGAAAAAAAATCAATTAGACCTGGTGACTAATTGGATTTAGTGGGGGAGGGGAGGGGACAGGGACAGAGACAACTAAGGACAACTCTCAGGTTTCTGACTTGCACAACTGCTTGGGTGGTTATGCCTTTCACTGAGATAGAAAACAGCATTTTCAGGGAAGAATATAAATTAAATCTTGGACATGTTAAATTTATAGTACTTTTGAGATATGCACAGAGACGTCCAGCAGGCAATTAGATATGCAGATCTAAAGCTCAAAGATGTCCAGGCTTGAATATAAATTTTGGATTCATCTGTAAGTGAAGCCATAGATATGGATGTGACAGGGAAAGAAGACTGACGAGAGGGTATAGAGCAGATCCCAGGTACATCAACATTTAATGGGCAGGTACAGGAGGATAGGCCAGTAAGGAAAACCAAGAAGGAACCAAGTGGTAGGAGGAAAATCAAGAACAAGTCATGAACCATTAAGCAAGGGAAGAGTACGTTCTCATGAGTAATTAGTCACTCACTGCAGGTTGATACATAGTTAAGAAAGAATATGGGTTATGTGCAACACTCAGCAAACCAGTTTTTACTCCACCTCTTTTTGGTTGATTTGAGACAAGGAACAACCCAAGAGAAAAGCAATGCTTCTGAGAATGGCTCAAAATTTTTATGTTATCTTTAGAAGTGAGGAATCAAGGCCCCTCTCACTTTTTCCCCCTCTCTCAGAGATAAAAGATGACAGATGTGAGAGTACTAACTGGGTCTGTGTGCTACTGGGTAGGATCATCATTAAAAGGTCAGCACACAGCAGGCTCTCTCTTCTGCTTCTTCCCAGTGACTGAAGTGGTATGAGAAGCTTTCAAGAGAGGGCTTTCCCTTCTCCAAGAGCCCCAGCCAAACCTACTACTTGGCCAGAAAAGGTCTGAGGCAGGTGGCCAAGACCAGATCAGTCGTCGGCCAGGGCAAACAGGTTCTCTCTGGTTCCACGGCCCTGAGCACCAACAGGAGAGTAGGCTCTGCTCACATCACAAGGAAAGATCCAGCTGTGTTTGAGAAGTGGGGAGGTGGACTGGGTGCATCTCATGGTCTATTTCAGTTTGAAACAAATTAAGCTTAACTAGATTGGAAAAATAGCTTCTCCACATGAACCAACAGGGCCCATTCCAGCCTTTTGTCTTAAGAGTTTGGTACCCAAGTCCCAGTTAAAAATAAAACGAAAAGTGTTTTGGTTTTTCATTTGCCAGTACAAATATTTAATATAAATCTCTCCCTCAGGGACCCTATAGAATTGAAAATAGTGGCTGTTGACTCAAAAGAATTCTAATATTCCTGGGATCCCCGACTGGTACACAATCATAAAATTTCTCAATTTCTAGTACCACATAAATCCCATACAAAACAAAACTATAATGGTCATCTAGGTTAAAATGGTATCAGATTAGCAACTCCAGAATAAATAGAAAGACCCAATATTTTTGTTCCTTAACAGGAAGATTTAAGTGGGGATTGACTCCTTCCCAAATTCATCTATAAATCAAAATTTCAATGGGATTGTTTTAGAGCTCATCAAAATAAATTCTAAAATTCACCTGCAACAGTAAATGCATAAGAATAGCCAAGGCAATTTTAGAACAAGCATTATTTGCCCTATCAGATATCAAACTCACTCTATATAAAGCCACAAGGGAGAGTGGGACTGTGGTAATGGAACTGTGTGGAAACACAGACAAACATATCAGTGGAACCGAACTGAGAATCCAGAAAGAGGTCCTAGGTATATAAAGAAATTCGTGTAGCATTTCAAATATGGACAAGTTAATTAATGGAGATAGGCAAAAATCTATCAACCTAGAAAAATGTAAGTTAGATCCCTATCTCACATCATACAAAAAAGTAAATTCCACAAAATTAGAAGAGCTAAATATGAAAACAATTTTTCAAACAAAATATGTTTTAAAAAAATCTTGAAATGTAGAGATTTTGCAAAACAAGGTTAAAGAAAAAACAAAACAAAACCCAAAAGCTACAAAGAAGTCTAAGATGGGAACACATACGAAGTTTAAACTTCTATATAAATAAAGATACCACAGATGAAATTAAAAGACGAGTGAGAAACTAAGAGAAAATATGTGTAACACATGAAACAAACGATTAATTCACTACTGTGGTATCTAAAGAACTCCTGCTAACCAATAAGAAAAGAAGGCAACCCAGAAGGGAAAAAAGGTGAAGGTATAAACAAGTAATATCCAAAAGAAATACAAACGCTCATTAAACATGTCTGTACAAAACTTTAGGTTACAGACTCATCTAACACCTGATAAACTATATTCTAGATGATTAAGGAATTTTTTTCAATCCTAAAAGAAATTATAAATGCACATTCATCTGATAACCAGAATGAGAAATGCTCTTGTAAACTTAAAACATATGGAAAAAAACTACAAATAAAAATTAAAATTTTCATATATGTACTTAAAAAAAAACCCCGATCCACTACAAAATGAAACTAAAATGGCAAAAATATTAACAACTAATATAATAAGACACTCATATCCTTTAAATATATAAAGCATTTGTCTAATATGAAAAAATTTTAATATCTATATAGACAAGACTCAAGAAAAGAAATGCCAACAGTTAATAAAAATGTGAAAACCATTAAACCTTGCTATGCTTGGGGGGAATGCAAATCAAAACAATGAGATGACATTTTCATATATCAAATGGATAAAGATCTAAAAAAATGAGAATGCCTAATACCGGCAAGGATACAGGGCACCTGACATTCTTACATTGCTGGTGGAATTTAAGATGTGGGAAAATAGCTGTGATATGTTAAATGAGGAAAAAAGGTATAAAATACATACAGTGTGATCTCAACCATGTTTTAAAATACAGGTAAATTTTATGAGCACTTACTCTTGGTTCCAGGCGCTGTGTTAAAACTGTTTACAGGTATTGGCGCAATGGTGCACCCCATATCCACAGTAATCTTGAATTAGACACTATTATTATCCTTATTTTATGGAGGAGGAAACGGAGATGAGAGAGATCAAGTAGAAGCCAAGATTTCAACCCAAGTACTCTTGCTCTAGAATCTGTGATCTTAACTATTAGCACAATGCACAGGAGGAAATAAATAAAACTCTTAAAACACAATGTGGAGTTGAGTATAGGCAACTTTAATTCCTATTTTGTCACGGATCTTCTACTATTTTACTTCTCAAATACAACAATTGTTTTTACAACGGTCAATAATCGCCTAACAGCAACAACAGTGTCCTTGAAATTCCTGTAAGTTACAGACGTTAATAACAGAAAATTTATAGATCATAAAACAATGGCTTAAAAATATTTTTTTAGCCAAAGAACTTTTTTCTGAATGAAATTTTATGTGTATCTGCAATATGAGAAACAGATATGAAGTAGTATTTTATTTTATCAGTGTATTTTAAAAGCTCGCATTTGTAACATTTACAATGAAGCCCTTCTGATGAACACAAACTTGAAATCATGGATGATTGGGGCCGTCAAATTTGTTTTGCACCATATCAAGAAAAACCTGATTCACAGAGATTAGCAGTTGCAAATAAAAGAGTTTTTTTGTTTTATAAAAAATAGTACATTAATGCTATCTAAAGATTGTATTGCACCTGTCCAGAAGTCTGAGAAATAGAACACTTCTGAGTTAAATCTCTACTAATATTAAGGAATAAGAATACTTGGTAATCACAAATATTTTGGTACAAAATAAAAATCTTAAAATATATATACAAATCATGGCATCAGGATATTATGCATAAGGCAGTCACGTGTTATTGCAAAATGCAATGAGAGTTCTATAGTAGTGAATTTGCTTATATATTACATTGGCAAACAATCACTGGCCTAAATTTTAAAAATACCAACATAAAGCTACAATCTCTCTAAACAATAGAATTTTTTAAAATTCAACTATATGCACAGAAAAAGCAAGAAACTACTACAAGGATTGTTATCCTGGGTGTTGGCATTATCAATGATTTTAACATTTTTTCTTTTGCTTAATTTCCCTCAGATATTCTAAATACATTGCCTTTTTTTCTTTTTTGCTGTTTTACTTATTATTTTAAAATAATTATAAATCACAGGAATTTGCAAAAAATGCACAGGAAGGTCCCAAGCACCCTTCACCTAACTTCCCCCAATGATAACATCTTGTGTAACTCTAGTACAATATCACAACCAGGAAACTCACCCTGTACAATCCAGTTTATTCAGATTTCACCAGTTTTATATGCAATAGTATGTGTGTGTGTGCGTGGTTCTACACAGTGTGGTTCTACATGTGTGGTTGTACACAGTGTTATCACATTTTTAGCTTCGAGTAACCACAACTGAAATACAGAACTATCCCCTTCCACGAAGTTCCCTCATACTCTCTCCATAACCACACAATCCTTTCCCCCATTACTAACTCCTGGTGACCACTAATCTGTTCTCCATTTCTGTAACTTTATTTCAATGTTATACAAATGCAATCATATAGCATGTAACCTTTGAAAATTGGCTCCTTTTCACCTAGCACAACTTCTCTGAGGTAACTGGCAGTACAAATCAATGGTCCCTAATGTGTTAAAATTTAGCATGATACACATTAGAGTACATATAAATGTTTACAGTGTTTTAAAGTTTAAAACATTTAAAATGTGAATCAAATGCTTATGAAATCCCTGCTGTACTACCACCGAAGTAGGATTCTGGGGAACGAATTTTGAAAACTGATAAGCAGTGCAATGTAGTGCAAATACTGTCCAGGAGAGAAAGCCAAAGCTCCGTGTTTGTAAGCCTTAACTGCGTTTACAAGGACATGTGGCTTACAAGAATGCCTGGCTCTGCTTTTTTTCTGGTCAAGATCTAGATTCCAATCCTGTTCCAACCCAAATGGGTCTATTACATCCAAATATGACCACTGCTATTCACCCAAGTGGCGACCATTCTCTGCTTTTCCTCATGCTGTTCCTTAGAGTTCTTCTGAATCATGAAGGATACGAATCCCTCTTTAATTCCTAGTTCTGCGTGGTGATTTAGCCAGCACCACACCCCAGGCCCAAATCTCCAGGCTCTGTTGCTGTAGGTCCATTTGACTCAACACCTCTCAGAAAGGGCTACCCCACCCTAGCAAATTGAGTCTCACTCTTTTCCCCCTCCCTCCTCCACTTCATATGCCCAGACCTACTTGATCTTTCTTCCCTTGGCTATTCTGTTAAGTCTTCCTGATAACTCACCCCACTACGTATCTGTTCATTAACTAGGTGTGACAAATGCCATATCTTCACAAGTTTAGGCTCAGCAGGTAAACATTCCAGGAACTTACTTCTTGAACATAGCGCTATGCCTTCATAGTAATGTTTTTGCTTTTCCAAAATGATTGCTCTAGACTAGACAAAAAAGCTGTAATACAAACAAGGCATTATGGCACACAAATGTAAAAAAAAAGGCCCCAATATTTGCGTATTTTTAAAAATTTGGCTGATATGGGTATCACTCTATAAATATTAGATCTAAATGTCATTTAAAGTAGTGGTAAAGAGCTTAGACTCTTGAGCCAGACTGCCTGGGATAGAATCAGGCCTCTAGTACTGTATTATCTAAATCAAGTTTTATTTACATTCTGTGTAACTCAGTTTTCTCATCTGTAAAATGGTGGCTAAAGTGCCTCACAGGACTGTTATGAGAATTAAATATGTGTAAAGCATTTAGAACACTGCCTAACATAAAGTGGACATTATGTAAGTAGTAACTGCCCTCTAAATGCATGGCAGTCCAGATTCACTTCTTTGTGATATCTCTTTACTCCTCTTGAATTCTTTGAGTTCATATTACTTCTGAAATTTCCATACCAAGAAACAATAACATTAAGAATCTACATTTTATTTATTAAATTCATCTTATTCAAAACTTCTAGGAAACTCTCTGACAACACTCTTGGGAATATTTTTGTGGCTATGTCTCCTTGGGCAAGGGAAACAAGAAAAAAATAAACACATAAGACTACATCAAACTGAGTGTTTGCACAGAGAAGGAAATCATCAAGAAAATAAAAGACCTACTGGTTGGAAGAAGATATTCACCAATTATGCATCCAATAAGGGGTTAATATCCAAAATATATAAGGTACTTGTATAACTTAACACCAAAATAACAAACAATCCAATTAAAAAATAGGCAGTGACTGAATAGATGTTTCTCTAAAAAGGACATATTGAAAGATGCTCAATGTCACTACTCATCAGGGAAATGCAAATTAAAACCACAATGAGATATCACCTCACACCTGTCAGGATGGCTATTATCAGTAAATACGTGTTGGCGAGGATGTGGAGAAAAGTGAATGCTTGTGCACCGTTGGTGGGAATGTAAACAGGTACAGCCACTATGGAGAACAGTATGGAGGCTCCTCAAAAGAATCAAAAATAGAATGACCTTATTGACCCAGCAATTCCACTTCTGGGTTCTTTAACTGAAAAAAATGAAAACACTAATTTGAAAAGATATATGCACCCCTATGTTCACTGCAGCATCACTTACAATAGCTAAGATATGGAAGCAACCTAGGTGTCCATCGACAGATGAATGGATAAAGATGTACATGTATACAATGGAATATTACTCAGTCATAAAAAGGAATGAAATCTTGCCATCTGCAACAACATGGATGTACCTAGAGGGAATAATGCTAAGTGAGTAAGTCAGAGAAAAGACAAATACTGAAAACAAACACATACGAAACAAAGAACAAGTTGATGGTTGCCAGATGGGAGTGGGATTGGCAGGATGGGTAAAATAGGGGAAGGGATTAGGAAGTACAAATTGGCAGTTACAAAAACAGTCACGGGGATATAAAGTACAGCACAGGAAATATAGTCAATAATATTGTAATAACTATGTATAGTGCCAGGTGGGTACTAGTCAGGGATCACTTTGTAGGTTATATAAATGTCTAACAATTATGTTGTACACCTGAAACTAATATATTGCACGTCAACTGTAATTGAGAAAAATTTTAAATAAAACAAACCTAACTACTAGAACAAATTTTTGTACATACTAGTAGTTATGAACATTCCACTAAATATGAATGTAAGCACTTAAAAGTATGGTCGTGATGGAAAGAATGCTAGCAAAAAGAAGGTACAGATCGGAATATGTGATAATTTTATGTTTAAAAAACGGGGAGAATAATATGGTAATATTTATGCTTGTATATATATTAAATGGCTTTAGAAAGTTTAATGGCTGCTTATGGAGGGGAGAACTGTATGTTTGAGGGAAGAGGTATGAAGGAAACTGTTCACTACATGTGCTTTAGTATCTTTTGAATTTGAAGCAATGAATGTATTAACTATACAATAATTTAATTGAAAAAAATGGAGGAAGGGGGGGCTCTAAACAATACTCTGGAAGCCAGGCTTCTAGTCCCAATCTGCCACTATGTTACCTTTGGCAACTGTACAAAGCGAGAAGCAGCAAATATTTCTAGGTTCTAATTCTCAAAACGTCTGATCTCAGGGGGATGGGGGTAGTAAATATACGGTACTAATTTTTTTTTTAAGAAATGTGAGAGGTACTAGTCCAACATATTGCAAAATAATGTACCTTTTTGAAGGTTTACAGATACTATTTTTACAGTTTTAAGAACGATAGAATTATCAAGCCTATTAAACTTCCAAGATCACTTGTTTTACATAAAAACCTTTCTTGGAAGGGGTCTAATGTAACTTACAGGAAATACCTATAAAAATATTCTGCACACTTTTTTGTTTCTCTTGCAACACTTCTAAAATTGTTTTAAACAGACTTTAAGTCTTTATCCTATGCCATAGAGTGAGCAATGAAGGACACTAAAACAATTTACATTTGAAATACATAAATGACTATACCTAAAACAAGAAACGTATACTACTTAAAGGTGTTTATTATCAGACACTGCAAAAAAATAACATTTCCAATCAATGACAACAACTATAATTAATTACTCTAGTCCAGGTATGGATTCCACGTATCATCCTGAATGCTACCATTCATCTGGTAAGGTAAGTTTTATGGTCCTCCTTTAACATAAGAAACAGCTGAGGCTCAGGATAATTAATGACTACGGTAGAGGCCAGTCTAACAAGTGGCAGAGCTAGGAGCCCACCCTGAACCTTTGGATCTGAGCTCAGTGCACCACACAGGGGTTATTTAATGTTGGCTGGCATGCTGGTGCAGGTTTGCCACAGTTTTCACTGATTTACATAAAAATGAGAAAAAATAAGGAGAAGTAAACTTTTTAATAAAATTAAATGAGTCCATTTAAAGGGCCTTTACTCTGAGATTCTGTCCTTTAATATTGAGTTAAAATACCCTTTTTTAAGAAGAAATGATGGTGACAGTAGATAGCAGTGTGGGTTACTATTGCTGTTTTTATTGGCTATACCTGGCAGAACTGAAAACTGGCAACTCTATTACAGCCTCCCAATTTGAGGGGCAGGAGGGGGTGGGTATTTCTTTTGAAATTGAAATCCAAAAGAACTACTCCCTTATACAGTGATGCCTCCCAAAATACTAGGGAACTTTACACACACACACACTCAAGATTCCCTCATTAATCTACTTTATTCTATTTGGATTAGGACACTCACAGATGAAGAAATAAGAATAAAGTGAGTTTCAGCAATCCAAAGTCAGGTGAATTCACGCTGGATTCTGGTATAGGACTTTCCTCAGGATTCTTTACATCAGTTAACTTTTCTCATCCTTTAGCTTTAACACTCCTCACTCAAACCTGACTCAAACTTTCTTTTCCTAAAATAGTAACTTTTTTTTAACACAACTGCTAAATGGCAATCAATACTTAAGATAAATAAAAAAAACTACTTAAAGTCTCCAATAATCTGCTTTTATTTAAAGCGTTTCTCACTTTGACAAAAATAAAAACTTTTAATGATGTTCACTCTACCTACTTCCAAAAGAAAACTAGCCTATAAATCAGACTCAAGCCACTTTAATTTCCAAATCTCTGTATCCCCATTAAATATATGAAGCTTGTAAATAGTTACAAGACAAACTCCAATCCTAGCTTGTCCATCTCATCACCAATACGTAAGTCAAAATAAAACTAGTAAGCTTATACGTTACTGTTTACCTAGCAATTTACACATCAACAGGAGGGGAAGAAACTGTTCAAAGGTAACTACTGTTAACAAATTCAAAATATTAGGCATAATATGTCTCTATTAAAATTGCAACCTATCAATTTCAAATCATTTCTTTCATTTTTGCTACGTTTTTAAATTAACCCTCAATAATAAAAATAATAATAATAATAAGCAGCCACTTTTAGGATGTAAATCCTGTGTGTTTTTTTTAAAGTAATTTGCCTAGGTAAATCTAATGCAGAAAATAAAATGTAATGATAAATTAACTACATTTTTAAAAACCTAATATTATCAGTAAAACAAACCAATCACTCCAGTTTAGCAATGCATGTACTTTTAATCTGTGGGGACCCCATTATACTAATCAACAACGTTTAAAAGTCACCCCACTACCCAAAACATCATCACTACACATGACATACTCATATTTTACTCAAATTAAGCTTAAACGAGACCTAAACTCAGGCCATTTCCCTGTCCAAAGCACACTGAAACATACTAAGGGGAAATCCAAGAAATCAAATATATTAAGTGCTGATATCTTCTTCCAGGGTAGGGTCAAATTCGTGTTTGCCTGCAAATGTCACCGTCTCAGGAAGTCTGCAAATTCTCATTAGCGCTACAGAGTACAAAGAGGCCTGACAACGAAAACACCTGTCCTAGAACGGGGAAGGCAGTGGGAAAAGCCACCCCGAGCCCACGCCGGCTGCACAGCCTCGGCTGCAGCGATCCGAAACGAGGGGTGGACACCTACCTCACGCATGCTCCCTCCCGCAGGGTCTCACACCCCGACCTGCCTCCCCGAGCGACAACCAGGAAAGGTGTCCCGCCCGCCAGGACCCAGCCTGCTCGAACCTCCCGCTCCTCCCTAGCCGGCCCGAGTCCTGGTGCGCTCTGGCCTCCCGGCTGCACTGCCACCTCATACCTCCTCGCCGGTCTCGCGGCCCCACCACCTCCGCCCCGCCAGCCGGGTCTTGGGCAACCCCGGGGCCGGAGCCGCCGGCCGCGTCCGTGTCCCGCTCGCAGCACCGCGGGTCCCTCCGCGGCCCGGCAGCCACCGATCCCAGGCCCAGCGCCCCCCGCGCGCTCCCCGCCCCCAGCCTCCGCCCTCACCCCGCTCGGCCGTTCCCGGCCCGCTCCCCCAGCCGGGATACCTGGAGGCAAGGGCGGCGGAGCACTTCACCCAGGGCCCCAGGTCGCAGAGGGCCCGGTGCTCAGGGTCCCGCTCCTTCTCCCGCTCCACGTGGTAGGCGTAGATGGAGAGCAGGATCCCGGCGGCGCACACAGCATACCGGGCCACCCGCTCCCACCGCGGCACCGACACTCTCAGCAGGACGGGTGCCGCCATCTTTCCCCCTCCGCCACCGCCTCCTTCGCCGCTGCCGCCTCCCTCCGCCTCCACCTCAGCCGCCGCCGCCCGTCGGGGCCCGACCCAGCCGCCGCCGCTACCGCTGCCGCCGCCGCCGCCGTGTCCACCTCCGCCGCCGCCGCCGCCGCCGCGTCCCATTGGCTCGATCGCCTCCTCCGGGCCCCGCCCCCACAGGCGCGCGGCCCAACCGCCCAGAAGGCAGAGAGCCGGGAGAGGCGGGGAAGGCGCGAGCGGGCGCGGAAGAAGGGGCGCAGCGCGCAACCGCCGGGAAGGCCTGGCCGGCAGGCGGAGACGTAGGCGGTGCGGCGCGCGCAGCAGGCGGAGCCCAGGGGAGGGGAGGGGCCAGATGGAGGGAAAGGCGGGGCTCCTGGAGGGGGTGGGGCGGGGCGGGGCTCCAGGAGGGCCTAGGGGACGTGGTTCAATGAATAAATTTCAAAGATATCAGCGTGTGTGACTAGGTCAACCTTTGGTCCCGCCCCCTGGAGGTGGTGATCAATTGCCATCCTTTAATTTCATTAGCACTTGATCTTTTCTGACCCAATCCAAATTAACCCTGCCCAAATGCCCAGAGCCGTGAGCCGCCCTTGCATTACCTCACCCTGCCCACCACCACCTCAAGGCACTTCATGTTCAACAGGTGTGAACTTAACTATTTTTAAAGTATTTCTGAATGCTGTGCTTCTCTGTAAGCTGAATTTGAGATGGCTTAACATAATTCATGCAATATAGAAAAACATAAAAATGAACTGAAAAATCAGGATGAAGGAAAAAAGTCGGAATAAAAGGAAAGACCAGGAGTAAGAACACAGATAAGCAGGCCATAGGGGTCTTGCACAATTACTATGAATACAGTTGAGCCATAAATTTGGCTCTGAGCTCCGTGGTGGCCAAAACTAAAAGGAAAATACATGTGTGTTATTCTCACTGTCTGTAAGAAGAAAAAAATATACCATTTCTTGGAGCTTTTTCCTGGTTGCAGCTCTCAAAAGAGATTGCAAAAGCTTTATATAGTGAGTTTGAGTAATCAGTATCCTTTTATTAGTTATCTTTTTTTTTTAAGACTCATTTATTCAGCATCATGATCAGATTATTACATTTAGCAATAAACAGCATGGGTGCAAAAAAAAAAATCTACGTTGAAACCCTTTGTTGGAATGCTTTATACCTTCCACAGAACAGAAACTAAAATAACCTGTTATACAATTAGTCACAAGTATAGTTCTGGAGTTTTTTGCCCATACACATGATTATTGTCTAAAACATGTCTTTGTAGCAGTTAGGCCCTGCCACCACTGTGCTTGACTGAGTCCACAAATCTGTTGTAACCTATAGCTTCCTTGTCACTTCTCTGACTCTCCTTTCCTGCTAAGCTTTGATTAAAACCTTAGCAGTGATTAAAACCTTCTGCCACTGCTATAGCTACGGCTGCTGCTGGAACCACCATAGCCACCTTGGTTTCATGGTTTGGCGAAGTATTGGCCTCCACCACCATAGGGGCCAGAGCTTCTGCCTCCAAAGTTTTCTCCTTTCATAGGTTCTCAATTTGAAGATTGATTGTTGTAATTCCCAAAATCACTGCAACTTCCGCCACCTCCTAAATTGCTTCTCTCATTACCAAATCCATTATAGCCATCTCCACCACGACTGCCACCAAAGACACCTCAACCACCAAAATTTCCTCCATGACCAAAGTTGTCATTCCCACCAAAACCACCTCCTTGACCACCACCGAAGTTTCCAGAATCACTTTGACCCCTTTGGCTGGATGAAGCACTAGCCATCTCTTGCTTAGATAGCGCTTTCCTTACTTCACAGTCGTGGCCATTCACAGCATGGTATTTCTGAATGACAGTCTTGTCTACAGAGTCCTGTTCATCAAAGATTACAAAAGCAAAGCCTCTCTTCTTGCCACTGCCTCAGTCGCTTCAGTTTTCCCACACTACTCAACATTATCTCTTAGGTGATAATCTTCAGTGTCTTCTTTGATACCATTAACAAACATCTTTTTCACTGTGAAGTGGGCACCAGGTCTTTGAGAATCTTCTCTTGAGACAGCCTTCTTTTTCCACAACTCTTCATCCACCTAGTGTGACCTTGCCTTCGTGGCTGCACCCACCTCCTCCACGGTGGCATAGGTGACAAACCCAAAGCCTCTGGAGCTCATGGTGTTTGGGTCTCTCATCACCACACAACTTCTGAGCATTCCGCATTGCTCAAACTGGCTCCTCAGATTCTCACTGGTTGTCTCAAATCTCAAACTTCTGATGAAGAGCTTCCACAGCTGTTCGGACTCTTTGGGAGACGACTTAGACACGATGACTGTGGGAGGGGAGACTATTATGATGCTTACTTGGTGGTGTCCACCAACAGAAAAGCTAGTTATCTTTTGTTGGGTAACAAATTACCCCAAATTTGGCAGCTTAAAACAAAACAAAACAAAACAAAAAAACCTTACTTTCAAAAGTTTCTTTGGGTCAGAAATTTGAGTGCCATTTAGCTGGGTCCTCTGGCTCTGAGTCTCTTAAAAAGGTTACAGTCAAGGAGTTGGCCAGGCTGTAGGCATCTCAAGGATGGAGAATCTTCTTTAAGCTCATTCACATGGTCTTCCTTCTGGCCAAGTGTGGCTATGTATTAAAGCTTTTTTTCTTAGAATATTTCCTCTGGTATTTCTATATTTGTATTTTCTGTGTTGGCTTGATCCAGAGCCAGATAATCCAAAAAGATTTCTATAAGCTTGTTCATTACCCCAGGCTTACTTTGCTGGGTTAGAACGTTGTACCCTACATTTTCTGCAAAAGTTTTGGAAAAAGTCACAGCAAGATACAGCAGTTTCCTTGAGGTGTGGCAGTAGCTAGCTAGACATTTTTCTCTAGCAGTATCTGTGAAAGCCCAGGCCTCCCAGGACCCTTCAGGAAAACACCCTTCAAAGTAAATGTCCTATGGAGAGGAGATGGCGGTCTCATTTTCTGATATTATTTAATTATTGTCAGTCCAGAGGAAATGCTCGTTTTTAAATACCAGATAAGGAGTGGACCAATAAACATCCTATGCACACAGATGAACTGCTGACTCACCAGGTGAAGAGGCACTCCACTGAGCATATGTCTGTCAAATGCTAGGCACTGTGTCGGCCTCTTGATATGTTATATTTAAACTTCATAAGATCTGTACAAGGCAGGTATCATCCCAGTTTCATGGGAGAAAAGTAAGTCTCAGACAGTTAAGTAACTCGCCCAGTTACCATAAAAGGCAGAGCTTTCATTAGTACCCAGGCCAGTCTGATTCAAGTGCTCCCTCTTTTCACCACGTGTGGCTTCTCTGAGAAAACACATCTCAATTTGACATGGATGCTCTTCATTACCAGAATGTAATGAATGGATTATTCACTAACCCTCCCCTTCCATTCTACTCTGTCAGAGTAATTGAGTTCCAAGGTCTTTCCTTGTTCCTGCCTTAAGGTGAAAACAGCTATTTCCTTGTGGTCTTCAGTAGGCTGAACCCAGGATTAAATCCTGAAGTCTGCTGAGATTCCACCTGGACGCTACCATCTCAGAACTACCCCAAGGCAACCTGAGACCCTGTGATGAGTCTCCATTCAGGACCTTTCCTCCCAAGATCCGTGAACCCCAGCATGGGTGCCCTGACTACCAGCCCAACCTTGGTCCTAAACTTCTAGTAGGAACCCTGAAGCCTGTGACTTTCCCCACCAGGCCTCACTTCCCTGTCATTCTAAGTTTTTTACCTGTATTAACTCATTTAATCCTGACAACAACTTTTGATGTAGAGACTATTAATTTCCATGTTTTACAGATAAGGAAACTGAGGCTCAGAGAGGCCAAGTAACCTAACGGAAATCGCATAGCTACTAAGTTGCAGACTAGGATTCAAGCTCCAGCAGTCTGGCTCCCAGATCCATGCTCTTAACTCCTGTGCTATGAACTAATATGCACAGAATTTGGATTCTTGCCCCTCCCCCACCCCGGCCCCCACAGCATTTATCACCATATAACATAATGCTGATAAAAAACATATTATACTTTTTTAAAAAATCTCTTTTATGTCTGTCTTTCCCACTAGAATATGAGCCTAGGTCAGAGATCTTTGTTTTGTTAACTACTGTATCAGCATCTAGAACAGGACCTGACCACAGAGTAGGTACCCAGTAAGTATCATCTGAATGAGCACTGAAAACGTTAGTATCTTTTCATATCTAGTATCTATAGCTATTAGAATCTATAGCTGTTAGTATCTAGCTATCAGTATCTTTGCACAAACAGTAGGGCCACAGCAAATATCTTTTCCCAAATAAAAGAGAAATCCTCCTCACAGAGATTACTTTTTTCACCATCCCAGAACAAAAGGTGGAAACTCAGAAAGGTTTTACAATAGTGTTTGTCCTCTCTGCCTTCACCATACCTCTCTCAAGTCCTCTGCTTTCCTGAGGATGTCAGTGGCCATGTGGACGGCCATGCAATTCCCCTGACTCATGGTCCCATATCTGCCTCAACTCTGATGACCTTTGCTTCCATTCCATGTAAGCTGCCCCCAGGAGTGGCCCTTGTGATCCTTTGGAAGGGCCAGGTTTTTGAAATCTTAAACTCTGATATTCTGCTCTTTGTACTTACAGTCTACGGAAGATTGCATTTTCCAAGATGGCTGCAACAAGATCTCCCAGCCCACCTGCTCTTCTTCACTGTGAAGTTGGCCCTGCTCCCATTGAGAGATTGGGTCTACGTTCCTTCCCCTTGAATCCATGAGGGTCTGTGATTGTGGCAGAAGTGATACTCTGTACCTTCTAAGTCCGGATCAAAAAAATTGATATCACTTCTCTGTGATCTTGGGATGCTCACTCTTTGAACCCAGCCACTGTAAGGAAGCCCATATCACACAGAGAGGCTGCACTTAGATCTTCCTGCCAACAGCCCCAGGCCTCAGCTGACAGCCAATATCAATCACCAGACATGAGACTGAAGAAGCCTTTGGCAGATAGCCCCAGCCTTGGCAACAGCATGAGAGACTTAAGTGAAAACTACCTAACTGAATTGAGTCAACTTCCAGAATCATGGGGGAAAAAAAAAAGATTGTTGTTTTAAGCCTGTAAAGTTTTGGGGTTATATATTATGCAGCAAGAGTAACTGAAATACCCAACCAGAATTCCTTCCAATACCCTGTTAGAGTTCCTTCTAACTCTCCAGTTCTCCTACTCACCAAATCTAGCCTCTCCCTGGGAACTTGCTGTGCCCTAATCAATGTTTTCTCCATAGCCCCAGCAGGAGGCCGGTTGGGGCATCCTTTCCAGTCCCCCTCCATGGCTATGTTAAGACCATTTTCATCTTGAGTGGCTAACGTAAATGTCTCTGTGTCTTCCGCATTCTATCACCTGGAATACTCAGTGTACGTAACTGCAGCAAGCCCTGACTTTATGGGGTTCCCTCCCTAAGGATTTCTAAGAGTCTCTGTGGAGGCTCCCATAAGAGGTGCCACCCATAAAGAGGGGAGTTAATTTGTCCACAGTTTATACTCCAGCCAGAAGTGAAGCCAAATACCAGCTATGCCTGGCTTTCCCACATACCACACTTTCTCTTCTTGCATACATTTTCTTTACTGTATGAGGACAAGAATATTTTTGAGCTAATTAGTGTGCATGCTTTCTGTTTACAGTAAAACATATAATAAATAAACCCCTGCTAAGATGTTGAATGCCTAGTGGGACTATGTGTTAAAAACAGTTGTCTTCAAATATAATTCTTATGAATGTTCATCATTTTGTTAATCTTAAAACTTCCTAATTAGAGACTTCCCAAGACACTCTGTAAAGTCCTCAACAATTCACTGGGAGACTAAGAATAAATAATTTTAAAAAAATTAACAAAAGCTTTACCTTCATTCATAATTCAGTAGTGATCTTTTCTTGCTAGCATACAAAATATTTTTTAGAAGAGTCCCCTGTGTATTTAGAGCAAGGCCTCTTCTAACAATATTTTGGCCATGAGTTTCACACAGCACAAGGTGAACCAGCTCTTTTTTTTTTCTGTTTCATGTGTACAAAACAATGTAATAGTTAGACATTTATACCCCTCACAAAGTGATAACCCCCCTCGCCCTATCTACTACCGCTCTGACATCACATATAGCTGTTACAGTTCCACTGACTCTATTCCTTATCCAGCTCTTTTATTTACAGGTCCGCCAATTAAGTTTGTGAACTCATTCTAGAAAAAGTGCTACATACCACATTGCTGAATATCACTATGATCACCTTCGAAGTACTCCCGTTGGGAAGTTATGCACCAACACCAGCACCTAGTCCACCCTTCAAAGCAATATTGGAACTCTTATTAATGAATGACCATGAGAACTGTTGTCATATCACCTTTGCTGTCCTGAATGTCATAAAAATGTCTTCCTTTCAATATTTTCTTTATCTTTGGGTAAAGAAAGAAGTCATTGGGGGCCACATCAGGTGAGTAGGGAGGGTGTTCCAATACAGTTATTTGTTTACTGGCTAAAAACTCCCTCACAGACAGTGCCGTGTGAGCTGGTGCATTGTTGTGATGCAAGAGCCATGAATTGTTGGCGAAAGGTTCAGGTTGTCTACCTTTTTCACGCAGCTTTTCAGCACTTCCAAATAGTAAATATTCGTTAACTGTTTATCCAATTGGTACAAATTAAGAATGAGTAATCCCTCTGATATCAAAAAAGGTTAACAACATCATTGCAACAAGTTCGTGAACTTCATTGTCAGACCTCGTATGAAATCCAGTTCACAAATTGTACTGCATGAAAGCATATTTTGAGCACCAGAGGAATTGGTCTGGAGTAAGGGCAGAGAGGCAGATTGTGTCGGGTTAGAACATGAGTTCTTCTACCTCGTTCCTGACTGCATTTGACTGGAAAGGTACTTAACCTCCCTCTGCGTCAGTATCTTCACCTATGAAATGTAGGTGGCAATAGTACCTGCCTCAGAGTGTTTGAGGAGGATTAAATACATGGTGCCTGGCACATAGTAAGTGCTCAATTAATGGTAAAAATTGTTATCTTAATCTTTGTTCCTATGGTTTAAAAAAAATGCAACATTCACTGAAATTCTTTCAGAAGCAATGGCTGATAATAAACTATTTGAAAACTAAAATTGTCAGAGTGGGTAAATGCTATCCAAAATTTAATTTGGATCTATATTCTAATAACTCCATGAAACACATCAATTCGTGTAGTTACTTAGAAGAACATGTAACAACTAATTTGAAATTCAGATCCCTGAACTTTGCCGCCTACCTGATTCCCACCAGAGGAGAGGCCTAGGAATATGTATTTTTGTCAAGCCCTCTGGATGATCTTTATGATCAGGCAAATTCAGGTAGTAACAATGATTGAAGGGTTGGGAAGTGCATGATTTTCCTGGGGAGGGTAATCAGTAAGCTTTACCTTAAATATTCTCCAGGTTAAATGATGTTGGCCATACAGCAGCTATTTTGAAATTCTAATGTGCATAAGAATCTCCTGGTCCTACCTACCAAAGATCTGGGGGGGACTCAGGAATCTGCATTTTATTTTAACCAGCTCCTCACTTCTAGGGTGAGTCTTTCAGAAGCACTTTCGACTCTTGTCATTCACATGTAGAGAAAAGCCAGACATACTTTTTAAAAGAAAAAGTCTGGTCATCAAAATGGCAGCATGAGGTGAACCTCTGGAAATCTCCCCTGGAATTAACAACAAATTGAAAAATTATAACTCCAAAAAGGACTCCCTGCACAGCAGACAGACAAGACGAGGGTTTAACTACTGAATTCGCCTAAAGGTGGGCAAATTGCGCGAGCAGGGGAGGAGGGTAGGGAGAAGTGCAGAGACGGAGTCGCGGGCGCAGGACGCAGACCTAGCTCAGTGCTCTGAGCTCGCTGCATCCCGGAACTACCGCAGCTGCAGGAGAGGGAAGAAGTCGGACTGCTAGGGCTCCACTTATGGCCCACGGGGCTGAGGGGACAGCATATAACACGGCTGAACCCAACGCTCACGGCAGAGACCTCGGAGAAAAGACTGAGGGAAGAGGGCTGAAAACGGTGGTTTAAGCCCTCACTGCAGAGCAGAGAACAGAAGCCTTAGGCACTGAGACTAGCCACCCCCTCCCTATCCTTCCAGAGCTCACCCCGCCCCCACCTGCCTGGTGCTAGAAGCAGAGCAGTAGCAGTGTCAGATCAAAAGAAAAGAATATTTGCAGTTCTGAGAACTGTGGTCCACAGACACAGATTCACAGCCCAACTAGTTCCGGCAAAGGAGAGGGAGCTGTGGAAGCAGGACCGGCTGTGGTGGTGGTCGCCACCATTGCTCTGGGCCACCTCTCACAACTCACCCCGCCCCTGATTCCACCTATCTGGGCGGATCCCTGCAGGAGTAAACAGAACTGCTGAAACATACCGGCTCTGAATCTGGTGCAGGAAGAGCTTTGAAACTTCAAAAGCTCTCCACATCCCCACTGGGACATGGTGTCCTAGGACCCAGGTGAACTTTAACAGAGGAGAAGCCTGCCTTCCAGGGAACCCCACCATTGTGTGAGAAGCTGGAATAGTGCAGAGAAAACATAACACTACAGAGTGAGACAGAAAAAAAGCCTGCAGTCCGAGAGAAAATAAAACATTCTACGAACACGTACTGGAAAACAAAAGAAAAACCTCTTCCTATCAACCTGTTGCAGAACCCACTCTTGTAGATGTCTAGGAAGAGAAATAATAAATCACGAATTGCCATGAATAACCAAGGCAACAAGACAGCTCAGAAAGAAAGTGAAAAGTCTCCAGAAAATAAACTTAAAGATATGGAAATATGTGACTTAAATGACAGAGAATTTAAGATTGCAGTTCTGAAAAAGTCAACGAGATGCAAGAAAACACAGACAGACTGTTTAATGAACTCAGAAACACAATCAAAGAACAACATGAACATTTTACCAAAGACATTGAAATTTTAAAAAAGAACCAAATAGAATTTCTGGAGATTAAGAACTCAATAGAAGAAATGAAGAATGAAATAGCCAGCTTAGGTAGTAGAGTGACCAGATGGAGGAAATAATCAGTGACATCAAAGATAGAAACCTGGAAATGACACGGATGGAATAAGAAAGAGACTGGAGACTTAAAAGAAATGAGAGAACTCTACAAGAACTTTCTGACTCCATCAGAAAGAGCAATATAAGAATAATGGGCATATCAGAAGGAGAAGAAAGAGACAAAGGAACAGATAATACATTCAAACAAATAGTTGAAGAGAATTTCTCGAACTTGTGGAAAGAACTGGATCCTCCAATCCAAGAAACAAATAGAACATCTAATTACCTCAACCCCAACAGCCGTCTCCAAGGCACATTTTACTGAAGCTGTGAAAAATCAACGACAAAGAAAGATCCTCAAAGCAACCAGGGAAAAGAAGACGGCAACCTACAAAGCAAAGCCCATCAGATTATCATCAGATTTCTTAGCAGAAACTCTACAAGCCAGGAGGGAGTGGAACCATATATTCAAACTATTGAAAGAGAGAAATTATGAGCCAAGAATAATATACCCAACAAAGGTATCCTCTAGATATGAAGGAGAAATAAAGACCCTTCCAGGCACACAGACGCTGAGGGAATTTTCTAATACACGACCTGCACTACAAGAAATATTAAAGGAGGCTATTCGACCACCATCAACAGGGACCATTTGTGGCAACCAAAACATAAAAAGGGGGAGAGTAAAGGCCTGAATCAGATATGGGAATGGAAAAAGTAGGCATGCTAAAGAAAATGGAATACTCTAAATATCAAACTTTTTTTTACATAAACTTAAGGGTAACCACTCAAAAAAGAAAAAAATCCAGAACTGAAATATATACTGAAATAAAAGAAGAAACAGAGAGAAAAATCATAGAATACCACCACACAGAAATAATAGACAACAACAAAAAGGCAAAGAAACAATGGAGACACAGCCTTACCAGAAAACTAAAGATAGAATGATAGGAAATCCTCACATATCAATAATCACCCTAAATGTAAATGGACTGAACTCACCAATAAAAAGGCACAGAGTAGCGGATTGGATCAAAAAACTGAACCCAACCATATGCTGTCTCCAAGAGATGCATCTCAGCTACAAGGACAAGCATAGACACAAAGTGAAAGGGTGGAAATTGACACTTCAAGCAGATGGTATTCAGAGAAATTCAGGTGTATCCGTACTGATATCAGATGAAACAGACTTCAGGGTGAAAAAGATGACAAGAGACAAAGATGGACATTTTATAATGGTAAAGGGGACTATACAACAAGAAGACATAACAGTCATCAATATTTACGCCCCCAATCGGGGAGCACCGAAATATACCAAGCAACTATTAACAGAACTACAGGGAGAAATTGACCAAAACACAATTATACTAGGGGACCTAAATACGTCATTGACAGCTATGGATAGATCATCCAAACAGAAAATAAATAATGAAATAGGAGCACTAAATGATACATTAGATGAAATGGACATAATTGACATTTATAGAGCACTTCATCCTAAAACATCAGACTACACATTCTTTTCTAGTGTACATGGAACATTCTCAAGGATAGACCACTTATTGGGACATAAAACTAACCTCAGCAAATTTAAGAAGATTGAAATCATACCAAGCATATTCTCTGATCACAAGGCTTTGAAATTGGATATCAAGTGCAAAAAGAAAGCAGGAAACCCACAAATACATGGAGATTAAACAACATACTTTTAACGAACAACCGGGTCAAAGAAGAAATTAGAGGAGAGCTCAAAAGATACATAGAAACAAATACATCCTACCAAAATTTTGGGGATGCAGCGAAAGCAATTTTAAGAAGGAAATTTATATCATTACAGGTCTATCTCAAAAAACAAGAAAAATCCCAAATAAATAACCTCACATTACACCTTAAAGAACTAGAAAGAGAAGAACAAATGAAACCCAAGGTCAGCAGAAGAAAGGAAATAATAAATATCAGAGCAGAACTAAACGAAATAGAGAACAAAAAGACAATAGAAAAAATTAATGTGACAAAGAGCTGCTTTTTTGAAAAGGTCAACAAAATTGACAAACCCTTGGCTAGGCTCACTAAGATAAAAAGAGAGAAGACACTAAGAAACATAATCAGAAATGAAAAAGGGGAAGTTATCAAGGATGCCACAGAAATACAAATGATCATCCAAGAATACTATGAAGGACTATATGCCACCATAGTCAATAACCTAGAAGAAACGGACAAGTTCTTAGAAACATATAGTCTTCCAAGGCTGAACCATGAAGAACTGGAAAATCTAACAGACTGATCACCAGTAACGAAATTGAATCAGTCATCCAAAACCTTCCCAAAAGCAAAAGTCCGGGACCAGATGGCTTCACTAGTGAATTCTACCAAACCTTCAAAGAGGATCTAATACCAATCCCGTTCAAACTCTTCCAAAAAACTGAAGAAGAGACAGTACTCCCTAACTCATTTTATGAGGCCAACATTACCCTGATACCAAAAACTGGTAAGGACAGCACAAAAAAAGAAAACTACAATATCTCTCATGAATACAGATGCAAAAATCCTGAACAAAATTCTAGCAAATCGAATGCAACAATGCATTAAAAAAGATTACTCATCACGAACAAGTGGGGTTCATCCCAGGGGCACAAGGATGGTTCAACATATGCAAATCCATCAATGTGATACATCACATAAACAAAATAAGGGACAAAAACCATATGATTATATCAATCGATGCAGAAAAAGCGTTTGACAGATACAACATCCATTTATGATTAAAACACTTACTAAAATAGGTATAGAAGGAAAACACCTTAACATAATAAAGGCCATATTGACAAACCCTCAGCTAATCTCATAATTAACGGTGAAAAACTGAAGCCCTTTGCTCTACGTTCAGGAACACAACAGGGCTGTCCCCTATCACCTCTGCTCTTCAACATAGTGTTGGAAGTCCTTGCCAGAGCAATCAGGCAAGAGAAAGAAATAAAAGGCATCCAAATTGGGAATGAAGAAGTTAAATTGTCACTCTTTGCAGATGACATGATGCTATATATAGAAAACCCTAAAGAAGCCACCAAAAGCTCTTAGAAACAATCAACGAATACAGTAAAGTTGCCAGCTACAAAATCAACATACAAAAGTCCATTGCCTTCCTATATACTAACAATGAAATCTCAGAAAAAGAAATTAAAAAAAAAACAATTCCTTTTGCAATTGCAGGAAAAAGAATAAAATACCTAGGAATAAACTTAACCAAGGACATGAAAGAGCTATATGCTGAAAAGTACAAGACAGTTTAAAAATAAATTGAAGAAGACACAAAGAAATGGAAAGACATTCCGTGCTCATGGAATGGAAGAATCAACAGTTAAAATGGCCATATTACCCAAAGCAGTATACAGATTTAATGCAATTCCCCATCAAAATCTCAATGGCATTTTTTAAAGAAATAGAACAGAAAGTCATCAGATTTGTTTGGAACAACAAAAGACCCCTAATAGCCAAAGCAGTATTAAGAAAAAAGAACAGTGCTGGAGGTATCACACTCCCTGACTTTAGCTTGTACTACAAGGCAACAATAATCAAAACAGCACGGCATTGGCAGAAAAACAGACACGTAGACCAAGGCAATAGCATTGAGAACTCAGAAATAAAACCACATAAATATGGACAGATAATTTTTGACACAGAAGCCAAAAACATACAATGGAGAAAAGACAGCCTCTTCAATAAATGGTGCTGGCAGAATTGGAAAGCCACGTGCAAAATAATGAAACTGGACTGCTATCTGTCAGCGTGTACCAAAATTAATTCAATATGGATCAAAGACTTAAGCATAAGACCTGAAACAATAAACTGCATAGAAGAAAACATAGATAGTAAACTTATGGACCTTGGGTTCAAAGAGCATTTTATGAATTTGACTCCAAAGGCAAGGGAAGTAAAAGCTAAAATAAATGAATGGGACTATATCAAACTTGAAACCTTCTGCACAGCAAAAGAAACCACCGACAAAATAAAGAGGCAACCAACTGAATGGGAGAAGATTTTTGCAAACAGAGCCTCCGATAAGGGGCTAATATCCAAAATATACAAGGAACTCATGCAACTCAACAACAAAAAAAACAAACAACCCAATTGAAAAATGGGCAGAGTACCTGAAGAGACATTTCTCCAAAGAGGACATACAAATGGCAAATAGGCATATGAAAAAATGCTCAACATCACTCATCATCAGAGAAATGCAAATAAAAAAACCACAGTGAGATATCACCTCACCCCAGTCAGAATGGCTATCATCAACAAGACCAATAGTAACAAGTGTTGGAGACGCTGTGGTGAAAAAGGAACACTGTTGGTGGGAATGCATACTGGTGCAGCCGCTATGGAAGGCAGTGTGGAGGTTCCTCAAAAAATTACGAATAGAATTACCGTATGACCCAGCAATCCCTCTCCTGGGTATCTACCCAGAAAGTCTGAACACATTTATCCATAAAGACAAGTGTGCTCCAATGTTCATTGCAGCTTTATTTACGGTGGCCAAGACATGGAAACAACCAAAATGTCTTTCGACAGATGAATAAAGAAGTTGTGGTATATATACACAATGGAATACTATTCAGCTGTAAGAAAAGATGATATAGGAACATTTGTGACAACATGGATGGATCTTGACAGTACAATGCTAAGTGAAATAAGTCAGACAGAAAAAGCAGAGAACCACATGATTTCACTGATATGTGGTATATAAACCAAAAACAACAAAAGCACAAGACAAACAAATGAGAAACAAAAACTCATAGACACAGACAATAGTTTAGTGGTTACCAGAGGGTAAGGGGGGAGGAGTGGTAGATGAAGGTAAAGGGGATCAACTATATGGTGATGGAAGGAGAACTGACTCTGGGTGGTGAACACACAATGGGATTTATAGATGATGTAATACAGAATTGCACACCTGAAATCTATGTAACTTTACTAACAATTGTCACCCCAATAAACTTTACTTAAAAAAAAATATTTATTGTGTGCCGACTATGTGCCAAGTACTGTGCTAGGTTCTGAAAACAACAAGATGTCCTGCAATATGGAACTTATGTTCTAATTTAGGGAGAAGAACATACAATTTTTTTAAAATTTTTTATTGGAGAACAGTGGGGAACAGAGTGATTTTCCAGGACCCATCAGCTCCATGTCAAGTTGTTGTTTTCAATCTAGTTGTGGGTGTGTGCACAGCTCAGCTCCAAGCTCAAGCCGTTGTTTCTCACTGGTCCATGTGAGAATCGAACCAGCGTCCTTGGTGTTATGAGCACTGCACTCTAACCGCTGAGCCAACCAGTTGCCCTGAACATACAATTTTTAAAAATAAATAATGAGCTAAGTTTTGAGTGTGATATCTTCTCTGCTAAGCAGGGTGGTATGATGGGAAGGAGAATAAGTTCCTCCTCTAGACAAGATGAGAATGTAATCCTCTGCAGAGGTGATGCTTGAGCTGAGGCCTAAAAGGTGAGAAAGATTGATATTCTGGGAGCCATAGTAGTAGTTAGTCAGTGCTTTCCTCAGGTTTGAATGCTTTTCTTTTACTTCAAGAGTAAAGTAACTTATACCCCAACTTTATGAACCTGGTCTCTACTCACCTAACTAGGACAACAGATGAGTTTTTCTGTCACCTCAGGCATGTGGGGAAGGAGTTTGGAGTGGGGGGGGGGGGGGGAGGTTGGCACACCTCCAGCCTTTGCCCTCAATAGCAAACAGAATGGAGTGTCTCTTAGTTCAGCAGTTTGCACTGTTCAAGAGTTTGCACAAACACAAAGTTGAGAAATACTGCTTGCTAGAGGGGGTGCCAAAAGCAAAGGATGAAATTGTTGTTCCCTGAGGTAGAGACATTACTGTGTTGGCTTTAGCTGTTCCATATGGGATCCCTTGTGGGAATGGCTAACCTTCTCTACTTGGTGAATTTCTTAGCTCTTTGAAAACCCAATTTCCTCATCTTTAAAGCGAGACACATGTTCCCTAAGATCCTTTCATCTTGGCTATTCTATGAGTTAGTAAGTTTTGTTTTCCAATTAGCGCACACCCCCAAACTACCTTGTGTAGTCCACAAGGTAAGCCTTACATATATTCCCATAATCTTGTAATCACCCAAAATTAGGAGGGAATATTTAAGTAAGGAGGCCTTCCTCTCTCCCTCCTTCCTCTCCCTCCCTATCTTTCTCCATCCCTCCCTCTTTCCCTTCCTTACCCCTCCCTTCCTTCCTTTCTAGCTTCATTGCTTTTGTTTGTTTGGTTGGTTTTTTTTTTTTTTTTGGTTTTTTTTTAAGATTTTACTGGGGAAGGAGAATGTAGGCATCATGTGGGTGGCTAGATTTATAGGGCCTTTTCCTTTCAGCCAGAAAATTGGGGAACAGTGTGTACTTCCAGGACTTTTTTCCAAGTCAAGTTGTTGTCCTTTCAATCTTAGTTGTGAAGGGTGCCATTCAGCTTCAAGTTGTTGTCCTTTCAGTCTTAGTTGTGGAGGGCGCAGCTCAGCTCCAGGACCAGTTGCCATTGTTAGTTGCAGGGGGCACAGCCCACCATCTCTTGCGGGAGTTGAACTGGCAACCTTGTGGTTTAGAGCCTGCTGGCCCATGTGGGAATCGAACCGCCAGCCTTCGGAGTTAGGAGCACAGAGCTCTAACCGCCTGAACCATCGGGCCGGCCCTCATTGCTTTTTTATAGCCTAAATTGCCTTCTACAATCTATTGTTTTTGGAGGTTAGAGTTGACTTTTATAAACAGCCATTTGAGCCAGGTCTTGAGAATAAGTGAGTAGTCAAGCATGCTGCCAGTTCTGGCTACAACAGTCTCCCAGAGAGTGTGCTGTGAATTCTGAAATGCTGTCTGCCAGTCACTGGGCTACAGTTCACACTTCTTGCCAAATTCAGAATTGCATGGAAGATGTCCTTAATGTTAAAGGAGTAAAGCTCTAGGACCTTCCCTTTCTTTTAATCTGTTTTTCTTCATTCTGGAATTTTTAACTGCTGACTTTGATATCTGGTTTTGGTCATAGAAGATACTCCCACTACTTTTTTTCTTTAAAACTTGCTTATTTGTCCAGCTCTTTAGAGATCTTTGGTGTTTTATACATGAATATATGTGGACTAATATAATTGCAGAAACATTCTACGAGTACATATTCTGGGTTATTTTAAAAATTAGACCAAATCTTTATTTACAATTTACTTTCAGTTTTCATCAAAACAGTTAACCGTCATTTAAAGAGAATAGAATCTTATGACTTTTCCATCATTTTCCATCATTTTCAAAGGGTGCCTGCATGGGCATGGGTGAATGTTACAGGCTGATGTTTTCTAGCCCAGTGTAACTAGGAAAACATTTCTAACCATGTCATTGTGCAGATGTCGAACGAAAAGCCACTTGATAGAGGGCTATTTCAGGAATGTAGGCATCATGTGGGTGGCTAGATTTATAGGGCCTTTTCCTTTCAGCCAGAAAATTCTACAATTCCGTGATTCTGACCCATTCCCTACCTTCTGTACACATCTGTGGTCAGCAGCTTCTGACATGGCTTCCAATAATCCCGCCACTTGGTGTTTACTCCCTCGTATGATACCCCCCTCTTAAGTGTAGGTTGGACCTGGTGACTTGCTTCTAAGGAATTAAGTACAGTCATGCACCACTTAACAACAGGGATAGGTCTGACAAGTGTATCTTTAGGCAATTTCATCATTGTGGGAACATCCTGGAGTGCACTTACACAAACCTGGATGGTACAGCCCACTACACACCTAGGCTGTAGGGTACCACCTATGGCACCGAGGCTACAGGCCTGTACAGCATTACTGTACAAAACAACACGGGATTAAATCAGGCACAGAGAAAATGCTTCTGGCATACTATTTTACAGCAAACTTTTTTTAATAAGTAGAAAGAGTATACTCCAAAATAAAGATAAAAAGTACAGTATAGTAAATGCACCAACAAGTAGCATAGTTGTTAATTGCCAAATACTGTGTACTGTGCATAATTGTACCTGTTATACTTTCATAGACTGGCAGGGCAATAGGTTTGTGTATACAGTATCACTACAAATATCTGAGGAATGTGCTGTGCTATGATGTGATGGTGGCTACAGTGTCACCGGGTGACAGCAATGTTTCAGCTCTATTATAATTCTCTGGGACTGCTGTTGTATACGTGGTGTGTAGTTGACTGAAATGTCATTATGTGGTGCATGACTGGATACAAAAGATATGATGTTGCATCCATAATTAGGTCCTAAAAGATTGGGCTTCCATCTCGTTAGCACTGTCTTGCTGGCCCTATTTCTTGCTCTCCCTGCTTGCTCATTCTGATGAAGCAAGCTGCCATATGGAGAGGCTCAGAGAGCAAGGAACTGAGGCCCTCAGTCCAGCAACCAGTGAGGAAACAAATCCAGCCAAAAACTTGTGCGGGAACTTTGAAACAACTTCTTCTGCACTTGAACTTTCATATAAGACTGCAGCCTTGGCTGATACCTTGATGCAGCCTTGTGAGAAACCCTGAGATAGAGGACACAACTAAATTGTGGATTCCTGGGAGTCTAGATTCCTGACTGAGAGAAACTGTGAGATAATAACTATTGCTATAAGGCACTAAAGGTTTAAGGTTTGGGGGTAATTTGTCATGCAGCAATAAACAATCAATACATCATCCAAGATTGTCAAGAACCCTCACTCTCTTAACATTGTTTTATCTACCAGAATTCCATTTAGTGTATCGTGTGTTTTGCTTACAGATTTAATTGTACTGAAATGTTGTATCAAAGGGGTTAGACTCAGTCATCTTGAAAGTTCCCTTCAGCTGTAAATTTCAGAGTCAAATTTTTTGCTCCAAAAAACAATCACTTTTTCATCCTCTTGAAATCAGAAGGCTTAATGGACGGCAGTTGCCGGCACAGGACTGACTGGCTGTCTGTCAGAGGGCTGCTGGCATAAGCAGTCAGAGGCGCAGTGTGCAGCTGTGACCCTCACAAGCTCCTCTGCACCTCCACTGCTGAAGAAAAGATGATGGGAAGCTTTACAGACAGCAGGATTCTCACCGTCAGCCTCCCTTCTCCCACTCTGGGTGAGCTCTGATTCAAACACTGTTTTCTCTTGTTTGGGTTCCTGTCTCATAGCATTATTAAAGATACTTCTGGAATTACTTTTTTGTTTCTTTTTCAAGAACATTTGAATTGATGGTAAATCAATTCCATTCTTCCTTTGAGGGCATTAAAGCCAAGACAGGTTAAGTGGCCCACCTCTGGCCAGACCCTGGACTCCTCCCTCCGTATGTCAGGGCATTCCTAACCTTGAATTACCTTTATTGGGAAATGAACTTTAGGCCTCCCTTAGAATGGGGATGATGCTACCAGCACACCCTGAATCGCCTGACTTGGACAATTCATGCTGTTGCCAAAATTCTCTAGAGTTGCATGAAAGTGGTACTGTCAGCGTTAAACTATTTTCCCTCTTTCTTTTTCTTTCTCTTTTCCCTATTTTCTGTCCCTTTCTCCCTCTCTTTGTACCATCTTCTTATAGCACCTGCCACAAGTAAAGGCATTAAAAGAGCTTTAAAAAGTCAGATGGATAGTCCTCAATTAAAAATTTAGACCAACAATAAATTCCAGAATCCTGCCCCTCTCAGCCCCAGGCATTCTAACAGAGCCTGGCCCACAGGCTCCCTGGTGTGCACTGAATGTTGTGGAGTCGCGGGCTTTCTGGGGCTGCCTCAGCCTGTGACTAAACCAAAGGTCATGTCAATAGTTGTGACGATCCCAAAAGTCTCTGGGTCTCACCCTCATCTGCCGTCACAGGGTCTTCTACCATAAAGGGAGTCTTCTGGGGTGTATTACTGGTGCTCCTGAGAACAAGAAGGTTTGCTATCCCAGGGTGTCTGCCACATTCTTCCCCTGCTCTGGCCTCTTTGGCTGATGTCCACAGCTCCTTGCCAGGTTTACCCCTGCTGGGTCAGTGACATCCTTGTAGTCACTGGTGTCCCTGCTGAGGGCACCATGCTCTGAAGCTTCTGGAGTTAAAAGATGCTTAAAGTGTCAGTATTAGCAAAAGCCCTATGGACAAGCATCACAACCAACTCTGGCTAATTTAAAAAGAAAAGGAATTTATTAGAAGTCTATTGGATAGTTTCCAAAATTCCTGGATGGTCAGGGAAAACATGATAGGAAACTCTATAGACAGCAACAAAGGCTCAGATCCCATCTGAGAGCTGCTCTGGTGAAGATGCCCTCCTTGATGCTCTGGTCACCCAGGCTGCCCCCACTGGCACTGGAACCCTGTCACTGTCACCTCTGGACACTAGATGTGGATCCCACCACTGTGTTTACCCTCCCTGACACAAAGCCAGTGGTTCTCCCCACATCCCGCCTCCAGCAATGCTGGGAAAAGCAGGTGTCTGGGGTTTTCAGCTCTCTCAGTGAGGGCTGGGCTCTGCCTCCAATGTAGGTGAGTTTCATATCCTGGGTACCTAGACATCCACTACTGTGGGGCTAGATGCCCTAGTGCCCTGGTCCTCTCAGTGCTCCAGCCGTCTGAACCTATTGACATGTGCACCACGGTGCATGATGTGGGCCGCAGTGACCACAGAACCACCTGTGAGAAGCACTCCTCCTGCCTCTCGCTGGGTCCTTCTTTCTCTAGGGCTGACTCTGACTCTGGGTAGGCCATCTCTTCATGCTTCTCCTTAGCTCCTTCAAACACCTACTGAAATCTGTTCCTGGTGAGGTCATCTCATCTGTCCAAGGCAACAGTTCTCCCATCACATCAGAAGCCAAGGAAACCATGAAAACTCTCATGGCTGCCTCCTGAGCAGGGAAGTGACTGAGGGGTTCTGGCAGACGAGACAGGGAATCCTGGCAGGCAGGACCTGAGACTTGGATGTGTTCAATGTCTGGGCCTAAATGGTTTCCTTCATCTTAAGTGCACATCTGCATCTATTAACTTATATGGGGGATTCTGGGGAAAAATTAGTTCAATCCTGTTCACCAATTAGAACTATATGAATATGTAGGAAACTTGTTGTGACTCAGCGGAAGAAGACTGTGGAAGCTACCATATTCCTAATGGTACCTGTTGTGCTGGCCAGGCTTGGGTGAGGAGAGGGGAGCAGTCGTGCAGAGGGAATAGTGCCAGCTCTGAGGTCAGAACCCATCTAGGAGTATCTGCTCCAGGGAGAGAGAGACAGCTGAGAAAATGGTTTTACTACAGGTCATCATTTTGGAGCCCAGACAACAGTCTCCATGACTGAGCATAATGCTGAGGGAAGGAGTTGTTTATTTGTTTAATTGTTTTATTTGCTTTTCCTGGACATTCCTGGGGGAATCAGCTGGCAATTGCCCCTCAGGGGTGAGGCAACAGTAGGATATGGGGGCAGGTTAACTCAGAGATGGCACCTCTGTGGAAATGTTGGTTTGCCTGCCAGTGTTTGAGATTGGTGACAAAACTACACTGAGGCAGTGGCAACAGTGGATTGCAGCCTGTCAGTGTGGGATCTACTCACTGGCATCGCTGAGAAGATGTGGGGACCAGCAGATGCAGCGTATTGGCTCAGCCAGCAGGGACACCAGCAGCAGTGGAATATTTACTGACAGTGACAGTGATTCAGGTAAATGGAGGCCACAGGCAGTGGTGTACTTGGGCTCAGAGACACACTTCTGAGGACCCATGGGGGCCATGACTGTACAGTCCTAGGTCAGTGAGCAACAAAAAGGTTGATAACGATAAGGGTGATAATAATAGCTAGTATTTATGGAGCATGCCAGATATTATTGTAAGTGCTGTCCATGTATTTATTTACTTAGTCCTCACTACAGCCCTATTAGGTAGATATTATTATTATCCTCCTTTTATAGATGAGAAACTTAAGCTTGGATAGGTTGTTACATGGCAGGTTGCATTTTCCAAAGATGGCTGCCATAGTATTTCCTAACCCCCATGTTATTCTGCAATGCGCCTCAATCCTCCTACCATTGAGAAATGCAGTCTATTCCCCTCCACTTGAACCTGGGCAGTTTTCTGACTCTCTTGTAATCTATAGAATGCAGCAGAAATGAGGCAATGTGACTAGGTAAGAAAAGGAGATGCATTCTTTACCTTGTTTCCTGGAATACTTATCCTGGAATCCCCAGCTGCCACGGAAGAAGTCTTTCAGCCCTGAGGCCACTATGCAGTGAGGAAGCTCCAATTAAACCACGTTGAGTGACTACACAGAGAGTTCCTGAAACTACATGAAGAGGGAGAAAGTGATACCCAGCCAGCCCAGCTGCTCCATCCCCCTGCTGCTCCAGTTCCAAACACTGTCTGATTTCAACTACATGAGAGACACTGAGCCAACCCAGCTCTTCCTAAATTCCCAACTCACAGAAACTGTGAGAAATAATAAAATTATCGTTGCTATTTCACGCCTCTAAGTTTTGGGATAATTCGCAATGCAGTAATAGATAAATAAAAGGCAACTTGCCCACAGCTTGTACAAGGTACAGCTGAGATTTGAACCATCAGTCTGCTGAACCAAAAGACTATACATGAAGACACTTCTTTTCAGATCTACAGATATACTTGGGGAGGGCAACTGATTCTCGTATAATCATCTGGTGTTTAAAATTCACAAGATTCCGTTATATTTTTAATAAGACCTTGTTTGTGCCTACAAGTTGATGAGGTTTTGGATATTCAAATTACACAGCAAAATAAGACTTTTTTTTAATTTTTATTTTTTTGAAAAGCTGTTTGCCAGTTTATTATACGGTTGAACATATACCATCCTATGACCTAGTAATTCTTTTTCTTTAATTCTTCTTTTTAAATTAAAGTTTATCGGGGTGACAATTGTTAGTAAAGTTACCTATATTTCAGGTGCACAATTCTGTATTACATCATCTATAAATCCCAATGTGTGTTCACCACCCAGAGTCAGTTCTCCTTCCATCACTATATATTTGATCCCCCTTACGCTCATCTCCCACCCCTCACACCCCTAAACCTCTGGTAACCACTAAACTATTGTCTGTGTCTATGGGCTTCTGTTTCTCATTTGTTTGTCTTGTGCTTTTGTTGTTTTTGGTTTATATACCACATATCAGTGAAATCATATGGTTCTCTGCTTTTTCTGTCTGACTTATTTCACTTAGCATTATACTCTCAAGATCCATCCATGTTGTCACAAATGTTCCTATATCATCTTTTCTTACTGCCGAATAGTATTCCATTGTGTATATATACCACAACTTCTTTATTCATCTGTCGAAAGACATTTTGGTTGTTTCCATGTCTTGGCCACCGTAAACAAAGCTGCAATGAACATTGGAGCACACTTGTCTTTATGGATAAATGTGTAGAGACTTTTTGGGTAGATACCCAGGAGAGGATTTCTGGGTCGTATGGTAATTCTATTCGTAATTTTATGAGGAACCTCCACACTGCCTTCCATAACGGCTGCACCAGTATGCGTTCCCCCAGCAGTGTATGAGGGTTCCTTTTTCTCCACAGCCTCTCCAACACTTGTTACTATTGGTCTTGTTGATGATAGCCATTCTAACTGGGGTGAGGTGATATCTCATTGTGGTTTTTATTTGCATTTCTCTGATGATGAGTGATGTTGAGCATTTTTTCATATGTCTATTTGCCATTTGTATGTCCTCTTTGGAGAAATGTCTCTCCAGGTCCTCTGCCCATTTTTCAATTGGGTTGTTTTTTTTTTTTTGTTGTTCAGTTGCATGAGTTCCTTGTATATTTTGGATATTAGCCCCTTATCGGAGGCTCTGTTTGCAAAAATCTTCTCCCATTCAGTTGGTTGCCTCTTTATTTTGTCGATGGTTTCTTTTGCTGTGCAGAAGCTTTTAAGTTTCATATAGTCCCATTCGTTTATTTTAGCTTTTACTTCCATTGCCTTTGGAGTCAAATTCATAAAATGCTCTTTGAACCCAAGGTCCATAAGTTTACTATCTATGTTTTCTTCTATGCAGTTTATTGTTTCAGGTCTTATGCTTAAGTCTTTGATCCATTTTGAATTAATTTTGGTGCATGGTGACAGATAGCAGTCCAGTTTCATTCTTTTCAATGTGGTTATCCAATTTTCCCAGCACCATTTATTGAAGAGGCTGTCTTTCCTCCATTGTATGTTTTTAGCTTCTTTGTCAAAAATTATTGTCCATATTTATGTGGTTTTATTTCTGGGTTCTCAATTCTATTCCATTGGTCTATGTGTCTGTTTTTCTGCCAATACCATGCTGTTTTGATGATTGTAGCCCTGTAGTACAAGCCAAAGTCAGGAAGTGTGATACCTCCATTATTGTTCTTTTTTCTTAAGATTGCTTTGGCTATTCTGGGTCTTTTGTGGTTCCAAACAAATCTGATGATTTTTTGTTCTCTTTCTTTAAAAAATGCCATTGGGATTTTGATGCGGATTGCATTAAATCTGTATATTGCTTTGGGTAATATGGCTATTTTAACTATGTTGATTCTTCCAATCCATGAGCACGGAATGTCTTTCCATTTCTTTGTGTCTTCTTCAATTTCTTTCAAAAATGTCTTATAGTTTTCAAGATATAGGTCTTTCACATCCTTGGTTAAGTTTATTCCTAGGTATTTTATTCTTTTTGCTGCAATTGCAAAAGGAATTGTTTTTTGTATTTCTTTTTCTGAGATTTCATTGTTACTATATAGGAAAGCAATGGACTTTTGTACGTTGATTTTGTAGCCAGCAACTTTAATGTATTCGTTGACTGTTTCTAATAGCTTTTTGGTGGAGTCTTTAGGGTTTTCTATATGTAGCATCATGTCATCTGCAAAGAGTGACAATTTAACTTCTTCATTCCCAATTTGGATGCCTTTTATTTCTTTCTCTTGCCTGATTGCTCTGGCGAGGACTTCCAACACTATGTTGAAGAGCAGAGGTGCTGGGGGACAGCCCTGTCGTGTTCCTGAACGTAGAGCAAAGGGCTTCAGTTTTTCACCGTTAATTATGAGATTAGCTGAGGGTTTGTCAATATGGCCTTTATTATGTTAAGGTGTTTTCCTTCTATACCTATTTTAGTAAGTGTTTTAATCATAAAAGAATGTTGTATCTTGTCAAATGCTTTTTCTGCATCAATTGATATAATCATATGGTTTTTGTCCTTTATTTTGTTTATCTGATGTATCACATTGATGGATTTGCGTATGTTGAACCATTCTTGTGCCCCTGGGATGAACCCCACTTGTTCGTGATGAGTAATCTTTTTTAATGCATTGTTGCATTCGATTTGCTAGAATTTTGTTCAGGATTTTTGCATCTGTATTCATCAGAGATATTGTAATTTTCCTTTTTTGTTCTGTCCTCACCAGGTTTTGGTATCAGGGTAATGTTGGCCTCATAAAATGAGTTAGGGAGTACTGTCTCTTCTTCAATTTTTTGGAAGAGTTTGAGCAGGATTGGTATTAGATCCTCTTTGAAGGTTTGGTAGAATTCACTAGTGAGGCCATCTGGTCCCGGACTTTTGCTTTTGGGAAGGTTTTGGATGACTGATTCAATTTCGTTACTGGTGATCAGTCTGTTAGATTTTCCAGTTCTTCATGGTTCAGCCTTGGAAGGCTATATGTTTCTAAGAACTTGTTCATTTCTTCTAGGTTATTGACTTTGGTGGCATATAGTCCTTCATAATATTCTTGGATGATCATTTGTATTTCTGTGGCATCCGTGATAACTTCCCCTTTTTCATTTCTGATTTTGTTTCTTAGTGTCTTCTCTCTTTTTATCTTAGTGAGCCTAGCCAAGGGTTTGTCAATTTTGTTGACCTTTTCAAAAAAGCAGCTCTTTGTCACATTAATTTTTTCTATTGTCTTTTTGTTCTCTATTTCGTTTAGTTCTGCTCTGATATTTATTATTTCCTTTCTTCTGCTGACCTTGGGTTTCATTTGTTCTTCTCTTTCTAGTTCTTTAAGGTGTAATGTGAGGTTATTTATTTGGGATTTTTCTTGTTTTTTGAGATAGACCTGTAATGATATAAATTTCCTTCTTAAAATTGCTTTCGCTGCATCCCCAAAATTTTGGTAGGATGTATTTGTTTCTATGTATCTTTTGAGCTCTCCTCTAATTTCTTCTTTGACCCGGTTGTTCGTTAAAAGTATGTTGTTTAATCTCCATGTATTTGTGGGTTTCCTGCTTTCTTTTTGCACTTGATATCCAATTTCAAAGCCTTGTGATCAGAGAATATGCTTGGTATGATTTCAATCTTCTTAAATTTGCTGAGGTTAGTTTTATGTCCCAATAAGTGGTCTATCCTTGAGAATGTTCCATGTACACTAGAAAAGAATGTGTAGTCTGATGTTTTAGGATGAAGTGCTCTATAAATGTCAATTATGTCCATTTCATCTAATGTATCATTTAGTGCTCCTATTTCATTATTTATTTTCTGTTTGGATGATCTATCCATAGCTGTCAATGACATATTTAGGTCCCCTAGTATAATTGTGTTTTGGTCAATTTCTCCCTGTAGTTCTGTTAATAGTTGCTTGGTATATTTCGGTGCTCCCCGATTGGGGGCGTAAATATTGATGACTGTTATGTCTTCTTGTTGTATAGTCCCCTTTACCATTATAAAATGTCCATCTTTGTCTCTTGTCATCTTTTTCACCCTGAAGTCTGTTTCATCTGATATCAGTACGGATACACCTGAATTTCTCTGAATACCATCTGCTTGAAGTGTCAATTTCCACCCTTTCACTTTGTGTCTATGCTTGTCCTTGTAGCTGAGATGCATCTCTTGGAGACAGCATATGGTTGGGTTCAGTTTTTTGATCCAATCCGCTACTCTGTGCCTTTTTATTGGTGAGTTCAGTCCATTTACATTTAGGGTGATTATTGATATGTGAGGATTTCCTATCATTCTATCTTTAGTTTTCTGGTAAGGCTGTGTCTCCATTGTTTCTTTGCCTTTTTGTTGTTGTCTATTATTTCTGTGTGGTGGTATTCTATGATTTTTCTCTCTGTTTCTTCTTTTATTTCAGTATATATTTCAGTTCTGGATTTTTTTCTTTTTTGAGTGGTTACCCTTAAGTTTATGTAAAAAAAAGTTTGATATTTAGAGTATTCCATTTTCTTTAGCATGCCTACTTTTTCCATTCCCATATCTGATTCAGGCCTTTACTCTCCCCCTTTTTATGTTTTGGTTGCCACAAATGGTCCCTGTTGATGGTGGTCGAATAGCCTCCTTTAATATTTCTTGTAGTGCAGGTCGTGTATTAGAAAATTCCCTCAGCGTCTGTGTGCCTGGAAGGGTCTTTATTTCTCCTTCATATCTAGAGGATACCTTTGTTGGGTATATTATTCTTGGCTCATAATTTCTCTCTTTCAATAGTTTGAATATATGGTTCCACTCCCTCCTGGCTTGTAGAGTTTCTGCTAAGAAATCTGATGATAATCTGATGGGCTTTGCTTTGTAGGTTGCCGTCTTCTTTTCCCTGGTTGCTTTGAGGATCTTTCTTTGTCGTTGATTTTTCACAGCTTCAGTAAAATGTGCCTTGGAGACGGCTGTTGGGGTTGAGGTAATTAGATGTTCTATTTGTTTCTTGGATTGGAGGATCCAGTTCTTTCCACAAGTTCGAGAAATTCTCTTCAACTATTTGTTTGAATGTATTATCTGTTCCTTTGTCTCTTTCTTCTCCTTCTGATATGCCCATTATTCTTATATTGCTCTTTCTGATGGAGTCAGAAAGTTCTTGTAGAGTTCTCTCATTTCTTTTAAGTCTCCAGTCTCTTTCTTATTCCATCCGTGTCATTTCCAGGTTTCTATCTTTGATGTCACTGATTATTTCCTCCATCTGGTCACTCTACTACCTAAGCTGGCTATTTCATTCTTCATTTCTTCTATTGAGTTCTTAATCTCCAGAAATTCTATTTGGTTCTTTTTTAAAATTTCAATGTCTTTGGTAAAATGTTCATGTTGTTCTTTGATTGTGTTTCTGAGTTCATTAAACAGTCTGTCTGTGTTTTCTTGCATCTCGTTGACTTTTTCAGAACTGCAATCTTAAATTCTCTGTCATTTAAGTCACATATTTCCATATCTTTAAGTTTATTTTCTGGAGACTTTTCAGTTTCTTTCTGAGCTGTCTTGTTGCCTTGGTTATTCATGGCAATTCGTGATTTATTATTTCTCTTCCTAGACATTTACAGGAGTGGGTTCCACAACAGGTTGATAGGAAGAGGTCTTTCTTTTGTTTTCTAATACATGTTGGTAGAATGTTTTATTTTCTTTCCGACTGCAGCCTTTTTTTCTCTCTCTCACACTGTAATGTTATGTTTTCTCTGCACTATTCCAGCTTCTCACACAATGGTGGGATTCCCTGGACTGCGGGCTTCTCTTCTGTTAATAGTTCGCCTGGGTCACAGGGCCCAATGTCCGTGTGGGTATGCGGAGAGCTTTTGAAGTTTCAAAGCTCTTCCTGCATCAGATTCAGAGCCTGTGTGTTTCAGCAGTTCTGTTTACTCCTGCAGGGTTCTGCCCAGATAAGTGGGGACAGGGGCGGGGTGAGTTGTGAGAAATGGCCTAGAGCAATGGTGCGACCACCACCACAGCCGGTCCTGCTTCCAAAGCTTCCTCCCCTTTGCTGGAACTAGTTGGGCTGTGAATCTGTGTCTGAGGACCACAGTTGTCAGAACTGCAAATATTCTGTTCTTTTGACCTGACACTGCTACTGTTCTGCTTCTAGCACTTTGCAGGTGGGGGCGGGGTGACCTCTGGGAGGGTAGGGAGGTGGCGGCTAGTCTCAGTGCCTAAGGCTTCATTCTCTGCTCCTCAGTGAGGGCTTAAACCTCCATTTTCAGCCTTCTTCCATCAGTCTTTTCTTCGAGGTCTTTGCTGTGAGCGTTGGGTTCAGCCGTGGTATACGCTGCCCCCTCAGCCCTGTGGGCCATAAGCGGAGCCCTAGCAGTCCGAGTTATTTCCTCTCCCACAACTGGGGTAGTTCCAGGATGCTGCGAGCTCAGAGCACTGAGCTAGGTCTGTGTCATCCACCTGCGCAGCTCCGTCTCCACACTTCTCTCTTCCCTCCTTGCCAGCTTGCGCAATTTGCCCGCCTTTAGGTGAATTCAGAAGTGAGACTCTTCGTCTTGCCTGTCTGCTGTGCAGGGAGTCCTTGGTGGAGTTATAGTTGTTGAATTTGTTGTAAATTCCAGGGGAGATTCCCAGAGGCTCACCTCACGCCCCCATTTTGATGACGTCCAACAATAAATAAATATCTTTAAAATGAATGAGCATCAAGGAAGGGAGACTTTGTGATTTGCCACCTTTATATGGAAACTCTACTTAACATTAAAATGTTCCATCTGATGGCATTTTCTACAATCGAATCGGAACTAATTAAAAGAGAATAACCTGTTGTTGGTTGTGATCATTATTCATTCATTCATTAAGTACAAGATTCCTTTTTCCAGAAGGTGTGGGTAAAATAACAATAAGCATTAAAGATATAATGTTAGGATGTCATAAATCTATGAAGAAAAATAAACAAAGAAAGGGGATAAAGAGTGACAGGAAGCTGATGTGGAATGGTCAGGAAAGGCCTCGCCAAGGAGCAAAGACCTGAATGAAATAAGAGAGAGAGAGAGAGCTACATAAGTCTTATAGCAGAGAGAACATACTCCCTATGGCTCCCAGAACACACACACACACACACACACACACACACAAAAAAAAAAAAAAAAAAAAAAAAAAAAAAAAAAAAAAAAACCATGAGGGGAGAGAAAGGCAGGGGGAGGAGGGAGAAGGAGAAGGAGGATTTGAGCAAAACCTGGGGAAATCCCCAGGAAAGTTGTTGGTAGGTCCAAGCTCTTGCTTCACTGCTCTCCCCTGCAATTCTATATTTTGCACAAGAAAGGATTCCAAGTCCTATTTTGGTTTATATCTCATATTTCTACATCCATGCCTGTTCCTCAAGTATTAGTTAGGGAGGAAAGCCGTGAGCTGGTACAATCTGTTCCCCCATCACTTCTGGAATTTTCCCCATGAAAATAGGACACAATAAGTCAGACGATGCAGGCATTCACTGCAGGGCAGCCAGAGATGCCTTTGTTCTGGTGAACCAGAATGAAGCTTAACTAAATATGCTGGGCAACTGCTTAAGCAAAGTGGCAATGAAAAAATGATTTGCCACTTCTAGGATAGTAAAATATTGTAGCAATAGCTTTTGGGTCTAAGAAAATCCATTAGGTTACAAAGGATCATTTTCATTCTGATCTAATGCATCATGATTGAAATAAGTTAATAATGATTAAAGTTAATGAAAAAGGTATCTACATACAACTTGGTTTTCTTTAAAGTTGTGGCTCACACACATACTTTATTAAGGTATGACTGACATAAAAACCTGTACATATTTAACTTACAATGAATTTAGGGGGGAAATTACGTTCTTTTTGGATCATATGTTAATTAGAATGCTTACACATTTTAGACATACATGAATGGTACCTGGATCATTTAAAAGGCAGTGTGTGATAATACTAGGTCTAAATTTAGCTACTTTGTAGAAAGCTGTATCTTTGATTAAAAGAGGGAGTTTAAAAGACTCCAACTAGGAGCTATTGCAGTGCTGTAGGCCAGAAATGACCACAGCTAGATTAAAACAGTGATGGTGGAAATGATGAGGGGAGGAGGCAAAAAGGAGAGATGGTTCAGAGATTTAACCAAGCAGGATGTGGAGAGCAAGAAGGCCTGGTGACAAAGGTGATGGGATAACCAAAGGAGGCTCCCAAGTCCCCAGTTAGATGGCCGGTATGGCCCACTGTGATGCCATTCACTGAGCTGAAAGATGGAGGAGGAGGAATTGCATGCATCATACATCCTGTCAACACATTCTCACCAAGTGCCAGCAGAGAGCTGTGTGTCTCAGCTTGCTGCCTAATTGTGGCCATCTCACCCACCCTGATTGCATGTCTTCACAGTTGCAAAATGAAGTTGTGTTAAGGATACAGTCACATCGTTGGGTTTAACAGTTGGTGCGGATATTCAGAAGTCCTCAGACAATGCACATTTAATGACTTGTATGAGTACACAAATTATTAATAGATAAAAGTAAGTGAACTCCATGAAGCCAAGGGCATTCCATTTGGTAATCCCTCCTTCTACAAACTGCACTGCTTCCCAAGCATGCTGGGAGAGCAGTCCCGGGGGACACGGAGACTGAGGAGGTGGGCCAGGTGCAGAGGGACAGACACAGCCATGGCGACACCCTCTTCTGCCTTGACCCATGTCTTGTGCATTCCTGTCTATAATCCAATAATTTAAAAATGGTTTTCCAAGCACAAAATATTTGCTTCATTCAATGACAGAACATTCATTGTTTAAATCTACTAGGAAGGAAAATAATTCAAATACCATTTGGGAACTTTTGAAAACATACATAATTCAAAGAAGCTGAAAAAAAAGCTCAATCAGAGGTATTAGTGGGAGTAAAACCAATTTTAAGAGACTTCGTATTTTTAAAGGCAAGACTGGTTGGTTTCTTGGCCCTTTCTCTTCCCATTTCTTTCTCCCTCTCAAAGTGTGGGTTTCATTTTCAAACTTGGGGAAAGAGGCATTTGGGAAACTTTCATCATTCAGAAGCCCACTGCTGCTGAAGGGTTGTTTTGAGTCATAACTAGGATACATTGACTGGGAGACTGTGACAATGATTTCTGTGTGTGTGAATGCTTGAGCAACACATACCCCACTCTGCTTGCAATCGGATGGAGCAGACTATGAGAAGAGACAGGCCATTGTCTCCAATATCAAAGGGATTAGTCAAAATGTTGCTTTTGAACAGCCAACCATTTCCCAAGAAGCCTCCACAGGCACAAATGTGAGGATGAAAGGATCTGGGGCTGGGCCATATTTTCTCAGAGGCCTCCCCAAAACTTGGCCTGCAGTGATCAAAAGATGGGCATGTGATGGCTCCTCACCAGTTGTCCTCTTCCTTCTCTTACCCCTTCATGTCTAGTTTCTTGATAAGCAGCTTCCAGCAGCCTCCCAGAGTTGTTAGACGAAAGACCAAGAACTTTCTAGAATCTCAGAAACCCTTCCTGATTGGCCTCTGCCATCCCTCTGACCTCATCTCTCCCGCCTCTCCCTCCTGCTCTGGCCATATTGCCTCCCTGCTACTTCTTAAACACACCAGGCACATGTGATGATCTCTCTGCTGGAAGACTCTAGGGTCTTCATGTAGCTCTCTCTTTCTTATTTCATTCAGGTCTTTGCTCAAGTTACCTCCTTGGAGAGGCCTTTCCTGACCATTCCATATCAGTTTCCTGTCACTCTTTATCCCCTTTCTTTGCTTTATTTTTCTTCATAGATTTATGACATCCTAACATTATATTATATCTTTAATGCTTATTGCTTTTTTACCCCTACCTTCTGGAAGAAGGAATCTTGTACTTTGAATGAATGAATGAATGAATGATGATGACCACCAACAACAGGTTATTCTCTTTTAATTAGTTCAGATTCGATAATAGAAAATGCCATCAGATGGAACATTTTAACGTTAAGTGGGATTTCCATATAAAGGTGGCAAATTACAAAGCCTCCCTTCCTTGATTCCCATTCATTCTAAAGACATTTATTGTGTTCCTACTATGTGCCAAGTACTATGCTAGGTTCTGAGAACAACAAGATGTCCTGCCATATGGAACTTGTTCTAATTTAGGGAGAAGAACATACAATTATTTTTTAAAATTTTTATTGGGGAACAGTGTGTTTTTTCAGGACCCATCAGCTCCATGTCAAGTTGTTGTTTTCAATCTAGTTGTGGGGGGGGGCGCAGCTCAGCTCCAAGCTCAAGCCATTGTTTCTCACTGGTCCATGCAGGAATCGCACCGGAGACCTTGGTTTTATGAGCACTGCTCTCTAACCACTCGCCCTGTACATGCAATTTTAAAAAATAAATAACGAGCTAATTTTTGAGTGTGATATCTTCTCTGGGGGAACTAAGCAGGGTGGTGTGATTGGAAGGAGGATAAGTTCCTCCTCTAGACAGGATGAGAATGTAATCCTCTGCAGAGGTGATCCGTGAGCTGAGGCCTAAAAGGTGAGAAAGATCCAGCCATAGCAAGAGGTATGGGAAGTCAATTTCATGCAGGGGAGAGCATATGCAGAGGTCCTGAGATGGAAAACGCTTGGTGTTTACAGGAAAAGAAAAAGAAATCCATGTGGCGGGTGCAAGGGGGAAAAAGAAAGAAGATGGCAGGCAAGGCCAGATCATGCTAGGATTTGGTTCTTATTTTATTTTAAAATCAATTCTAAACCATTAAATGTTGTCAGTGGGAAAGTGACCTAATATCACTTATTTTTGAAAATCACTGTGTGTATCAATTATCTATTGCTATGTAACAAACCACCCTAAGCTTAGTGGTGTCAAATAACACTCATTATTCTCACCGTTCTGGAGGTTGACTGGACTCAACTAGGTGGTTCTTGGTCTCTTATGTTTTAAATCACTACCTTTGAACAGTGACTGAGGCTCAGGTCATCTCAAGGATTTCTCACTCAAATATCTAGTGGTTAATGTGGGCTGTCGGGCAGAACACTTACACTCTCTCCACATGACCTGGACTCTTAAGGAATGGTGAATGGGTTCCAAAAGCAGCCATCCCAGGAAAAAGAGCCAGCTGGAAGCCAATCATCTATTATGACCTAGCCTTGGAAGTCATGGGCATTCTATTCTTAGAAGAATGTGATAAAGTCCATATTCAAGGGAAGGGGAACTGGATTCCACCTCTTGATGAAAGAAGTGTTGGAGAATTTTCAGACATGTTTTTAACCACCACATCCTGGTTCTTGGGTGGAAAATAAGTTATAGGGGGACAACAGTGGAAGAAGGGAGGCCAGCTAGGAGTCAGTGCAGTATCCAGGAAGAAATGACAGTGGCTTGGAGATGAAAGTCATGCAGTATGCTAGGACACATTTGGAAGACAGAGACATCAGGACTTGTAGTGGACTGGATTTAGGGCATGAGGAGAAGGATGACACTGAAGCCTTTAGCTTGAGCGATAAGGTGAGTATTGGTGCCCTATACTCTGGTGGAGAAGACTGAGGGAAAAATAGGTGACTGGGAGGAGGGAGATCACCTCTTTGGATTTTGAGATGCATAGTAGATATACAAATGGAAATATCAAGGAATCAGTTGAAATTTAATTTGAGTTCAATAGAGAGGTGTGGGCTAAAGGTATGACTATGCCAGTCATTAGAATATACGTGGCATTCAAAGTCAAAGGACAGAAGAGATTACCTAGCCAGAGGATTAGACAGAGAAGAAGACTAATCCTAGAGATGTTACATTTAGAACCCTATTTGTAAGAAAATGTAGGCCAAAATTAGAAGAAAATGCCCCTACAAGTGCTTTGAATCAGAAGAAAAAGAGCACAAGCATAAGAAATGACACTTCAGAATTAGATGAAAAGGGGAATTACAGAACTAAGGTAGCAAAGAGAGGACCAAAACACCACTATTAAAACCTAATCAATTAGAAACAAGGAAGAGTACCAACATGATCAAAAATAAAAGTTATTAACAGAGGAAATGTTTGCAATAATCATAGCGAATTCAGAGGATTAAAGAAATAGATTAAATGTGAAAACATGGATGGACCTAGAGGGTATTATGCTAAGTGAAATAAGTCAGACTGAGAAAGACAAATATCATATGATCTCACTTATATGTGGAATCTAAAGGACAAAATAAATGAACAAACAAAACTGAAACAGACCCATAGATACAGAGAACAAACTGATGGTTACTGGTTAAGAAGAGATTGGGGGAAGGGTGAGAAAAGTGAAGGGATTAAAAAGTACAAATTGGTAGTTACAAAATAGTCACTGGGATGTGAAATACAATATGGGGAATATAGTCAATCATATTGTAATAACTATGTACAGTGTTAGATGGGTGCTAGATTTATTGGGGGTATCACTTCACAAATTATATAAATGCCTAACCAATACACTGTACACCTGAAACTAATATAATACTAAATGTCAAGTATAATTTTAAAAAATAGTCATGGGTATATAAAGTGCAGCATAAGGAATATAGTCAATAATATTGTAATAACTATGTACAGTGTCAGATGCATGATAGACTTATTGCGGTTACCACTTTCTGAGGTATATAAATGTCTAATCACTATGCTGTTTTATACACCGGAAACTAATAAAAAAGATTAAAAATTCAATTAAATTAAAATCCAGGAATAAAGAATTATATAAAAAAAATAGATTGAAGCACCTGAAAAAAATGAATAATTATGGAAATTAAAACAGATGATCCAACTCCAGGTTGTCAATTGGTGACCCTGAGGCAGAGAACCTAAAAAATGAAACAGGAAATGTATGCAGAGATATAGAAGAATATAATCAGAAGTCAAAGAGCACACCATATACCTGGAAAAATTAATGACTGGCTTGGAGCCAATCTTGGCTAAGCTATTGAACTTCAAAGATAAAGAAAGCATTCCACAGGCCCTCAGGCAAGAAAACATGACCTACACATGAGAAGAGCCTTCAGCTAGCCTCAGAACTTTCCATAGCCACAGCCAACTCCAGGAGATACTAGAGTCATAGCTCGAAAGAAGAACTGAAGAAAAGGAGCATTAATCAAGAATACCAGAAAGATGTCATGCAAATACAAAAAGGCCTTAAGCAGAAACTCAAATATGTACCAGTTCAGGAAATAAAGCATACGTGAGCTAAAAATGCAAACTGCAGATTAAAAATAATCATCATATTTTCTATTATCTTTTTTATAACCTTAATGCATCTTGAAGAAACAAATATCACTGTTCATAAGCATTTATTTGAAGTTCAGAAAATTTTTCATCTTACTTTAGTTTCATTAACTATATCTGTTATATCAAGCAAAATTAAAGTTAACATGTATTTATTTAAACTAAAATACATATAAAATATGTAGTTATTTTTAATTCATTCATCTATCTACATTTGCTCAGAAAGATATATGAAATGGTTATCACCAAATGTTAAAAACAGTTATTTCTTTTTTTTCTCTTTCAATTAAAGTTTATTGGGGCGACAATTGTTAGTAAAGTTACATAAATTTCAGGTGTACAATTCTATAATACAGTATCTATATCTGACATTGTGTGTTTACCACCCAGAGTCAGTTCTCTTTCCATCACCATGTATTAGACCCCGTTTACCCTCTTCTAGAGCCCCACTTCCCCCTTACCCTCTGGTAACCACTAAACTATTGTCTGTGTCTATGAATTTTTGTTCTTTCAGTTGTTTGTCTTGTTCTTTTGTTGTTTTCAGTTTATATACCACATATCAGTGAAATCATATGGTTCTTGACTTTTTCTGCTTGACTTATTTGGCTTAGAATTATAATCTCAAGATCCATCCATGTTGTCACAAATGTTCCTGTTTCATCTTTTTTTACCGCCGAATAGTATTCCATTGTGTATATATACCACAACTTCTTTATCCATTCATCCATCGAAGGAAATTTTGGTTGTTTCCATGTCTTGGCCACCGTAAATAAAGCTGCAATGAACATTGGAGCTCACTTGTCTTTATGGATTAATGTTTTCAGATTTTTTTGGTAGATACCCAGGAGAGGGATTGCTGGGTCATATGGTAATTCTATTTGTAATTTTTTGAGGAACCTCCACACTGCCTTCCATAACGGCTGCACCAGTCTGCATTCCCACCAACAGTGTATGAGGGTTCCTTTTTCTCCACAGCCTCTCCAACACTTGTTACTATTTGTCTTGTTGGTGATAGCCATTCTGATTGGGGTGAGGTGATATCTCATTGTTGTCTTTATTTGCATTTCTCTGATGATTAGTGATGTTGAGCATTTTTTCATATGTCTATTTGCCATTTGTATGTCCTCTTTGGAGAAATGTCTCTTCAGGTCCTCTGCCCATTTTTCAATTGGGTTGTTTGTTTTTTTGTTGTTGAGTTGTATGAGTTCCTTGTATATTTGGATATTAGCCCTTTATCAGAGGCACTATTAATAAATAAAAAAGAAAACAGTTATTTCTTGGTGATAGGAAATTTCATGATTTGTTACTTCCTTCTTTGTACTTTTGTATATGACTTGATTTTATATAATTACAAATTATTTTTTACAAAAACAATAGTCATTCTAACATTTTTAAAATTAAGAAGTCATTAAGAACAAGTTACAGGAAATAATATTTATTCAGAACCTATTATGTACCAGATGTTTTGCACATATTGGATTGTCTAATCCACATATGATTCATCATATTATAATCTATAAATAGAATTATAATCTTCATTTTCCAGAAGAGGAAACTGAGGCCCACGGTATTTGTTAACTTTCCAGAGTCACAGAGATAGCAAGAGCACGGTCAGAATTTTGCCTGATGCCAAAGCTAGCATTCTCCTCCCAGCCTGACTCCTGCTGGTTTTATGAAGTTCACCTCCCACCCCCACTTGCGTGCACACAAGTGTTCACACACACACATTTCTGCAATACTCCCATTTGCATAGGCCAGGAACTTGTTAAAACAAGCCAAATGCAATACTCATTTCCTGACCAAGGCTGTTACTCAATATCTCTATGATTTGGGAAATAGCTGCTAATTTCACCCTGACAAGGGTCATACTTAGGTCTTAAGAGAGGTAATCATTACGGAACCTCCTGATCTTTGTGGAAGGGTTTGACGTTCAGATATATCCAGCCCTTTGAGATGCTCTGCTGGAAGGTGGTTGAGTGCAAAGTACTACTGACTCACGGTCATCTCCGATTACCTTCATAAATAATGATACTTTGTACTTCTTTAGTGTTTGCTCTAAGGGTGGTTTCAAAAACCTGAGGAAGCTTATCCATTTCTAGGTATTCAAATGTCTCTTTCACAATGAATGTGTGTGTGTGTGTGTGTGTGTGTGTGTGTGTGTGTGTGTATTCACTCTATATGACTTAAAAAGTAAATTCTTAATGATAGATGAAAAGCAAATGGTAATAAAGGTGTGCCCCTGTTTCCCAGGCCATGCTAATGCTAGCAGGCAGGTGAAAAATGAATCCACCATTGCAGTCATGAGAGAGAGTCATTGGTTTTGTTCCTACCCCACCTGCATTCTAGAAACTCCATTTCCTATGAAATCCTAAGCTGCCCAGCATGTGTGTCACATGTGTTCTTGGCTACCCCATTGGATCTTCCTCTGATGTGGCATGTCTCCTGACGTTGTTAGGGCCATGGCCCACCTGGGGTCCCACTGCCACCACAGGACCCACACAAAGCTACTAACCCTGCTTCCACTTGTCCCTCTACAACTTAGTTTCCACAAGACAGCCAGAGTGGTGTATATAAAGGGTGAAGCAGACCATATTATTCCCTGTCTCCAGCCCTACCATGGCACACATCTCACCACACATCCTGAATGGCTCACCCAGGCAATGACCCTGTGACAGATCTGGCCCTGTCACCTCACCAACATCTCTAACATGACTGAATTACAGGATGATGAGAGACACAGACTGAGCAGGCCTCTCAGAATCACTTTTCCCTTGACCCCGGGGACCAGACATGGTGCTCAGTCTTCCAATGAGGCCCCTGTTAACAGGCCCTGATAGGCGCTGCATCAATCCCTCAGATTTGCCAAGAGGTGGGGTTGGGGGCTTCACTATCCTCACATCTTCACCATTCCCCACTGACGTCACACCAAGTAGAGTCCCTACAATCTAAGTGAAAAGGGTGTGTTAGTTACGCAAACACAGATTCAAGACAAGTCAGGTAGCTGAACTCCTTCCAAACCCCACTACCCCAGCTCAATTTCTGCATCTAAGTCTTCAAGGTGGAGATTCTGGAGCTACTACTAGTAAAAACTGCTATGGAAAAAATATGAAAAAGGCACTGTGGGATCTTGGACAGAAGTCTCTAACTTCAGCTGGAAAAGTAAGAGAAGGTGGAAGGTGAGGTAGTTTTTAAGCCAAGTTTTAATATCAAGTAGGAGTCATCACGAGGGCTTTGTATGACAAGCCAATTAGTTATTTTGTTCAGTTAATTAATGATATCCAAAGTAGGCAAATACTCCTCAGGAGATTCCAAAAATAACTATTGAGATGTGGAAAGAAAATACTATTCTATTTATATTTATTTTTACCTTGCCTATTTTCATTTCTCTTTTTGTATATATTGTATCATGTTCATAATTTTAAGTAGAGAAGTACATATATTGTGGTAGTATGCTCAAAACATTTTAGTGGTGGGGTCCAGGAACAAAATTTGGAGACCACTGTTATAAACAATGGGAACCCATTTGAAGAATTTAAGCAAGATCGGATTTTATTTTAGTAAAATCACTCTGTCTGAAGTGTGATGAATGAATTGAGGTGAAAATACAGGATTAGGTTTCAGGCTCAGAGCTCTCTGAACCCTCTGAGCAAGGCTTGAACTAAAGCAGTAGGAGTGGAAATGGAATGGGGCAAGGGGAGGTCAGGGGGGATTGGGAGGGTGAGAAATGCCCTGCAGACAGAATTGACTTGGCCTGGTGTTAACACATGGGACAGGAGGGGAAATAGAAGTTTCAGATGACTGTCAGGTTTCTAGCCTATGTGACTGAGTGGAACCAGTATCCAGGATAAGGAAGCACCTATGAAGCAAGAGCTGGGACTGGAGAATCTGCCGATGTCTGCAGACAGGAGCACATCAGAAGCAAGAAAGAAAACTTCCTCCTGCAATGTCTCCCCAGTACCCTCTACTGACAAAGCAGGACATCACACCAGCTGGCAAAGAAAACATATTTAAAGGGCCCATTTTTATTTCTGCAGAGCAGGCAGTGAAGAATGGATTTGGAGCTGAGAGGCAATAAATTTAAAATTGGCTGTCATGCAGGGCATCATGCTGGGTCTCCTGTCCCACTTCCCACATAAGAACGCAGGATATGGTGAGGCCAAAAAGGAACATCAATGGAGCCATAGATAGGGGAGTCATACCACTATATTCTTGCTGGCGGCTGGGTTGGAGACACAGGAAGCAGAAGCCACACTGTCCGCAACCTGCCGTGCTAACTGCAATCCGCTCTTGCTAGCTCAGCCACCATCTTCTTGCTAGCCCCCATTTTCCGCTAGCGTAGCCACGGCAGTTATATTAGTGTCCAGTGGCTCACTGGTTACAGCTGACGGCCAACTAGCCACAGCTGATGGCCATTCAATCACAGTTGACGGCCATTTACTACCTAAGCCAGCACCTTTCCAGGTGAGGCTGAGAGCCTGGAAATTGCACTCCTGGCTCTGTCCCCACATTGGCATAATCCACCCCTTTGGCTTCTCAGCTTCCATGAGAGATTGTCAATTGCATCTGGGTCCAAACACATGTTGCCATTCCAAGTTTTAGGATCCCATTCTTTACCGGTTAATGCCCTAACTTTCACTTGAGAAACCTGGTAAAACTGTGAGTTCAACTCTTGTAATTCAGCAGTCCACATACTTAAATTGGTGTTTGATTTTCAACAATAGCCCTATGGCTATAAGAAATGATAGGAAGTTATTTGAACTGTCTTCCTGGAGTGAGTGAGCCCAGCTGAAGATATAGAGGGCCAGAGCATAGAGGAGCTGCTGGCAAAGGCGGAGCGGGACGAGGCAGAGAAGCTGCAGCGCATCACGGTGCACAAGGAGCTGGAGATGGAGTTCGACCTGGGTAACCTGCCTCGGACCGGAACCCCCCACTGGGCTGCGCGGGTGGGGGGGAGACCCACGCCGCAGGCCGAACTGCGGACCTTGGCGCGGGACAACACGCAGCTGCTCATCCACCAGCTGTGGCAGCTGCCCACAGAGCGCGTGGAGGAGGCGCTGGTGGCGCTGCAGCCGGAGCCCACCCCTCGACTGCCGCGCGAGAAGCCGGTGCCCTGGCCGGCCGCTTACACGATGGCAGCAGTTCGCGCGCCTCAAGGGCATCGGTCCCAAAAAGAAGACCAGTCTGGTGTGGGACGAGGTGAGCGGCCAGTGGCGGCGGCGCTGGGGCTACCAGCGCGCCCGCGACGATACCAAGGAATGGCTGATCGAGGTGCCCGGCAGTGCGGACCCCTTGGAGGACCAGTTCGCCAAGCGGATTCAAGCTAAGAAGGAACGGGTGGCCCAGAACGAGCTGAACCGGCTGCGTAACTTAGCCCGCGCGCACAAAACACAGCTGCCCAGCACGGCTGGCATGCACCCTACGGGACACCAGAGTACGAAGGAGCTGGGCCGCGCCTTACAGGTGGCCAAGGTCTCCACCGCCTCAGTGGGGCGCTTCCAGGAGCGCCTGCCCAAGGGGAAGGCTCCCCGGGGCTCCGGCAAGAGGAAGTTTCAGCCCCTCTTCGGGGACTTTGCAGCCGAGAAAAACAGCCAGTTGGAGATGCTGTGAGTCATGAACAGCAAAAAGCCTCAGCTGGACGTGACGAGGGCCACCAATAAGCAGATGAGAGAGGAGGAACAGGAGGAGGCGGCCAAGAGAAGGAAAATGAGCCAAAAGGGCAAGAGAAAGGGAGGCCGTCAGGGTCCTGGAGGCATGAGGAAAGGTGGTCCGCCCAGCCAAGGAGGGAAAAGAAAAGTGGGCTTGGGCGGCAAGATGAATTCTGGACGGCCTCGCTTGGGTGGCAAGAGGAAAGGAGGGCAACACCAAGGAGGAAAAAGAAAGAAGTAAATTTCACCCTCGCACCTGCCTGTAAACCAAGAACTACACTAAATGTTAACTTCTAGGACCTGTAGGAGGATGCAGAATAAGGGGGCTGTCTTCATTGAGCTTGAGGTTGAAGGGATAGGATTGCCCTCCCCTTGAGATAGTATGTAAATGTTGGACTCTACAAATTAATGTTTTTCCCACAACCAAGACTTTGGCTGGAGATAGATGTAAAGGATGTATTTGACGACTTAAAAATTAGAGAAAGAATTTGGTGGAAACTAGGAATGAGTTCTATTTTTCAACTTTGTGTATGGTGTGAGGGTCATATTTCAGAGACTTAGATTGATTTCTGTATTATTTTTCTAACAAGCTTGCGTATTTATCAAAGCATGTGTGTGGCGGGGAGGTGCGAGCACACAGAAAGATTACATTTTCAAAACTGGCCTTGCAAGTAACTTGTTATTTAATAAAAGTGTATCTGTATCTAAAAAAAAAAGAAAAAAAGAAAAATGGGAGATTCTTTTAGGGCTATCACAGCAAATCTCTGGTTCTTAGACCATGACTTAAGCTGCGAATTAGATGTAAGCTTGTTTTTCTCTCTGTAGGGGCTCAAGTGCACTCACAAGGATCCATCCCACTCCACAGTCTTCATAATCATTACTGTGCAGGAGCCACTCGACATCCAAGGCATGAGCTTCAGTTGTCATTTAATCACAACAAACAAGTGACAGCTTGATTAACTGTGATGTCATTTCATGTCATAAATTACCAGCATCCCTGTGGGGACAGAGTCCCAGAGAGCAGTTTCCAAGCTCTGGGCCTCATGGGGAAAGGTGCTGGCTCGGTTATTAGATGGCCATCAGCTGTAATCAGATGACCATCCGCTGTGGCTGGGTGGCCATCAGCTGTTACCGGTTAGCCATTAGCCACTAATACAACTGTCGTGGCTACGCTGGCAAGGGAGTTGGTTGGTTGGCAGATAAGTGGATGCTGGATTGCAGTTAGCAAGTGGGGTTGGTTGTTTGGCAGAGAAATGGAGGGCAGATTCCGGATCGTGTGGCTCCTGCTTCCTGTGTCTCCAACCCAGCCGCCAGCAACAATATAGTGATATGACTCCCCTATCCATGGCTCCATTGGTGTTCCTTTTTGGCCTCACCACACTCTCTGTCCACCTGCCAGGAGCGGGACCAGAGACCCTGTGTCATGCAGGGTCTCATGCAGGGTCTCAGCTCCCACTCCCCACATAAGAATGCAGGATATGGTGAAGCCAAAAAGGAACACCAATGGAGCCACAGATAAGAGAGTCATACCACTATATTCGCACTGGCGGCCGGGCAAGATACACAAAATAGGAGCCATAAGATCCGCAATCCGCCGTCTGCTTTTCTGCCTGCCAACCAGTCAACCAACCAATGCAGTCACAACAGTTACATCAGCAGCCAATTGGCCAACCGGTTACATCCAACAGCCAACCAGTCACAGCCGATGACCATCCAATCACAGTTGATGGTCATTTACTTCCCGAGCCAGCACCTTTCCACACAAGGCCCAGAGCCTGGAAACTGCATTCCTGGCTCTGTCCCCACACCCTGCATGACAATCCCACTTCCCATTGATAAGGAGCACTACTCAGCACTGCACTCAAGGCCAAAGGCATGACCAAACCTACCCCTAAGTCCCATCTTTTTGGGTCTCTCTACTGGTACCACTCCTGATACCAATTCTGTGTCAGGGTCCAATCAGTACACAAAAACCACACGACGTTGAGCAGGTATCATGCAGGGACTCTGGTCCCACTCCCTGCATAAGAACGCAGGACATGGTGAGGCCAAAAAGGAACACTAATGGAGCCATAGATAGGGGACTCATACCACTATATTCTCTATTGCAGCTGGGTTGGAGACACAGGGAGCGAACACCCGCCAGTACCCCAACAAGGGGTCTTCCTGTACCCTAGTCTCACTGGCGGCCGGGGCAGACACACGAAGTAGGATCCACACGATCAGCAATCTGCTGGCCACTTCTCTGCCAACCAACCCCCCACTTGCTAGCTGCAACCCACCAACCGCTTCTCTACCTGCCAACCAACCAACCAACCAACGCAGCCATGGCAGTTATATCAGTAGCCAATTGACTAACTGGTTACAGCTGATGACCAACCAGTCATAACTGATAGCCATCTACTACCCAAGCCAGCACATTTCCATGTGAGGCCTAAAGCCTGGAAACTGGTCTCTGGGACTCTGTCCCCACAACAAGTAAAGTTTAATATAAAGAATTATAACAGATGATCAGAATGGCAATGCACTGTCTACTAAAAGTAGAAAGAACTCCAAAAAATAACAGCTCTAAGAAGCAGGTACCTCGACTTCCGGAAAAATGGCGGCGTGAGGTGAGCCTCTGTAAAGCTCCCCTGGAATTTACAACGAATCGAACAACAAAAACTCCACAAAGGACTCCATGCACAGCAGACAGGCAAGACGAAGAGGCCCACTACCGACTGAAATCACCTACAGGTGGGAGATTCGCGTGAGTGGAGGGAGGAGGAAAGGAAGAGGTGCGCAGAGACGGAGCCGCGCGGGCGCAGGACGCAGACCCAGCTCAGTGCGCCGAGCTTGCTGCTTCCCGAAACTACCGCAGCTGCGGGAGAGGGAAGAACTCGGACTGCTAGGGCTCCGCTTATGGCCCACAGGGCTGAGGGGACAGCATATACCACGGCTGAACCCAACGCTCACGGCAGAGAACTCGGAGAAAAGACTGAGGGAAAAAGGCTGAAAACGGTGGTTTAAGCCTGCACTGCCGAGCAGAGAACGGAGCCTTAGGCACTGAGACTAGCCGCCCCCTCCCACCCCTCCCAGAGCTCGCCCCGCCCCCACCTGCCCGGTGCTAGAAGCGAAACAGTAGCAGTGTCGGATCAAAACAACAGAAAATTTGCTGTTTTGAGAACTGTGGGCCGCAGACACAAATTCGCAGCCCAACTGGTTCCGGCAAAGGGGAGGGAGCAGTGGAAGCAGGACCGGCTGTGGTGGTGGTTGCTGCCATTGCTCTGGGCCACCTCTCACAACTTACCCCGCCCCTGACCCCACCTATCTGGGCGGATCCCTGCAGGAGTAAACAGAACTGCTGAAACATACGGGCTCTGAATCAGGAGCTGGAAGAGCTTTGGAACATCAAAAGCTCTCCGCATACCCACCGGGACACTGCGCCCTATGACCTATACGAACTATTAACAGAGGAGAAGCCCGTCTCCCAGGGAATCCCCCCATTGTGTGAGAAGCAGGAATAGTGCAGAGAAAACAGCACTACCGTGTGGGAGAAGAAAAATAAATTGCAGTTGGAGACATAATAAGACAGTGGACCAACAAGTACTGGCAAACAAAAGAAAGACCTCTTCCTATCAACCTGTTGCAGAAGTCACTCCTGTAGATGTCTAGGAAGAGAAATAGTAAACCAGTAATCGCCATGAATAACCAAGGCAACAAGATAGCTCAGAAAGAAAGTGAAAAATCTCCAGAGAAGGCACTTAAAGATACAGAAATATGTGACTTCAGTGACAGAGAATTCAAGATTGCAGTTCTGAAAAAACTCAGCTAGATACAAGAAAACACAGATAGGCAGTTAAATGAACTCAGAAACTCAATCAAAGAACAGCATGAGCATTTTACGAAAGAGATTGAAATTTTAAAAAAGAACCAAAGAGAATTTCTGGAGATTAAGAACTCAATAGAAGAAATTAAGAATGAAATAACCAGCTTAGGTAGTAGAGTTGACCAGATGGAGGAAAGAGTCAGTGACATCGAAGATAGAAACCTGGAAATGACACAGATAGAAGAAGAAAGAGACTTGAGACTTAAAAGAAATGAAAGAACTCTGCAAGAACTTTCTGACTCCATCAGAAAGAGCAATATAAGAATAATGGGCATACCAGAAGGAGAAGAAAGAGAGAAGGGAACAGAGAATATATTCAAACAAATTGTCGATGAGAACTTCCCAAATTTGTGGACAGAACTGGACCCTCGAATCCAAGAAGCAAATAGAACACCTAGTTACCTCAATCCCAACAGGCCTTCTCCAAGGCACATTGTATTGAAGCTGTCTAAAATCAACGACAAAGAAAGAATCCTCAAGGCAGCCAGGGAAAAGAAGACGGTAACTTACAAAGGAAAGCCCATTAGATTATCATCAGATTTTTCAGCAGAAACTCTACAAGCCAGGAGGGAGTGGAACCAAATATTCAAACTATTGAAAGAGAGAAATCATGAGCCAAGAATAATATATCCAGCAAAGATATCCTTTAAATATGAAGGAGGAATAAAGACCTTTCCAGACATACAGAAGCTGAGGGAATTTTCTAATACACGACCTGCACTACAAGAAATACTAAAGGAGGCTATTCGACCACCATCAACAGGGACAATTTGTGGCAACCAAAACTCAAAAAGGGGGAGAGTAAAGGCCTGAACCGGAATATGGAAATGGAGAAAGTAAGCGTGCTGAAGAAAATGGAATACTCTAAATATCAAACTTTCTTTTACATAAACTTAAGGGTAACCACTCAAAATAAATCCAGAATTGAATTATATACTGAAATAAAAGAAGAAACAGAGGGAAACATCATAGAATACCACCACACAGACATAATAGACAACAACAAAAAGGCAAAGAAACAATGGAGACACAGCCTTACCAGAAAACTAAAGATAGAATGACAGGAAATCCTCACATATCAATAATCACCCTAAATGTAAATGGACTGAACTCACCAATAAAAAGGCACAGAGTAGCAGATTGGATCAAAAAACTAAACCCAACCATATGCTGTCTCCAAGAGACACATCTCAGCTACAAGGACAAGCATAGACTCAAAGTGAAAGGGTGGAAATTGACACTCCAAGCAAATGGTACCCAGAGAAAATCAGGTGTAGCCATAATGATATCAGATGAAACAGACTTCAAGGTGAAAAAGATAACAAGAGACAAAGATGGACATTTTATAATGGTGAAGGGGACTGTACAACAAGAAGACATAACAGTCATCAATATTTATGCCCCCAATCAGGGAGCATCGAAATACACCAAGCAACTGCTAACAGAACTAAAGGGAGAAATTGACCGAAACACAATTATACTAGGGGACTTAAATACATCATTGACAGCTATGGATAGATCATCCAAACAGAAAATAAATAACGAAATAGTAGCCCTAAATGACACATTAGATGAAATGGACATAATTGACATTTATAGAGCACTTCATCCTAAAACATCAGACTATACATTCTTTTCTGGTGTACACGGAACATTCTCAAGGATAGACCATATATTGGGACATAAAATCAGTCTCAACAAATTTAAGAAGATTGAAATCATACCATGCATATTCTCTGATCACAAGGCTTTGAAATTGGATATCAACTGTAAAAAGAAAGCGGGAAAAAACACAAATACATGGAGATTAAACAACATACTTTTAAAGAAGGACTGGGTCAAAGAAGAAATTAGAGGAGAGATCAAAAGATACATAGAAACAAATGACAATGAAAATGCATCCTACCAAAATTTCTGGGATGCAGCGAAAGCAGTTTTAAGAGGGAAATTTATCTTTTTACAGGCCTATCTCAAGAAACAAGAAAACGCCCAAATAAATAACCTCATGTTACACCTTAAAGAACTAGAAAAAGAAGAACAAGTAAAACCCAAGGTCAGCAGAAGAAAAGAAATAATAAAAATTAGAGCAGAACTAAGTGAAATAGAGAACAAAAAGACAATAGAAAAAATTAATGTGACAAAGAGCTGGTTCTTGAAAAGATTAACAAAATTGACAAACCCTTGGCTAGACTTACTAAGATAAAAAGAGAGAAGACACTGATTAACAAAATCAGAAACGTAAAAGGGGAAGTTATCACGGACACCACAGAAATACAAAGGATCATCCAAGAATACTATGAAGGACTATATGCCACCAAATTCAACAACCTAGAAGAAATGGACAAGTTCTTAGAAACATATAGCCTTCCAAGGCTGAACCATGAAGAACTGGAAAATCTAAACAGACCGATCACCAGTAACGAAATTGAATCAGTCATCCAAAACCTTCCCAAAAGCAAAAGTCCTGGACCAGATGGCTTCACTAGTGAATTCTACCAAACCTTCAAAGAGGATCTAATACCAATTCTGCACAAACTCTTCCAAAAAATTGAAGAAGAGACAGTACTCCCTAACTCATTTTATGAGGCCAACATTACCCTGATACCAAAACCTGGTAAGGACAGCACAAAAAAAGAAAACTACAGACCAATATCTCTAATGAATACCGATGCAAAAATCCTAAATAAAATTCTAGCAAATCGAATACAACAATGCATTAAAAAGATTATCCATCACGACCAAGTGGGGTTCATCCCCGGGGCACAAGGATGGTTCAACATACGCAAATCTATCAATGTGATACATCACATAAACAAAATAAAGGACAAAAATCATATGATTATATCAATTGATGCAGAAAAAGCATTTGACAAGATACAACATCCATTTATGATTAAAACACTTAATAAAATGGGTATAGAAGGAAAATACCTTAACATAATAAAGGCCATATATGACAAGCCCTCTGCTAATCTCATAATTAATGGAGAAAAGCTGAAGCCCTTTGCTCTACGTTCAGGAACACGACAGGGATGTCCCCTATCACCTCTGCTTTTCAACATAGTGTTGGAAGTCCTTGCCAGAGCAATCAGGCAAGAGAAAGAAATAAAAGGCATCCAAATTGGGAATGAAGAAGTTAAATTATCACTCTTTGCAGATGACATGATGCTATATATAGAAAACCCTAAAGACTCCACCAAAAAGCTATTAGAAACAATCAACGAATACAGTAAAGTTGCCGGCTACAAAATCAACGCACAAAAGTCCATTGCCTTCCTATATACTAACAATGAAATCTCAGAAAAAGAAATACAAAAAGCAATTCCTTTTGCAATTGCAGCAAAAAGAATAAAATACCTAGGAATAAACTTAACCAAGGATGTGAAAGACCTATATGCTGAAAACTATAAGACATTTTTGAAAGAAATTGAAGAATTCACAAACAAATGGAAAGACATTCCGCGCTCATGGATTGGAAGAATCAACATAGTTAAAATGGCCATATTACCCAAAGCAATATACAGATTCAATGCAATCCCCATCAAAATCCCAATGGCATATTTTAAAGAAATAGAACAAAAAATCATCAGATTTGTTTGGAACCACAAAAGACCCCGAATAGCCAAAGCAATCTTAAGGAAAAAGAACAATAATGGAGGTATCACACTTCCTGACTTTGGCTTGTACTACAGGGCTACAATAATCAAAACAGCATGGTATTGGCAGAAAAACAGACACATAGACCAATGAAATAGAATTGAGAACCCAGAAATAAAACCACATAAATATGGACAGATAATTTTTGACAAAGAAGCTAAAAACATACAATGGAGCAAAGACAGCCTCTTCAATAAATGGTGCTGGGAGAATTGGATAGCCACGTGCAAAAGAATGAAACTGGACTGCTTTTTGTCACCATGTACCAAAGTTAATTCAAAATGGATCAAAGACTTAAGCATAAGACCTGAAACAATAAACTGCATAGAAGAAAACATAGGTACTAAACTTATGGACCTTGGGTTCAAAGAGCATTTTATGAACTTGACTCCAAAGGCAATGGAAGTAAAAGCTAAAATAAACGAATGGGACTATATGAAACTTAAAAGCTTCTGCACAGCAAAAGAAACCATCGACAAAATAAAGAGGCCACCAACTGAATGGGAGAAGATTTTTGCAAACAGTGCCTCCGATAAGGGGCTAGTATCCAGAATATACAAGGAACTCATGCAACTCAACAACAAAAAAACAAACAACCCAATTGAAAAATGGGCAGAGGACTTGGAGAGACATTTCTCCAAAGAGGACATACAAATGGCTAATAGACATATGAAAAAATGCTCAAAACCACAGAGAAATGCAAATCAAAACCACAATGAGATATCACCTCACCCCAGTCAGAGTGGCTATCATCAACAAGACAAATAGTAACAAATGTTGGAGAGGCTGTGGAGAAAAAGGAACCCTCATACACTGTTGGTGGGAATGCAGACTGGTGCAGCCGTTATGGAAGGCAGTGTGGAGGTTCCTCAAAGAATTACGAATAGAATTGCCATATGACCCAGCAATCCCTCTCCTGGGTATCTACCCAAAAAATCTGAAAACATTTAGAGATAAAGACACGTGTGCTCCAATGTTCATTGCAGCTTTGTTTACGGTGGCCAAGACATGGAAACAACCAAAATGTCCTTCGATAGATGAATGGATAAAGAAGTTTTGGTATATATACACAATGGAATACTATTCGGCAGTAAGAAAAGATTATATAGGAACATTTGTGACAACATGGATGGATCTTGAGAGAGTAATGCTGAGCGAAATAAGTCAGACAGAAAAAGCAGAGAACCATGTGATTTCACTGATATGTGGTATATAAACCAAAAACAACAAAAGAACAAGACAAACAAATGAGAAACAGAAACTCATAGACACAGATAATAGTTTAGTGGTTGCCAGAGGGTAAGGGGGGTGGGGGGTGGGGGTGGGAGATGAGGGTAAGGCAGATCGAATATATGGTGATGGAAGGAGGACTCTGGGTGATGAACACACAATGGGATTTATAGATGATGTAATACAGAATTGTACACCTGAAATCTATGTAATTTTACTAAGAATTGTCACCCCAATAAAAGAATTAAAAAAAAAAAAAGAAGCAGGTACCAACCTAGGTTCAGTAGCATGCCCAAGGAAGGGATCTCTACCCCTGCCCCAGGGCTGAGATCCAGATCTCCTAGGAGAGCACAGTCACGGGTGACTGAATGCAGACAGGCCCCTGTGCAGCACTTCGTGAAGCATGCTAGAAATCCACCATCTGGAACTTGCTGGAAATCCACACTTCAAGGTCTTAGATTAAGCTGTTAATGAAGAGATGTCTCACTGGAGGCACTCCACTACAAAAACACCCAAGGTGGTGCTGGGAAAGCTGCTGACCAGCGCACACCGCAGGAGCCCTGCTGGGAAGCACTGTGCCTGTGAAGATTAGTACACCAGGACCTGAAAGAAAATGTCTTTCCAGTGCCCTCTGCTGATTTGCATCACCTGGCAAAAGAAATATTGAAAGGACCCATCTTCATGTTTGCAGAGCAGGCCATGAAGGGTGGATTTGGAGCTTAGAGGCAATCAGTTGATAACTGGCACATGATACATCATTTTCACCTGCCAAGGAAAGAAGGGAAGAAAGAAGAAAATGAGGGTGAAAAGAAGTGGGGGAAAAAGGCTGGCTTCTCCAGATTAGCAGACTCAGTGTGAGAGGGACAGGAGAAAAACCCTGGTAACCACACAGGTTGGGGCCACTGTCCACTGAATGCCTCTCTCCACTGGACCCTTGATGCTTTCAAGTAGTTGCTTACATGTCCTGAGCCAACTTTTATTTCCCATATTCCCCAGACGCCTTTCTGTGCTCTTCATGTGTCTAACCCTAGGCATTTGCCCCTCACTTGCAGTCAGTGACCCCATCTCCTATTTCACAAAAACTCAGAAACCATCTGACAGAAAGTCCCTCAACATTTTGCCCCTAAATCTATGTACTATCCGATATTCCACCTTTTCTCTTTCCCTCAAGTTATAAAGAAAGTGCTAATCCCCCATCTGGGGGATCTCCTCTCTTCCTGCCTTCTCTGGAACCTCACTTATCAATTTTCTTCCCACTTTCCTATATTTTTAACCTGTCTTTTTAAGTTCCTTTCCATTAGCATTTAAACTACTCACATTTCTTCCATTTAAAAAGCCCTCCTTAAACTCAGTGTGTTCCCCAGCGGCCACCCCACTCTTTCTTCCACTTCATATTGGAATTTCTTCAGGGAGTTGTCTGTGCTCACCGTTTCCACTTTCTCACTTCCCATTCCCTCCTCAATCGCTCAGTCTGATTTTCACCAATAATCCAGGGCATGAATCTATCAGACATTTCCCAGGGTTCACTTTGTCCCCTCTGTAATAGCCAACACTATTGACACACCCTCATTCTCAATACATCTCTTTCTTTCAGTCCACTATACTTCTTTGACTCTCTCTTATCTGTAGCCCCTCTTGGCTTTCTCTACATTTGTTAATTTATAGTCTACTATATAAAGGAGAGTTTCTCTTCTCCCCATTTATTTTTTAGGTCTGTGTGGACTCATGAATTCCTATATTTTTTCAGTTGGTTTTAACCAATTACTATTATTTGTTTTGATGGTAAAATTCTCTCAGATTTGGCAAGTGGGAGTTCCTTCAAATTACACTCTGTCTTTTGGCATGTTCTCATTATTATTTGAACACTTTCTTCACAACAGAATTTTCCAGGTCCATCTTATATATTCTCTGCCCAAACCTTGCCTGAAATTAGTCATTTTTCAAATAGCCTTGGGTTTTTTTGTTTTTAAATGCAGTTTGTTCTTTTTTTTTTTTTAATAAAGATTTTATTGGGGAAGGGGAACAGGACTTTATTGGGGAACAGTGTGTACTTCCAGGCCTTTTTTCCAAGTCAAGTTGTTGTCCTTTCAATCTTAGTTGTGGAAGGTGCTGTTCAGCTTCAAGTTGTTGTCCTTTCAGTCTTAGTTGTGGAGGCGCAGCTCAGCTCCAGATCCCGTTGCGGGACTCGAGGAGTTGAACCGGCAGCCTTGTGGCTGAGAGCCCACTGGCCCATGTGGGAATCGAACCGGCAGACTTCGGAGTTAAGAGCCTGGAGCTCTAACTGCCTGAGCCACCGGGCCGGCCCAGCCTTGTTTTTTTTTAATGTGGAATACTATTTAGAGGCCAAGTTCTAAGTGCTAAGCATATTTATCACTATTAGAATGTCACTGCTCCCAGGGCCTCTCGGTGGACGGAAGAGGGAATAAATGTATATATTCATCCCTTCCCTCCCCCCACACTTTAATATCTATACTTATATCTATATCTCTCTACATTATGAAGTATGAATTTATACCAACCATTCCAATTCCAAGCCAACACCACAGGGCTCATTCTAGTTCCCCCTTTCCATATTTGTACCTCTTTCTCTCTCTCTCCCTCTCTCTCTCCCTCTCTGTCTCTCTCCCCCTCTCCCCCTCTCCCTCTCTCCCTCTCTCCCTCTCTCCCTCTCCCCCTCTCCCCCTCTCCCCCTCTCTCCCCCTCTCCCCCTCTCCCCCTCTCCCTCCCTCCCTCTCCCCCTCTCCCCCTCTCCCTCCCTCCCTCCCTCCCTCCCTCCCTCCCTCCCTCCCTCCCTCTCCCCCTCTCCCCTTCTCCCCCTCTCCCCCTCTCCCCCTCTCCCTCTCTCTCTCTCTCTCTCTCTCTCTCTCTCTCTCTCTCTCTCTCTCTCATCCCCAGTGAGAAGTCCGTTGTTTTAGGTGCCAAGGATCAAAGTGTTTCATGCCTACCTGATGTGCTATGTTTTGTGCCCTGTTGGAAACCAATAACCCAGCTGTTTCTTGGTGTTGGTTCAACGCTTCTCTATTTCAGAGCTGATAGGCTCTATTCCCTCACCATGGCCAAGCATTTCTAGAATGCACCAGTCTATATATTACAGATCATTAATGTTTATATTTTCAACTAAGTTCTTGTTGCTATAAAGGCCCCAGTACATTGATAATTTTCCTGTTTTGTACATTCTGAAGAAACCAAAACCATAAATCAAAACTGTGCTTTTTTTTGTTTTGCTTTACTTTATGATGAGCTATTTTCAAAAATAAAAATTGATACCTCTGTATTAATTTATTACTTTATGGTGTATTAGAAAGTATAGTTCCACATATTGGTTTATTTGACCCTTGGAACAACTTGCAAAGTATTATTATCCCCATTTTACAGGTGAGAAATTAGAGGTTCAAAGAGTTTTTTCTAATTTGCTCAAGGTCACACAACTAACAAATGGCAAAGCCAGGGCTGAAATCCAGGTTTTGGATAGCAAATACCATTCTCTTTACATTGGAAAGAACCTTAGAGATATTTAATTCTTAGCCCAAAGGAGAAACTGTAATTCAGTGAGACTAAGTGACCTTCTCCTGGTCATCTGTCTGGCAGGTTTGTTTGTGGCAGAGTAAAAGCATTCCTTCTCTTCTTTTCACACTCTACAAGGATCTGCCATGTTTGAAATCATACATACGAGGTCGGACAATTAAGTTCGTGAACTTGTTGCAACGCTGTTGCTAACCTTTTTTGGTATCAGAAGGATTACTCATTATGAATTTGTACCAACTGGACACACAGTTAACCAAGTTTACCATTTGGAAGTGCTGAAAAGGTTGCGTGAAAAACTTAGACGATCTGAACTTTTTGCCAACAATTCATGGCTCTTGCATCACGACAATGCACCAATTCACACAGCATTCTCTGTGAGGGAGTTTTAAGCCAGTAAACAAATAACTGTATTGGAAGACCCTCCCTACTCACCTGATCTGGCCGCCAATGACTTCTTTCTTTACCCAAATATAAAGAAAATATTGAAAGGAAGACATTTTGGTGACATTCAGGACATCAAGGGTAATGCGATGAAAGCTCTGATAGCCATTCCAGAAAAAGAGTTCCAAAATTGCTTTGAAGGGTGAACTAGACACTGGCATCCATGCATAGTTTCCCAAGGGGAGTACTTTAAAGGTGACCATAGTGATAGTCAGCAAGGAGGTCTGTAGCACTTTTTCTAGGGTGAGTTTGCAAACTTAATTGTCAGACCTCGTATATCTAGAGGTATAGAAATGAGTTGAATAATGAACCATTTAGTGATTAGGCTGAGTAACCTGAAAGATATGGGTCACATTCCTTTATCAAAAATCTCCAAATAACTCTCCAAATATCTCAGTTGTATTAAATATTGTACTGAACAATGCTTAAAAGACTTGGGCTAAAACCATCATTGGACAGTACTGTGATATTCCTGCAGTGCTCAAGTAGTATGTATTTTCCTATCATCAGACCAGTGAAATTGATACTATAGGAATTTTTTGACTGCTATGCCTAATGCCAAGGTAGATTGACTTAAAAGAGTAAAATCTATGGACATTCAGAAAGGAGAGACCTAAATAAACTTCTTTGGTAGAAGTACAGTATTATTTTGATGTATGTTATGAAAATTCACAAACATCGCATTGCTCCATTTGTCCTCAATAGCAGCTACTATATATAGAGCACTTACTTTGTGCCAGTCACTGACCTAAGCTCTCTAAATGTATCAGATACATCACATTTGCCCCTGTTGCTCCCTCTCTTGGGTCATGCAGGGATCTAGGATTATTTGGCAGGGATTTTGGCAGTGTAGCTTCCCAACAACCACACTTTGTGTTCAGCTTCTTAACACCCACCCCCACTGCTCACACCATCAGTGGGCTGGACTTTCTTAGGAGACACATGGCAATAAATCACAGGCTCCAGACCTTCACTGAATCCAATGCAAAGCCAACCCCAATACTCCACCTCTCATGTTGGCCAGTTCCACTTCCTCCATCCTCAGCAGAATCTCTTTGAACTGATGTTTATTCTCCAAAAAAAAGCCTTATGGGTGGGGAGAAGCAGGGTAAGGGCTCCTAATTTTACCCTCCACTTAGGATTGTCAAATTAAGCCAATATAAGCATGGGATACCCAGCTAAATTTGTAAGCAGATAAACAACACTTTTTTTTTTTTGGGGGGGAGACAAATTTATATTGAAAAATTAATTGAGTCTTTATCTGAAATGCAAATTTAACTGGGCATCCTATATTTTATAGGGAACCCTAGCTGCACTCCCCCTTCCCCAGCTTTGCAACATGAAAGCCATCAGGAATCTTCTAGGGATGGGGAGTCCTAATTCAGAACACAGAAGCTTCTTGGATGGGGAAGAGAGGAATTAAAAATGTATCTCCTTTGAGTTTCCCACGGCAGTTAGACTAAAGCACAAATGAATAGTTTTACTCTGCCCCTGAAGCAAGTTGATTGTTAATGGCAAGATTTTTAGAATACTGTCTCTGGGACAAAATAAATTTGGTATTCTAACCTAGAGTAGAATCTTGCCATTCACAGGTCTAGTCCTGAGACCTTTCCAAATTCCCAAATTCATGAATACCTCTTTAGTATAAAGTTCAGTTGAAAATTTTAAGTTACCCTTCAGACTCTTACTGATTTTTATATATATATATAGGACTCAAAAGTCAATTATAAAATAGCCTTCTGGCTAAAAATGATTAGATGTCTCTTTTAGTCATAAGCTCTAGCATTGACTTTCATTTCAGGTCATTTTTCATTAAGAAATATGTTTTATCACTTTATACCCATTAGGATTATTATAATAAAAAAGAGTAACAAATATTGGCGAAGATGTGGAGGAATTGTAATCCTCATACATTGATGGTGGGGACATAACATGATGCAGCTTCTTTGGAAAACAGTCTGGCAGTTTTTCCAAAGGTTAAATATATAGTCATTACAGGCTATAGCAATTCCACTCCAAGGGAAATGAATATACCCAAGGGAAATGAAAACATGCCCATACACAAACTTGTCCATGAATGTTCATAGCAGCATTTTTCACAATAGCCAAAAAGTAGAAATAAAACAAATGTCCACCAACTGATAAATGAATAAGCAAAATGTAGTCCATCCATACAATGGAATATGATTTGGCCATAAAAGGAATGGAATAAAGTACTGACACATGCTACAACATGGATGAACCTTGAAAACGTTATGCTAAGTGAAAGAAACCATCACAAAAGACCACATATTGTACAATTCTATTTATTTGAAATATCAAAATTAGGCAAATCTATAGAGACAGAAAGTTAGTGGTTAGTGGTTACCTAAGGCAGGACACAGAGAAACGGGGAAAACATGGTGTGGGTTTTTTGTTTACACGGCAAGAATTAGGCCCTAAAATTGATTGTGGTGATAGATGTACAAATCTGAATATTCTAAAAACCAATGAATTGTACACTTTAAATAAATGAATTGTATGGTATGTGAATTACATCTCAATAAAGCTGTTATAAAAACCAAAAGGAAAGCAAATTTTGTCACTTTGTGAGAGTGACCAAGTTTGAGGAGGAATAGAGAAAAACAAGAAAGTACTGAGATGAAATGCTGGGTGGCTAGTTAGGGTCAGTCACTAGCTAAGTGGCTTCTGAAACTTCACTAGTAAAATCACAACTCTGGAGGGCAGTCCTGCACAAACTATGAATGTTAAATTCATTACAAATGCCAGTAATCTATTTTTCAAATGTGCCTTCTGATTAAAGAAATTAAAAGTTCCTAAATAGCAGGTAGTCTGAAATGATAGCAGCTGTTGATTAAAGATTATTTTTACAATGGCACCTTCTTCAATAATGACACTCAGAATGTCCCATGCTAAAGAAGCTGTAAGTATTGATTTGATTTAGCCAATATAACACCAATCTTGGATAAAGTGTGCAAATAACATAATTTCATTTTCTCATTAATCAAAACTGATTTTAGGGGGGAAATAATTAATGAGGTAAACCAATAAAATATTACAAGCTGTTCAAAGAATTCCAAAAATCATATGTATCAAGCATGATGAAAAGAATTTGATTAATAGATGAAAAAATGGATTAGACAGACAACTATTACTGTGCAAGGGTCTTCTAAGTCTTAGCAACACAAATCTGTGGTGTTTCATGGGATACGTGGCCAAAGAGGGATCCATCTGATTTGAGATTTTTTAAATCTAGCTTACTATACTTGGTAGAATTGGGAAAGGCAGTATTATTTTTTAAAATCACTTAAGAATTCCACAGGAATAAAACTCAATCATGTCTGCTGTCTTTCTTCTGTCAGGAAATTTTGTTGATGATCTTCAAAATGTACCCAGAATCTGACCACTTTCACCACTGCTATGACCCTGGTCAGAACCACTACCATCTCCCACCCAGATGTTGCTACAGCGTGTTCTCCCTGCTTCTATCCAAATCTTCCTGCAGTCTCTTCTCAACTCAGCACCCAGAGGATCCTTTTAAATCAGGAGACAGATTGTGTCACCTCTCTGCTCAGAACCCTCTCGTGATTTCCATTGCAGTCAAAGTAAAAGCCAAAGTGTTGGCAATGACTTGCAATGGCTCACATGATCCGCACTGACTGTGGCTCATCAACTTTCTGAACTCCTCCCCTCCTTCTCTTTCTCACTCTGTCTGCTTCACTGGCCTCTTTGCTGAACCTCAGATACACCAGACAGCTCTCTCTTAGGGCCTTTATTCTCTTCCTTCTGCCTGAAATGCTCTTCCGCAAGTTAGCCCCTTGGTTGGCTCCTTTACCTCCTTCAAGCCTTTGTTTAATTTTCACTTTAATAAGGCCAACCCTGACCACTCTATTTTATATTGCTCTGTGCCCATTCCCACTATTAATTTCCAATTGCCACTATAACAAATTACCATAAACTTTTTGGCTTAAAACAATACAAATTCATTATCTTACAGTTCCAGAGGTGAGAAATCTGACCTACGTCTTATAGGACTGAAATCAAGGTGTCTGCAGGGCTTCATTACTTCTGGAAGTTCAAGAGATAATCTGTTTCCTTGCCTTTTCCAGCTTCTAAAAGCCAACTGCATTCCCTGGTTCATGGCCCCTTCCTCCATCTTCAAAGTGAGTAACATGGCATCATCAAATCTCTCTCTCTCTCACATTTCTGTTTCCATTGTCACATCTCTTTCTCCAGCTCTGACTCTCCTACCTTCCTCTTTCCCTGTAAAAGAAGGCTTGTGATTACGTTGCTTTGACCCGGATAATCCAGGATAATCTCCCCATCTTAAATCCTTAATCACATCTGCAAAGTCCTTTTTGCTTTTTAAGATAATATATTCACAGATTCCAGGAATTAGGACATGGACATTTGGGAAAGGCCGTCACTCTGTTCAGCAGTAAGGATTTCCTCACCTAGCTCTAGTTCTTTCCCCCCAAATAGTTACCTACTTTAACATACTTTACTTAGCTACTAGATTTATTGTTGATCATCTATGTCCCTCTGACAGAATGGAAGCTCCCTGAGGGTATGAATTTTTGTCTCTTTTGTTGACTAATATATCTCTAGCTATTAGAACAGGCCCTGGCATATAGTAGGTGTCTATTGAAAGAAGACTACTCATCTAGACAAACCAAGAAGAGAAAATATTCTTTGTTTATCTTTCCAAACTTAAAAGAAACCTATTCTACAGCAGCCAGCTTTCTGAACCAGTTTGTAATTGTAGGAAACTAGGGGTTCTCCAACTTCTCTTGTCTATAAGAATCATCTGGGAAACTTATTTACAAATACAAATTCTCTAGCCCCATGCTTCCCAAGCCCATATTTAGATTTACTAAGTCTTGATTGGGGCTCAAGCCAACTCCACTGGGCTGAGGGCTGTAATCAGCGGCTGGGCAAACACTGCTAGCTTGTCCCTGATATACCTTTTAAGCAGAAGTTCTCAACCTTTGCCTGAACATTGGAACTTAGGAGGGAGCTTCATAAAATACCAATGCCTGTGTGCTATCCCCATCAAGTCTGATTTACTTTGGGGTGCAGCATGGGCATTGGGATTCTTTAAAATTTCCCACATATTTCTAGTGGGCAGCCATGGTTGAGACCAACCCACTGTTCTGTAAAAATCAAACTCACTCTGATTGTACATGGCTGCCCAGGGTAAAGACTATATTTGCCAGTCTCTCTTGCAGCTAGGTGAGGCCAAGTAAGATTTGGACATAACAGGAATCTTACTCAAAAGATGGCACACACCCTTCCCTCTTCTTTTTCTCTCCCTCCTTCCTGCTGGGATACAGATGCTGTCCTTCTGAAGGAGGCCACACAGAGTGGAGCACCTGGATCAAAGGAGCTCAAGACTCTGATACCATGGAGGACCATTATAGCAACTGGACCACCAGTCTAAACTTTTTTCTTTCTTGTTTTGGGGGGAAAGGACTTTATTGGGGAACAGTGTGTATTTCTGGGACTTTTCCAAGTTAAGTTGTTGTCCTTTCAATCTTAGTTGTGGAGGGCACAGCTCAGCTCCAGGTTCAGTTGCCATTGTTAGTTGCAGGGATGGAGCCCACCATCCCTTGTGGGAGTTGACGAGTTGAACTGGCAACCTTATGGTTGAGAGTTGGCGCTCCAACCAACTGAGCCATCTGGCCACCCGGGAGTTGAGCGGCAGCTCATTCACTTCATTCTAGTTGCAGAGGGCGCAGCTCGCTGGCCCATGTGGGAATCGAACCAACAGCCCCGTTGCCCAGAGCTGGCACTCTAACCAGCTGAGCTACCCGTCCGCCCCCAGTCTAAACTTTTAAGAGAGACAAATAAACTTCTTTCTTGTTTAAGAGAAAAGTTATTATGCACACACACAAGTGTGATTATTGACACTACTTGTGGGGTTTCTGCCAATAAATCTATTAAATTTAATTCTATCTCATTTTATAGGGGTGCAGATAAAGTGTTGGGCCCCTAAATAAGGAAAAGGAGAGAGAAGAAAATAATACTTGCTAAGGACTAACTTTATGTTGGGAAATCTACATACATTAGGCCATCTAATTCTCACTCAGGGAAGGTAAGGGGCATACCCAAGATCAGATCATAAGGATTTAAGCTCAATTTTTCTAAATCTGACACTATGTTTACCTCTGTACCACACTAGTTCTGGCCAGAAATATCTGCCTCCATGATCTTGAATCAGGGAAAATGTGTCTTCCTCCTTTCAGAAACATGCGAGAATTTCAGGCAAACTCAAAAAGAGAGGGTCTCAAAGGTCATTCTAAGTCTTGTGTTTGTGAGATCAATGAAGAGAAACACCCTTCAAGTATCCATGCCCTTGGAGAAGGAACTTTTTTTATTGTATCTGAGTTGACATGCCAGCAAGTATTAGCCAGCATTCCCTGAGCAAACTGTGAGTCACACGTATGGCTCAGGTGGTAGCACCAGGTAGGATCTGGCCTGGGATGTTTAGGAGCAAGCACAGGAGGTGTATTTTCTAAGGATAGATACTCAGTAGAATTATACAGCAATGTAGAGATATAGCAATGATAGTGGTTGCAGTGGTCAAGGCAGTAGTAGAGTCCTGTTTCTCCTATCTCAAAGGTAAGAGCCCCTCCTTATCAAAGACCAAAAACTACAAAACATTGCTAAAATAAATAAAAGAAGATACAAATAAATAAAAAATACAAGTTCATGGATTTGAAGACTTAATATTGTTAAAATGTCCATACTACTCAAGCAATCTACAGGTTTGATGTAATCCCTATCAAAACACAATGATTTTGTTTTTTTGGAGAAATAGAAAAGCTCATCCTAAATGCATATGGAATTTCAAGGGACCCCAAAGAGCCAAAACAATCTCGAAAAAAAGAATAAAGCTGGAGGACTCTTCCTGGTTTTAAAACATACTACAAAACAACAGTAAGCAAGACAGCATAAAGACAGACACATAGACCAATGGAACAGAATAGAGAGCACAGAAATAAACTCTCACGTATATGGTCAAATGTTCTTCAACAAGGGTGCCTACACAATAGGAAAAGGAAAGTTTCTTCAACAGTGTTAGGAAAACTGGATATCCACACACAAGAGAATAAAGTTAGACTCTTACCTTGCACCATATACAAAAATTAACTCAAAATGGATTAAAGACCTAAAAGTAAGATCTAAAATTATAAAACTCCTAGAAGAAAATATAAGGAGAAGGCTACAGGACATTGGATTTGGCAATGATTTATTAGATGTGACACCAAAAGCACAGGCAACAAAAGCAAAAATAGACAAATGGAATACATCGAATTTAAAAACTTCTGTGCATCAAAGGAAACAATGAACAGAGCAAAAGTCACCCTACAAAATGGGAGAAAATATTTGCAAATCATATATCTGATAAGGGATTAATATCAAGAATATATATGGGTGGCCAGTTAGCTCAGTTGGTTGGAGCATGGTGCTAATAGCACCAAGGTTGTCAATTCGATCCCTGCATGGGCCACTGCGAGCTGCACCCTCCTTAAAAAAAAGGTAAGGGCCGGCCCGGTGGCTCAGGCGGTTAGAGCTCCATGCTCCGAACTCCGAAGGCTGCCGGTTCAATTCCCACATGGGCCAGTGGGCTCTCAATCACAAGGTTGCCAGTTCAATTCCTCGACTCCCGCAAGGGATGGTGGGCAGCGCCCCCTGCAACTAAAATTGAATACGGCACCCTGAGCTGAGCTGCCGCTGAGCTCCCGGATGTCTCAGTTGGTTGGAGTGCATCCTCTCAACCACAAGGTTGCCGGTTCAACTCCCGCAAGAGATGGTGGGCTGTGCCCCCTGCAACTAGCAACGGCAACTGGACCTGGAGCTGAGCTGCGCCCTCCACAACTAAGACTGAAAGGACAACAACTTGAAGCTGAACAGAACCCTCCACAACTAAGATTGAAAGGACAACAACTTGACTTGGAAAAAAGTCCTGAAGTACACACTGTTCCCCAATAAAATCTTTAAAAAAAAAAAAAGGTAAGAAAATAATAATAATAAAATAAAAATATAGAAAACGTTTAATATATATAAATTTATATATATAAAGACCTCTTAAAATTCAACAAAAAACGGTAAAAAATAATAATAAAATAAAAATATAGAAAATTTTAATATATATAGATATATATATTAAATATATATTATATATATTATATATATATATATATATAGAGAGAGAGAGAGAGAGAGAAAGACCTCTTAAAACTCAACAACAGAAGAAATCTTATTTTATTTTATTTAGTTAGTTTTTTAAAGAGGGCACAGCTCACAGTGGCCCATGCGGGGATCAAACCAGCAACCTTCTCCTCCTCCCTCGCCCGCAGCCCAGCGTCCCCTCCCCCCACCCGTCGGGCTTCTCGGCAGCTACTGCAGAGGATTCAGAGCTGAGTCGCTGAGGAGGAGGAGGATCCCGGTCCCTGCGCGCCATCCTCCACCTTACTGGACACGGGCAAGAGAGCGAGAGCGTCGCCTCTGTACCCTCTAGAGAAAACAAGGGCATCGCCACATCAGCCACCGCCGTCGCTGTTTTCGCCTGCAGCGACTCTCCGGACAATATACACAACACAAGAGTCACTTTTGGAGCACACGCAGGGGAGAAGAACAAAGTAGTGCAAGTGAAATATAAAGGATATTTATTACATACTAATCCAGCAAGAACGAAGAACTCCAGGGCATCTACCTAATACATCGAAGCAAACACAGAGAGTCAGCCAGAATGAGGAAACAAAGAAACATCCCAAACAAAAGAACAGAAGAAACCTCCAGAAATGGAACTAAATGAAGCAGAGGTAACCAAACTATCAGAGACAGAGTTCAGAATACTGATGATAAGAATGTTTACGGAGCTTAGAGAGGACATCAAGAAGGATGTAGAAATCATAACGAACAACCAGTTAGAACTAAAGAACACAGTTACCAAAATAAAGAACTCACTTGAAGGAATTAACAGCAGGTTAGATGAAGCAGAGGATTGAATCAGCAACTTAGAAGAAAAGTTAGCAGAGATCACCCAAACAGAACAACAGAAAGAAAAAAGAATAAAAAACAATGAAGATGGTTTAAGAGACCTCTGGGATAACATCAAGCGCAACAACATGTGCATCATAGGAATACCAGAAGGTGAAGAGAAGAAGCAAGGGATTGAGAACATATTTGAAGTAATAATGTCCGAAAACTTCCCTAACCTGATGAGGGAAACCAACATACAAGCCCAGGAAGTGCAGAGAGTTCCAACCAGGATAAACCCAAACAGGTCCACTCCAAAACACATTATAGTTAAAATGGCAAAGATTAAAGACAAAGAGAGAATCCTAAAAGCAGCAAGAGAAAGACAGAGGGTTACATACAAGGGAACTCCCATAAGACTATCAAATGACTTTTCTACAGAAACATTGAAGGCCAGGAGGGAGTGGCAGGAGATACTCAAAGTGATGGAAAACAAAGGCCTACAACCTAGGTTGCTTTATCCAGCAAGGCTATCATTTAAAATTGACGGGGAGATAAAGAGCTTCCCAGAAAAGAATAAGCTAAAGGAATTCATTACCACCAAGCCAGCATTGCAAGAAATACTAAAAGGACTTCTGTAAATAGAAGAAAGATGAAAACAATCTAACCACAAATTTAAAAATGGCAATAACTATGTACCTATCAATAATCACTTTAAATGTAAATGGTTTAAATGCTCCAATCAAGAGATATAGGGTGGCTGAGTGGATAAGAAAGCAAGACCCTTGTATATGCTGTATACAAGAGAGGTGACTCAGATCAAAAGACACACACAGGCTGAAAGTGAAGGGTTGGAGTAAGATATTCCATGCAAATGGAAATGAGAAAAAAGATGGAGTTGCAGTACTTATCTCTGACAAAATAGACTTCAAAATGAAGAAAATATTAAAAGACAAAGATGGGCACTATATAATAATAAAGGGATGAATTCGACAAGAGGACATAACCCTAGTAAACATTTATGCACCCAACATAGGAGCACCTAAATATATAAACCAGATATTGGCTGACATAAAGACAGAGATCAACAGTAACACTACCATAGTAGGGGACTTCAACACACCTCTGACAACAAGGGACAGGTCTTCCAGACAGAAAATCAATACGGAAACAACAGCCTTAAATGACACATTGGACCACTTAGATGTAATCGATATTTTCAGAGCATTCCACCCCAATGCTGCAGAATACACGTTCTTCTCAAGCGCACATGGAACATTCTCCAAGATAGACCATATATTAGGCCACAACGCAAGTCTTGATAAATTTAAGAAAATTGAAATCATACCAATTTTCTTCTCTGACCACAGTGCTATGAAACTGGAAATGAACTACAGGAAAAAAACTGGAAGACACACAAATTCATGGAGGCTGAATAATATGTTACTAAATAATGAATGGGTCAAGCAGGAGATCAAGGAAGAAATCAAAAGATATCTCGAGACAAACGAAAATGAAAATATGACGACCCAAAATCTATGGGATGCCACGAAAGCAGTCCTAAGAGGGAAGTTCATAGCACTGCAGGCCTACCTAAAGAAACAAGAAACATCACTAATCAACAGTTTATCTTCACACTTAAGGGATCTGGAAAAAGAACAACAAAATAAGCCCAAAGGGAGTACAAGGAAGGAGATAATAAAGATCAGAGTGGAAATAAATGAAATAGAAACCAGAAAAACAATACAAAAGATCAATGAATCCAAGAGTTTGTTCTTAGAGAAGATAAACAAAATTGACAAATCTTTAGCCAGACTCATTTAAAAAAAGAGAGAGAGGACCCAAATTAATAAAATCAGTAATGAAAGAGGAGAAGTGACAACAGACACCGCAGAGATACAAAAAAATTTAAGAAATTACTATGAGCAACTGTATGCCAACAAATTTGACAACCTGGAAGAAATGGACAATTTCCTAGATGCATACAATCTTCCAAGGCTAACTCAAGAAGAGACAGAAAACCTGAATAGACTGATTACCACCAAGGAAATTGAATCAGTAATCAACAATCTCCCAACAAACAAAAGCCCTGGACCAGATGGCTTTACAGGTGAATTTTACAAAACGTTCAAAACAGAATTATCACCTATTCTCCTCAAACTCTTCCAAAAAATCCAGAGGGAGGGAAGACTCCCAAACACTTTTTACGAAGCCACTATCACCCTGATCCCAAAATCAGACAAAGACACCACAAAAAAAGAAAACTACAGGCCGATATCGCTAATGAACATAGATGCAAAAATCCTCAACAAAATACTAGCGAACAGAATTCAGCAATACATTAAAAAGATCATACACCATGATCAAGTGGGATTCATCCCTGGTATGCAAGGGTGGTTCAACATCCACAAATCAATTAATGTGATACACCACATGAACAAAATGAAAAATAAAAATCACATGATCATATCAATAGATGCAGAAAAAGCATTTTATAAAATTCAGCAGCCATTCATGATAAAAACCCTTAAGAAAGTGGGAATAGAGGGATCATATCTCAACATAATAAAGGCCATATATGATAAACCCACAGCTAACATCATACTCAATGGGGAAAAGCTAAAACCATTCCCCTTAAGATCAGGAACAAGGCAAGGTTGCCCACTTTCTCCACTTCTATTCAACATAGTGCTGGAAGTTCTAGCCACAGCAATCAGACAAGAAAAAGAAATAAAAGGCATCCAAATCGGTAAGGAGGAAGTAAAACTGTCATTATATGCAGATGATATGATACTATATTTAGAGAACCCTAAAGACTCCACCAAGAAACTATTAGAGCTGATAGATGAATTTAGTAAAGTAGCAGGATACAAAATTAATATTCAGAAATCAGTTGCATTTGTATATACCAATAATAAAACATCAGAAGGAGAAATTAAAAAAGCAATTCCATTTACAATTGCTCCAAAGACTATAAAATACCTGGAAATAAATATAACCAAAGAAGTAAAAGATCTGTACTCAGAAAATTATAAGACACTGAAGAAAGAAATGAAAGAAGATACAAATAGATGGAAACACATACCATATTCATGGATAAGAAGAATTAATATAGTTAAAATGTCCATACTGCCTTAGGCAATATACATATTCAACGCAATTCCTATCAAACTACCAACGACATTTTTCACAGAAATAGAACATATAATCCTAAAATATATATGGGACAACAAAAGACCCCGGATATCCTCAGCAATCTTGAGAAATAAGAACAAAGTGGGAGGTATAACAATACCTGACTTCAAATTATACTACAAGGCTACAGTAATCAAAACAGCATGGTACTGGCATAAAAACAGACCCATAGATCAATGGAACAGAATAGAGAGTCCAGAAATAAATCCACGCCTATATGGCCATTTAATCTATGACAATGGAAGCAAGAATGTACGGTGGGGTAAAGACAGTCTATTCAATAAATGGTGCTGGGAAACCTGGACAGACACATGCAAAAAGATGAAGCTGGACCACCTCCTTACACCACATACAAATATAAATTCAAAATGGCTTAAAGATTTAAATGTAAGATCTGAAAGCAGACTTCCGGAAAAATGGCGGCGTGAGGTGAGCCTCTGTAAAGCTCCCCTGGAATTTACAACGAATCGAACAACAAAAACTCCACAAAGGACTCCCTGCACAGCACACAGGCAACACGAAGAGGCCCACTACCGACTGAAATCACCTACAGGAGTAAACAGAACTGCTGAAACCTACGGGCTCTGAATCAGGAGCTGGAAGAGCTTTCGAACATCAAAAGCTCTCCGCATACCCACTGGGACACTGCGCCCTGTGACCTAGACGAACTATTAACAGAGGAGAAGCCCGTCTCCCAGGGAATCCCCCCATTGTGTGAGAAGTTGGAATAGTGCAGAGAAAACATAGCACTACTGTGTGGGAGAAGGAAAATAAGTTGCAGTTGGAGAAATAATAAAACATTCTACCAACAAGTACTGGCAAACAAAAGAAAGACCGCTTTCTATCAACCTGTTGCAGAAGCCACTCCTGTAGATGTCTAGGAAGAGAAATAGTAAACCAGTAATCGCCATGAATAACCAAGGCAACAAGATAACTCAGAAAGAAAGTGAAAAATCTCCAGAGAAGGCACTTAAAGATACAGAAATATGTGACTTAAATGACAGAGAATTCAAGATTGCAGTTCTGAAAAAACTCAACGAGATACAAGAAAACACAGATAGGCAGTTAAAGGAACTCAGAAACTCAATCAAAGAACAGCATGAGCATTTTACGAAAGAGATTGAAATCTTAAAAAAGAACCAAATAGAATTTCGGGAGATTAAGAACTCAATAGAAGAAATTAAGAATGAAATAACCAGCTTAGGTAGTAGAGTTGACCAGATGGAGGAAAGAGTCAGTGACATCGAAGATAGAAACCTGGAAATGACACAGATAGAAGAAGAAAGAGACTTGAGACTTAAAAGAAATGAAAGAACTCTACAAGAACTTTCTGACTCCATCAGAAAGAGCAATATAAGAATAATGGGCATACCAGAAGGAGAAGAAAGAGAGAAGGGAACAGAGAATATATTCAAACAAATTGTCGATGAGAACTTCCCAAATTTGTGGACAGAACTGGACCCTCGAATCCAAGAAGCAAATAGAACACCTAGTTACCTCAATCCCAACAGGCCTTCTCCAAGGCACATTGTATTGAAGCTGTCTAAAATCAACGACAAAGAAAGAATCCTCAAGGCAGCCAGGGAAAAGAAGACAGTAACATACAAAGGAAAGCCCATTAGATTATCATCAGATTTTTCAGCAGAAACTCTACAAGCCAGGAGGGAGTGGGACCAAATATTCAAACTATTAAAAGAGAGAAATCATGAGCCAAGAATAATATATCCAGCAAAGATATCCTTTAGATATGAAGGAGGAATAAAGACCTTTCCAGACATACAGAAGCTGAGGGAATTTTCTAATACACGACCTGCACTACAAGAAATACTAAAGGAGGCTATTCGACCACCATCAACAGGGACAATTTGTGGCAACCAAAACTCAAAAAGGGGGAGAGTAAAGGCCTGAACCGGAATATGGGAATGGAGAAAGTAAGCGTGCTGAAGAAAATGGAATACTCTAAATATCAAACTTTCTTTTACATAAACTTAAGGGTAACCACTCAAAATAAATCCAGAATTGAAATATATACTGAAATAAAAGAAGAAACAGAGGGAAACATCATAGAATACCACCACACAGAAGTAATAGACAACAACAAAAAGGCAAAGAAACAATGGAGACACAGCCTTACCAGAAAACTAAAGATAGAATGACAGGAAATCCTCACATATCAATAATCACCCTAAATGTAAATGGACTGAACTCACCAATAAAAAGGCACAGAGTAGCAGATTGGATCAAAAAACTAAACCCAACCATATGCTGTCTCCAAGAGACACATCTCAGCTACAAGGACAAGCATAGACTCAAAGTGAAAGGGTGGAAATTGACACTCCAAGCAAATGGTACCCAGAGAAAATCAGGTGTAGCCATAATGATATCAGATGAAACAGACTTCAAGGTGAAAAAGATAACAAGAGATAAAGATGGACATTTCATAATGGTGAAGGGGACTGTACAACAAGAAGACATAACAGTCATCAATATTTATGCCCCCAATCAGGGAGCACCGAAATACACCAAGCAACTACTAACAGAACTAAAGGGAGAAATTGACCAAAACACAATTATACTAGGGGACTTAAATACATCATTGACAGCTATGGATAGATCATCCAAACAGAAAATAAATAACGAAATAGTAGCCCTAAATGACACATTAGATGAAATGGACATAATTGACATTTATAGAGCACTTCATCCTAAAACATCAGACTATACATTCTTTTCTGGTGTACACGGAACATTCTCAAGGATAGACCATATATTGGGACATAAAATCAGTCTCAACAAATTTAAGAAGATTGAAATCATACCATGCATATTCTCTGATCACAAGGCTTTGAAATTGGATATCAACTGTAAAAAGAAAGCGGGAAAAAACACAAATACATGGAGATTAAACAACATACTTTTAAAGAAGGACTGGGTCAAAGAAGAAATTAGAGGAGAGATCAAAAGATACATAGAAACAAATGACAATGAAAATACATCCTACCAAAATTTCTGGGATGCAGCGAAAGCAGTTTTAAGAGGGAAATTTATCTCATTACAGGCCTATCTCAAGAAACAAGAAAACTCCCAAATAAATAACCTCATGTTACACCTTAAAGAACTAGAAAAAGAAGAACAAGTAAAACCCAAGGTCAGCAGAAGAAAGGAAATAATAAAAATTAAAGCAGAAATAAATGAAATAGAGAACAAAAAGACAATAGAAAAAATTAATGTGACAAAGAGCTGGTTCTTTGAAAAGATTAACAAAATTGACAAACCCTTGGCTAGACTTACTAAGATAAAAAGAGAGAAGACACTGATTAACAAAATCAGAAACGTAAAAGGGGAAGTTATCACGGACACCACAGAAATACAAAGGATCATCCAAGAATACTATGAAGGACTATATGCCACCAAATTCAACAACCTAGAAGAAATGGACAAGTTCTTAGAAACATATAGCCTTCCAAGGCTGAACCATGAAGAACTGGAAAATCTAAACAGACCGATCACCAGTAACGAAATTGAATCAGTCATCCAAAACCTTCCCAAAAGCAAAAGTCCGGGACCAGATGGCTTCACTAGTGAATTCTACCAAACCTTCAAAGAGGATCTAATACCAATTCTGCACAAACTCTTCCAAAAAATTGAAGAAGAGACAGTACTCCCTAACTCATTTTATGAGGCCAACATTACCCTGATACCAAAACCTGGTAAGGACAGCACAAAAAAAGAAAACTACAGACCAATATCTCTAATGAATACCGATGCAAAAATCCTAAATAAAATTCTAGCAAATCGAATACAACAATGCATTAAAAAGATTATTCATCACGACCAAGTGGGGTTCATCCCCAGGGCACAAGGATGGTTCAACATCCGCAAATCCATCAATGTGATACATCACATAAACAAAATAAAGGACAAAAATCATATGATTATATCAATTGATGCAGAAAAAGCATTTGACAAGATACAACATCCATTTATGATTAAAACACTTAATAAAATGGGTATAGAAGGAAAATACCTTAACATAATAAAGGCCATATATGACAAGCCCTCTGCTAATCTCATAATTAATGGAGAAAAGCTGAAGCCCTTTGCTCTACGTTCAGGAACACGACAGGGATGTCCCCTATCACCTCTGCTTTTCAACATCGTGTTGGAAGTCCTTGCCAGAGCAATCAGGCAAGAGAAAGAAATAAAAGGCATCCAAATTGGGAATGAAGAAGTTAAATTATCACTCTTTGCAGATGACATGATGCTATATATAGAAAACCCTAAAGACTCCACCAAAAAGCTATTAGAAACAATCAATGAATACAGTAAAGTTGCCGGCTACAAAATCAATGCACAAAAGTCCATTGCCTTCCTATATACTAACAATGAAATCTCAGAAAAAGAAATACAAAAAACAATTCCTTTTGCAATTGCAGCAAAAAGAATAAAATACCTAGGAATAAACTTAACCAAGGATGTGAAAGACCTATATGCTGAAAACTATAAGACATTTTTGAAAGAAATTGAAGAAGACACAAAGAAATGGAAAGACATTCCATGCTCATGGATTGGAAGAATCAACATAGTTAAAATGGCCATATTACCCAAAGCAATATACAGATTCAATGCAATCCCCATCAAAGTCCCAATGGCATATTTTAAAGAAATAGAACAAAAAATCATCAGATTTGTTTGGAACCACAAAAGACCCCGAATAGCCAAAGCAATCTTAAGAAAAAAGAACAGTAATGGAGGTATCACACTTCCTGACTTTGGCCTGTACTACAGGGCCACAATAATCAAAACAGCATGGTATTGGCAGAAAAACAGACACATAGACCAATGGAATAGAATTGAGAACCCAGAAATAAAACCACATAAATATGGACAGATAATTTTTGACAAAGAAGCTAAAAACATACAATGGAGCAAAGACAGCCTCTTCAATAAATGGTGCTGGGAGAATTGGATAGCCACGTGCAAAAGAATGAAACTGGACTGCTTTTTGTCACCATGTACCAAAGTTAATTCAAAATGGATCAAAGACTTAAGCATAAGACCTGACACAATAAATTGCATAGAAGAAAACATAGGTACTAAACTTATGGACCTTGGGTTCAAAGAGCATTTTATGAACTTGACTCCAAAGGCAATGGAAGTAAAAGCTAAAATAAACGAATGGGACTATATGAAACTTAAAAGCTTCTACACAGCAAAAGAAACCATTGACAAAATAAAGAGGCCACCAACTGAATGGGAGAAGATTTTTGCTAACAGTGCCTCCGATAAGGGACTAGTATCCAGAATATACAAGGAACTCATGCAACTCAACAACAAAAAAACAAACAACCCAATTGAAAAATGGGCAGAGGACTTGAAGAGACATTTCTCCAAAGAGGACATACAAATGGCAAATAAACATATGAAAAAATGCTCAACATCACTAATCATCAGAGAAATGCAAATCAAAACCACAATGAGATATCACCTCACCCCAGTCAGAATGGCTATCATCAACAAGACAAATAGTAACAAATGTTGGAGAGGTTGTGGAGAAAAAGGAACCCTCATACACTGTTGGTGGGAATGCAGACTGGTGCAGCCGTTATGGAAGGCAGTGTGGAGGTTCCTCAAAGAATTACGAATAGAATTGCCGTATGACCCAGCAATCCCTCTCCTGGGTATCTACCCAAAAAATCTGAAAACATTTAGAGATAAAGACACGTGTGCTCCAATGTTCATTGCAGCTTTGTTTACGGTGGCCAAGACATGGAAACAACCAAAATGTCCTTCGATAGATGAATGGATAAAGAAGTTGTGGTACATATACACAATGGAATACTATTCGGCAGTGAGAAAAGATGATATAGGAACATTTGTGACAACATGGATGGATCTTGAGAGAGTAATGCTGAGCGAAACAAGTCAGACAGAAAAAGCAGAGAACCATGTGATTTCACTGATATGTGGTATATAAACCAAAAACAACAAAAGAACAAGACAAACAAATGAGAAACAGAAACTCATAGACACGGACAATAGTTTAGTGGTTGCCAGAGGGTAAGGGGGGTGGGGGGGGAGGTGAGGGTAAGGGGGATCGAATATATGGTGATGGAAGAACTGACTCAGGGTGATGAACATACAATGGGATTTATAGATGATGTAATACAGAATTGTACACCTGAAATCTATGTAATTTTACTAACAATTGTCACCCCAATAAATTTAATTTAAAAAAAAAAAAAAAAAAAAGATCTGAAACCATAAAATTCCTAGAAGAAAATATAGGAAGAAACTTCACAGACATTACCCGGAGTAAGATTTTTACTGATATATCCCCTCGCGCGAGGGAAGTAAGAGGAAAAATAAACATGTGGGATTACATCAAACTAAAAAGCTTTTTCACAGCAAAGGAAACCATCAATAAAACAGAAAGGGATCCTACTGAATGGGAAAAGATATTTGCCAATGATATATCTGATAAGGGGTTAATATCACAAATTTATTAAAAAACTCACTCAACTCAACTCCAAAAAAACAAACAACCCAATTAAAAAATGGGCAGAGGACATGAAGAGACATTTTTCTAAAAAGGACATACAGATGGCAAACAGACACATGAAGAAATGTTCAACCTCACTAACCATCAGAGAAATGCAAATAAAAACCACAATGAGATACCACCTCACCCCAGTCAAGATGGCTATCACCAATAAATCAACAAACAACAAGTGCTGGCGTGGATGTGGAGAAAAGGGAACGCTGGTGCACTGTTGGTGGGAATGCAGATTGGTGCAGCCACTATGGAAAACAGTTTGGAGGTATCTCAAAAATCTGAAAATGGAACTACCTTATGATCCAGCAATCCCACTCCTAGGTATCTATCTGGAGAAATCCAAAACTCCAATTCAAAAATCTTTATGCACTCCTATGTTTATTGCAGCACTATACAAAATAGCCAAGACCTGGAAACAACCGAAATGCCCATCGGTAGATGACTGGATTGAGAAACTGTGGTACATTTATACAATGGAGTATTACGCAGCCATAAAGAAGAAAGAAATCTTACCATTTGCAACAACATGGATGGACCTAGAGAACATTATGTTAAGTGAAATAAGTCAGACAGAGAAAGACAAATACCATATGATCTCACTTATATGCGGAATCTAAAGAAAAGAATAAGTGAATGAACTAATCAGAGACAGTTTTGGAAACATGGAGGAAAAACTGAGGGTTGCTAGAGGGGCGGGGGGGTGGGGATAAGGGGAAGGTGAGAGGTTTAGAAAATAGTCGGTAACCACAAGATGGTCATGGGGTTTTGAAAATTAATTTGGGGAACGTACAGAGGGATAGTGGATGGGGGGAGGGGGGTTCACACAGTGTAAGGGATATAAATGATAAGCGTCTAAGTTTTGCTTTGTCTTGTGCACCTGAAACTAATTAAAAAAAAAATACCAGCAACCTTGGTGTTATTAGGACCACACTCTAATCAACTGAGCTAACTGGCCACACCCCAAAAAAATCTGATTTTAAAAATGGCCAAAAAAATGGCCAACACTCTAATCAACTGAGCTAACTGGCAACCCCACAAAAAAATCTGATTTTAAAAATGGCCAAATAACTTGAATAGATATTTCTCCAGAGAAGACACAAATGGCCAACAAGCATATGAAAAGATGCTCAACATTACTAATCATAAGAAAAATGCCGATCAAAACCATAATGGGATATCACCTCACACACATTAGAATGGCCACTATGAAAAGAATAGAAAATAAAGTGTTGCTGAGGATGCAATGAATTTGAAAACCTTGTGTACTAGTGGAGGAATATGAAATACGGCAGTCATTATGGAATACAATATGGAGGTTCCTCAAAATTGTTTTTAAAAAAATCACCATATGATCCAACAATCTCAGTTCTGGGTATATATCCAGAAGAATTCAAAGCAGGATCTTGAAGAGATATTTTACACCCATCTTCATTGCACATTATTCACAATAGTCAACAGGTGGAAAGAATCCAAATATCCATCAACAGACGAATTGGTAAAGAAAATGTGGTGTACCTTTTCTGATGGTGGACACCCACGAGTAAGCATCATTAAAGTCTCCCCACCCACGCTCATCATGTCTAAGTCGTCTCCCAAAGAGTCCGAACAGCTGCGGAAGGTCTTCATCAGAAGTTTGAGCTTTGAGACAACCAGTGAGAATCTGAGGAGTCAGTTTGAGCAATGGGGAATGCTCAGAGACTGTGTGGTGATGAGAGACCCAAACACCATGTGCTCCAGAGGCTTTGGGTTTGTCACCTATGCCACCATGGAGGAGGTGGGTGCAGCCATGAAGGTAAGGTCACACTAGGTGGATGAAGAGTTGTGGAAAAACAAGGCCGTCTCAAGAGAAGATTCTCAAAGACCTGGTACCCACTGTGGAAAAGATTTTTTTTAATTAAAGTCTATTGGGGTGACAATTGTTAGTAAAGTTACATAGGTTTCAAGGGTACAATTCTGTGATGCATCATCTATATGTCACATTGTGTGTTCACCACCCAGAGTCAGCTCTCCTTCCATCACCATATATTTGATCCCTTTTACCCTCATCTACCAGCCCCTCACCCCACCCTCTGGCAACCACTAAACTATTGTCTGTATCTATGAGTTTTTGTTTCTTCATTTTTTTGTCTTGTTCCTTTGCTGCTTTCAGTTTTATATACTACATGTCAGTGAAATCATGTGGTTCTTGACTTTTTCTGTCTAACTTATTTCGCTTAGCATTATAATCTCAAGATCCATCCATGTTGTCGCGAATGGCACTATCTCATCTTTTCTTATGGCAGAATAGTATTCCATTGTGTATATATACCACAACATCTTTATGCAATCATCTATCGAAGGACATTTTGGTTATTTCTTTGTCTTTGCCAGCCAGCATAAATAAAGCTGCAATGAACATTGAATCACATATATCTTTGTGGATAAATGTTTAACAGATTTTTTGGGTAGATACCCAAGAGAGGGATTTCTGGGCCATATGGTAATTCTATTCTTAATTTTTTTTTAAAGATTTTATTGGGGAAAGGGAACAGGACTTTATTGGGGAACAGTGTGTACTTCCAGGACTTTTTTCCAAGTCAAGTTGTTGTCCTTTCAAACTTCGTTGTGGAGGGTGCCGTTCAGCTTCAAGTTGTTGTCCTTTCAGTCTTAGTTGTGGAGGGCGCAGCTCAGCTCCAGGTCCAGTTGCCATTGCTAGTTGCAGAGGGCGCAGCCCACCATCCCTTGCGGGAGTCGAGGAATCGAACTGGCAACCTTGTGGTTGAGAGCCCACTGGCCCATGTGGGAATCGAACGGCCATCCTTCGGAGTTAGTAGCACTGAGCTCCAACCGCCTGAGCCACCAGGCAGGCCCTATTCATAATTTTTTGAGGAACCTCCACAGTGTCTTCTGTAACGGCTGCACCAGTCTGCATTCCCACCAGCAATGTATGAGGGTTCCTTTTCTCCACAGCCTCTCCAACACTTGTTACTATTTGTCTTGTTGATGATAGCCATTCTGACTGGGGTGAGGTGATATCTCATTGTGGCTTTTATTTGCATTTCTCTGATGATTAGTGATGTTGAGCATTTTTTCAGATGGTCTATTGGCCATCTTTGGAGAAATGTCTCTTCAGGTCCTCTGCCCATTTTTTAATTGGATTGTTTGGGTTTTTATTTTTTATGTTGAGTTATACGAGTTCTTATATATTTTGGATATTAGCCCCTTATTGGAGGCGCTGTTTGCAAAAATCTTCTCCATTCGGTTGGTTGCCTGTTTATTTTGTCAGTGGTTTCTTTTGCTGTGCAGAAGCTTTTTAATTTGATATAGTCCAATTCATTTATTTTAGTATGTCTTTGAAGTCAAATTCATAATATCCTCTTTGAACCCAAGGTCCACAAGTTTAGTACCTATGTTTTCTTCTATGCAGTTTATTGTTTCAGGTCTTATGTGCAGGTCTTTGATCCATTCTGAATTAATTTTGGTACATGGTGACAGATAGCAGTCCAGTTTCATTCTTTTGCATGTGGCTTTCCAATTCTCCCAGCACCATTTATTGAAGAGGCTGTGTTTTCCTCATTGTATGTTTTTAGCTTCTTTGTCAAAAATTATCTGCCCATGTTTATGTGGATTTATTTCTGGGTTCTCAGGTCTATTCCATTTGTCAGTGTGTCTGTTTTTCTGTCGATGCCATACTGTTTTGATTATTGTTGCCCTGTAGTACAAGCTAGTCAGGGAGTGTGATGCCTCCAGCATTGTTCTTTTTTCTTAGGATTGCTTTGGCTATTTGGGGTCTTTTGTAGTTCCATACAAATATGGTAATTTTTTGTTCTATTTCTTTAAAAACGCCACTGGGAATTTGACGGGGATTGCATTAAATCTGTATATTGCTTTGGGTAATATGGCCATTTTAACTATGTTGATTCTTCCAATTCATGAACATGGAACATCTTTCCATTTCTTTGTGTCTTCTTCAATTTCTTTTAAAAATGTCTTATAGTTTTCAGTGTATAGGTCTTTCACATCCTTGGTTGAGTTTATTCCTAGGTATTTTATTATTTTTGTTGCTATTGAAAAAGGAATTGTTTTTTGTTTGTTTCTTTTTCTGAGGTTTCACTGTTCGTATACAAATGCAATGGACTTTTGTACGTTGATTTTGTAGCCGGCAACTTTACTATATTTGTTTATTGTTTCTAATATCTTTTTGATGGAGTCTTTAGGGTTTTCTACATATAGCATAATGTCATCTGCAAAAAGAAACAATTTAACTTCTTTGTTCCCTATTTGGACAACTTTTATTCCTTTGTCTTGCCTAATTGCTCTGGTTAGGACTTCCAATACTATGTTGAAAAGCAGAGGTGATAAGAGACAGCCCTGTCGTGTTCCTAAACGTAGAGCAAAGGGCTTCAGTTTTTCACTGTTAATTATGATATTAGCTGAGGGCTTGTCATATACGGCCTTTATTATGTTAAGGTATTTTCCTTCTATACCCATTTTATTAACTGTTTTAATCATAAATGGATGTTGTATCTTATCAAATACTTTTTCTGCATCTATTGATATAATCATATGATTTTTGTCCTTTATTTTGTTTATGTGATGTATCACATTGATCGATTTGCATATGTTGAACCACCCTTGTGCTCCTGGGATGAACCCCACTTGGTTGTGATGTATAATTTTTTTAATGCATTGTTGCATTTGATTTGCTAAAAGTTTGTTTAGGATTTTTGCATCTGTAATCACAAGAGGTATTTGGTCTGTAATTTTCTTTTTTCATGTTATCCTTACCAGGTTTTGGTATCAGAGCAATGTTGGCCTCATAAAATAAGTTAGGAAATATTGTCTCTTCTTCAAATTTTTGAAAGAGTTTGTGTAGGACAGGTATTAGATCCTCTTTGAAGGTTTGGTAGAATTCACTAGTGAAGCCATCTGGTCCCGGACTTTTGCTTTTGGGAAGGTTTTGGATGACTGATTCAATTTCCTTACTGGTTATCGGTCTATTTAGATTTTCTAATTCTTCGTGATTCAGACTAGGAAGGCTATATGTTTCTAGGAACATATCCATTTTTTTCTAGGTTATTGAATTTGGTGTCATATAGTCCTTCATAATATTCTTTGTATTTCTGTAGCATCCATAGTAACTTCCCCTCTTTCATTTCTGGTTTTATTTATGTGTGTCCTTTCTCTTTGTATCTTAGTGAGTCTAGCCAAGGGTTTGTCAATTTTATTAATGTTTTCAAAGAACCCGCTCTTTGTTGCATTATTTTTTTCTATTGTCTTTTTGTTCTCTATTTCATTTAGTTATGCTCTGATTTTTATTATGTCCTTCCTTCTGCTGACTTTGGGTTTCATTTGTCCTTCTTTCTCTAGTTCTTTAAGGTGTAACATGAAGTTATTTATCTGGGATTTTTCTTCTTTCTTGACATAGGCCTGTAATGATATAAACTTTCCTCTGAAAACTGCTTTTGCTGCATCCAAAAAAGTTTGGTAGGATGTATTTTCAATCTCATTTGTTTCTCTGTACCTTTTGGTCTCTCCTCTAATTTCTTCTTTGACTCGGTTGTTCTTTAAAAGTATGTTGTTTAATCTCCACATATTTGTGGTTTTTCCTGCTTTCTTTTTGCAGTTGATATCCCATTTCATAGCCTTGTGATCAGAAAATATGCTCGGTATAATTTCAATCTTCTTAAATTTGCTGAGGCTAGTTGTATGCCCCAACATATAGTCGATCCTTGAGAATGTTCCATGTACCCTAGAAAAGAATGTACAGTCTAATGTTCTAGGAGGAAGTGCTCTATAAATGTCAATTATGACCATTTCATCTACTGTGTCATTTAGGGCTACAATTTCTTTATTTATTTTCTGTTTGGATGATCTATACATAGCTGTCAATGATGTATTTAGGTCCTCTTCTATAATTGTGTTTTGGTCAATTTCTCCCTTTAGTTCTGTTAGTAGTTGCTTGGTATATTTCGGTGCTCCATGATTGGGAGCATAAATATTGATGATTGTTATGTCTTCTTGTTGTATAATCCCCTTCACCATTATGAAATGTCCATCTTTATCTCTTGTTACTTTTTTTTATCCTGAAGTTTGTTTCATCTGATATCAGTATAGCTACACCTGCTTTTCTCTTTTTAATACCATTTTCTTGGAGTGTTAATTTCCACACTTTCACTTTGTCCTTGTAGCTGAGATGTGTCTCATGGAGGCAGCATATGGTTGGGTTTAGTTTTTGATCCAATCTGCGACTCTGTGCCTTTTTTATATTGAGTTCAGTCCATTTACTTTTAGGGTGATTATTGATATGTGAGGATTTCCTACCATTCTATCTTTGGTTTTCTGGTAGAACTGTGTCTCTATTGTTTCTTTGCCTTTTTGTTGCTGTCTACTATTTCAGTGTGGTGGTATTCTATGATTTTTCCTCCTCTGTTTCTTCTTTTTTGTGTGTTATATACTTCAGTTCTGGAATTTTTTTGAGTGGTTGTTGTCACACAGCAGCATGCCTGTCTGTCCCCTCGTATCTGCCCCTAAAAAGAAAGAAGAGTCTGTGAGACTATTTCTTTCACGGGCATTGCTTCACCTTTATGCCATCTCCTTGTTTGGCCCCAAAGGATGGCTGGCTAGCCAATGATGGGTAAGATTCCTCAAGAAAGGAACGATCTAAGACAGGCACAGTCGTGTGGGGACCATCAGGAGAATTCACGGGGGTTGATAGAGGTGGGCACAGCCCTCTACCTTCCCCCATCTAAGGAGAGTTTCTGCCTCTGTGGCTGTATTCCTTGCCACAACCTGCTTGGGAAGTGATTCTAGATGTGATAACATCAGTTCTCCATCTCAGTAAGTTTTCAACATAAAGGTTTTGTCCCCTGGGGAGATACAAACAATAATGATTTATACATCATGGGACTTTCGACAGGCAATGTGATTGGTTTGAACCAGTTTTCTGGTATGGTGTATGAGACTCACAGACCCTACAAAAAACAATGCTACTTCCTTGTATGTGCATCAATAAAAGCCACAAGTGTGGCCCGATTCGGGGCTCTCAGGCCTTTGAGGCTGTGAGACCCTTGGCCTCTGTTTCAAAACTTCCTTGATTTGTTTCTTTCTTAACCCTTCACCGCCCCATCTCAGTTTCTCACTGCCTGTGTTGCAATGGACGCAACAAGTGGTTACCATTAAGTTTATGTAAAAGAAAGTTTTATATTTAGAGTATTCCATTTTCGCAGCATGTTTACTTTCTCCATATCCCTGTACCACTTCAGACCTTTACTTTCTCCCCTTTTATGTTTTTATTGTCACAAATTATCCCTATTTATGCTGTGAGTTGATTTCTGCACTGCAGGAGCAAGTTGTCTTTTTCCTTTTTTAAGTTTATTCCCTTCTTCTTTAACCTGTATGTTATCTTTAAGTGTAGTGTCTTATTTGGTAAAATGTTCATGTCCTGCTTCTGTGTGTCTGTTCGTAATACTACTCATGGTTTTGTATTCTTTTGTTTTTTTGTTTCAGGTCAAACAACCTCCTTCAGTATTTTTTGTAGTGCAGGTCATGTATTAGAAAATTCCATCAGTTTTGGGATGTATGGAAAGGTCTTTATTCCTCCTTCATATCTAAGGGATATGTTTACTGGATGGATATGTTTATTTGGCTCATAATATCTCTCTTTCAATAGTTTGAATATTTGATTCCACTCCCTCTTGCCTTGTAGAGTTTCTGCTGAAAAATCTGATAATAATCTAATGGGCTTTACTTTGCAGATTACCGTCTTCTTTTCCCTGGCTGCCTTGAGGATTCTTTCTTTGTTGTTAATTTTTGACAGCTTCAATACAATGTGCTTTGGAAAAGGCCTGTTGGTATTGAGGTAATTAGGTGTTCTATTTGCTTCTTGGATTTGAGGATCCAGTTCTTTCCATAGGTTTGAGAAGTTCTCACTTACTATTTGTTTGAATATACTCTCTGTTCCCTTTTCCCTTTCTTCTCCTTCTGGTATGCCCATTATTCTTGTATTGCTCTTTCTGATGGAGTCAGAAAAGTTCTTGTAGAGTTCTTTCACTTCTTTTAACTCTCAAGTCTCTCTCTTCTTTCATCTGTGTCATTTCCAGATTTCTATATTCTATGTCACTGATTTTTTCCTCTATCTGGTCAGCTGTATTACCTAAGCTAGCTATTTCATTCTTCATTTCTTTTACTGAGTTGTAAATCTCCAGAAATTCTAGTTGGTTCTTTTTTAAAATTTCAATCTCTTTGGAAAAATGTTCTTTTTTTTTCTTCTTTTATTGTGTTTCTGAGTTCATCAAACTGCCTGTGCATTTTCTTGCATCTTGTTGAGTTTTTTCAGAACTGCAATCTTAAATTCTCTGTCATTTAAATCACATATTTCCATATCTTTACGTTTATATTTTGGAGACTTTTCATTTTCTTTCTGAGCTGTCTTGTTACCTTGCTTATTCATGGCAATTAATGAATTATTATTTCTCTTCCTGGGCATCTACAGGAATAGGTTCTGCAACAGGTTTATAGGAAGAGGTCTTTCTTTTGTTTTCCAGTAGGTATTGGAAGAATGCTTTATTTTCTCTCTGAGTGCAGCCTTTTATTCTGTCTCATGCTGTAGTGTTATATTTTCTCTGCACTGTTCTGACTTCTCACACAGTGGGGGCGATTCCCTGGAAGGTGGGCTTCACTTCTGTGAGCAGGTCTCCTTGGTGTCAGGACATTGCCTCCGTGGGGGGATGTGGAGAGCTTCTGAAGTTCTGAATTTCTTCCTGCATCAGATTCAGGGCCAGTGTGTTTTAGTGGCTCTGTTTATCCCTGCAGGGATCCACCCAGATAGGTGTGGACAGGGGTGGGTTGGGTTGTGAGAGGTGGCCCAGAGCAATGGCAGCGACCACCTTCACAGCCAGTTCTTCACCCAAGGTTCCCTCCTTTTCGCCGGAACTAATTGGCTTGCGAGTCTGTGGCTGCGGCCACAGTTCTCAGAACTGCAAATATTCTGTTCTTTTGATCTGATACTGCTACCTTTCCACTTCTAACACTGGGCAGGTGGGAGTGGGGCAAGCTCTGTGAGGATGGGGAGGGGGCGGCTAGGCTCCATGCCTATGCCTTCTATCCTCTGCTTGGCAGTGAGGGCTTACACCACCATTCTCATCCTGCTTCCCTGTCTTTACTCCGAGGTCTCTGCCATGAGCGTTGGGTTCAGCCGTGTTATATGCTGATCCCTCAGGACTGTGAACCATAAGGGGAGCCCTAGCCATCTGAATTCTTCCCTCTCCCGCAACTGCGATAGCTCCAGAATGCAGGGAGCATGGAGCTCGATCTGCATCCTGCGTCCATGCAGCCTGCATCTCTGTACTTCCCCTTTCCCTCCTCCCCTGCTTGCCCAATTTGCCCACCTTTAGATGATTTCAATTGCGCGTCTCTTTGTCTTGCCTGTCTGCTGCACAGGGAGTCCTTTGTGGAATTGTAGATGTTCAATTTGTTGTAAATTCCAGAGGAGAGCTCAAGAGGCTCACATCATGCCACCATTTCTATTAAAAAAAAAGATTTTTGTTGGTGGTATTAAAGAAGACACAGAAGATCATCACCTAAGAGATGATTTTGAACAGTGTGGGAAAACTGAAGTGATTGAAATCATGACTGACTGAGGCAGTGGCAAGAACATAGGCTTTGCTTTTCTGACCTTTGATGACCATGACTCTGTAGGCAAGATTGCCATTCCAAAATACCATAGTGTAAATGACCACAACTGTGATGTAAGGAAAGCCCTATCTAAGCAAGAGATGGCTAGTGCTTCGTTCAGTCAAAGGGGTTGAAGATGTTCTAGAAATGTCGGTGGTGGTTGAGGTGGTGGTTTTGGTGGGAATGACAACTTGGTTGTGGAGGAAACTTCAGTGGTCGAGGTGTCTTTGGTGGCAGTCGTAGTGGTGAAGGATATGGTGGCAGTGGGGATGGCTATCATGGATTTGGTAATGATTGAAGCAATTTTGGAGGAGGTGGCCCTGGTTACCCTGGAGGAAGCAGAGGCTGTGGAAGTGGTGGACAGGGTGATGGAAACCAGGACAGTGGCTATGATAGGAGTGGCAGCTATGACAGCTCTAACAACAGAGGAGGTGGAAGCAGCTTTGGCGGTGGTTGTGGAAGCAATTTTGGAGGTGGCGGAAGCTACAGTGATTTTGGTAATTACAATAATCAATCTTCAACTTTTGGGTCTATGAGAGGAGGAAACTTTAGAAGCAGGAGCTCTGGCCCCTATGGTGGTAGAGGCCAATACTTTGCCAAACCACAAAACCAAGACAACAGTTCCCCAGCTAGACTCATTATATGCACTTGAAAACAGATTCTTATTTTTCTCCTCAAGACCTCCTACTCTTTCATCATTCACATCAAACCAATCATCACAGACTTTATTGATCCTATCTTCTAAGAAGGTCTGGATGCATTCTCCTCAATTCCATTGTAATCATCTGGGCTATTGCAACTGAAATTGCTGAGTGCAATGTGTGACAATTATTAAAACCTTAGTAAATAGTAACTGACAAATTTCCTTCCTTCCTCTCTGTTTCTCTCCCTCCCTCCTTCTTTCTTTCTCTTCCCATCTTATCCATTGTCCATGCTGCCACCAAAGTTATTGTTCTAAACTGCAAACTTGGATCCCTTATGGTCTCTAAGAAAATTCAATCTTTTTTATTCCCGTTTCTTCCACCTTCCCCTCTTCCACTCTGGTTCAAGCCATTGTTCTTGCACTCCCCATGGCTGAGGCAGTCGTCGCCAGTTGTCAGTTGGTCGCTCACAGCAGCTCTCACCAGCTGCCAGCTGTTCATGATGGCTGCTGCTGGCCACCAGCCACTCATGGCATCCTCCAGCAGCCCTGCTCCAGGGAGAGCTGTTGTTCACAATCTTAGCTGTAGAAGGCTCAGCTCACTGGCCCATGTGGGAATCCAACCGCTGGCCTTCGGCGTAAGGAGCATGGCATTCCAACTGCCTAAGCCACCGGGCATTCCCTAAGTTTATTTCCAGGTATTTTATTCTTTTTGTTGCAACTGCAAATGGATTTTTAATGTCTTTTACTGAAATTTTGCTGTTATTATATAGTAACACAATGGACTTTTGTACATTGATTTTCTATCCTGCAACTTTACTGTGTTTGTTTATTGTTTCCAGTTGATTTTTTTATCCTGCAACTTTACTGTGTTTGTTTATAGTTTCTAATAGTTTCTTTGGTGGTGTCTTTAGTGTTTTCTACATAAAAAATCATGTCATCTGCAAAAAGTGACAATTTGAATTCTTCATTCCCAATTTGGCTGCCTTTTATTTCTTTCTCTTGCCTGATTGCTCTAGGTAGGACTTCCAGCACTATATGAATAACTGGTAAGAGTGGGCATCTCTGTTTTGTTCGTGATCTTAGAAGAAAAGATTTCAGTTTTTCACCATTGAGTATAATATTAACTGAGGGTTTGTAGTATGTGGCCTGTATTATGTTGAGGTACTTTCCTTCTATACCGATTTCATTGAGTAATTTAATCATAAATGGATGCTGTATCTCATCAAATGCTTTTTACAGCATCTATTGATATTGTCGCATCCAGTGCAACACGGGCAGTGAGGGTGCAAGAAGGGGCGGTTTGGGTTAAGTTTTTAAGAAAGAAACAAACAGAGACTTAATGCAGTTAAATCTCTCAGAAGGCCAGGGGTCTCTCAGTCTCAGAGGACTGGAGCCCTGAATAAGGCCGACTGAAGGTTTTTATTGAATAGGTATACAAAAACAAGAAAGTAACATTGTTTCTTACACGGTCTGTGAGACTTATACATCATAGTAGAAAAATGCTTATTCCAATCACCCTTTATCTATAAACAGCTGAAGTACAAGGTCCCATAATGTCTTACCTAAGGTATGTACCTTTTCAGGGTCAAGTCTCTCATATTGTAACAGCTCCGTTGAGCTAAGTGGAGAGAACTGATCTTTGTTGTCCTCATGACTTCTCTCACAAACAGGTGCCAGGGAAAAGCCAGAGCCAGCAACAGCTTTTCCCAGGCAGGGGGAAGGGGAGGCAAGGCTCCTCCCCATATTTTTCTAAGGCAGCTCATTGGGGGTCCCCACTCGGTTCCGCCTGGCTTAGGTTGTATCTCCCGTGAGCTATCTTACCCGTCTTTGGCTGCAAACCATCTTTTGGGGATCAGACAGAGAGACACAAGGTGTAAACATAAGGATGGAACAGAGTCCCAGAAAGGCACAGTCTCACAGACTCTTCTTTCCTTAATGAAAGACACGGGGGTCAGTTGGCTAGGCTGTTGTGTGACTACATGATATGATCATATAATTTTTATCTTTTATTTTGTTGCAGTTGTGTATTGTGTTATATTGATCTATTTGCATATGTTGAACCATCCTTGTGTTCCTGGAATGAACCCCACTTGCCTGTGATGTATCATCTTTCTAATGTAGTGTTATCTTCACTTTGCTAGTATTTTGTTAACATTTTTGCATCTAGAGGCCAGCCCGGTGGCTCTGGTGGTTGGAGTGTTGTGCTCCTAAGGCCAAGGTCACCGGTTCTATTCCCACATGGGCCAGTGAGCTGCGCCCTGTACAGCTAAGATTGTGAACAGCAGCTCTTCATGGAGCTGGACTGCCGTGAGCAGCCGGAGATTGGCATAAGCTGCCGTGGGCTGCTGTGAGCTGCCACGGGGTGCTGAGTGCTGCCACGGTGGCCGGTGGCAAGAGTGAGTGGCCAGCAGCCGGCTGCCGTGACCTGCTATTAGCAGCCAACCAACGACTGGCAACCGACTGCCCCAGCCGGGGGAGCGCAAGGCTCACAATACCAGCATGGGCCAGGGAGCTGTGTCCTACATACCTAGACTGAGAAACTAGGGCTTGAACTGGAGTGGGGTGGGGGATGCAGAAGAAGGAGGAAAAAACAGAAAAAAAAAAAAAAAAAACCAAAAAAGATTTTTGCATCTATACTCATCAGAGATATTGGTCTGTAATTTTATTTTTTTGTGTGTTCTCCTTGCCAGGTTTTGGTATCAGAGTAATGTTGGCCTCATAAAGCGAGTTAGAATTATTGCCTCTTCAATTTTTTGGAAGAGAGTGAGAAGAATAGGTATTAAATATTCTTGAATGTTTAGTAGAATTCACTAGTGAGACCATCTGATCCTAGACTTATTTTGAAGAGGTTTTTGGTAATGTTTTCCATTTCCTTAGTGTTGATCAGTCTATTGAGATTTTCCAGTTTTTCATGATTCAGTCTCGGAAGGTTATATATTTCTAGCTTATCCATTTCTTCAAGGTTATCAAATTTGGTGGCATATAGCTTTTCATAGTTTTTTTTCTTTTTCAAGTTTCACATTTATTAATCAGAGTAAACCCCAACATACATTAGGAGGGGAAATATTTCCTGGTTAAATGGCAAATTGTGCAGATGGATTCTGGAAGGCCTTCCATATAAGCAGCTTTATAGTGAATATTACATGTAGAAATCTGGGCCTTCTTTCTTAGTTTGCTGTAATCTACATTCACTGAGTAGAACTTGTACTGATCATTGGGACCAGTTTATTCCAGGGTTCCGAGTTATTCTTTCTGTCCCAACAGACATCTGTAATGAACAATGCTAAGCACAATATATACAGTGCAACTCCAGTAACTCCAGCTCCAATAAATACAAGGAGGGGGATCAACCTTGGATGCTTCTTGGCCTGACTGAGGATTTGGTGGAGGCTGGTTGCAGCAGAGGCCTTGGGTCTGGAAGCAGAGAAAAAACAAAACTGTAAGGCCCAGGAGCATGTAATTTCTGCCTAAAGTATTCTTTATAGTCTTTTGTATTTCTGTGGTGTCCTTTGTAAGTTCTTCCCTTTCATTTCTGATTTTGTTTGTTTCATTCTTTTCTTTCTTACTCTAGCAAGAGGTTTGTCAATTTCATTAATCTTTTCAAAAAACAAACTCTTTTTTGTATTAATTTTCTATTGTCATTTTATTCTCTATTTCATTTAATTCTACTGCAATTTTTATTATTTTTTCCTCCCACTGATTGTGGGCTTCATGTGTTCTTCTTTTTCTAGTTCTTAAAGGTGCAATGTTAAGTTGTTTATTTGATATTTTTGATTCTTGAGGTAGATTTGTAATGATATACACTTCCCTCTTATTACCACTTTTGCTGTATCCCAAAATCTTTGACAAGTCATATTGCCATTGTCATTTGTCTCTACATATCTTTGGATGTCATCTTTTATTTTCTCTTTGACCTAGTCATTGTTTCATAGCATGTTGTTTAATCCCATATATTTGTGTTTTTTCCCACTTTATTTTTTTGTTTGATTTGATTTAATAAAGTTTCATTTTTCAAAACCTACAGTTGGTGGTACCTGTTTTTCATGCATCTTCACCAGCAGCTGGGGCATCCCCATCCTTGGTGTTTCTGGTGTAAATTACTTGAGCTTGGTACTTTGAAACTAATTTAATAAGTCCTTTACTAAGGAGCTCCTGAATGGTTGCCCTGGCCAAGGAACCACGGATATTCAGTCTCTCAGAGACAACAGCTGGGGTTATAAGCTTATAGTTGGGAACTTCCTTACAGAGTTTGTCATATGTCACTTTGTCAAACAAGACTAGGTTATTGAGCTTGTCCTGAACTTTGCCTTTGGGCCACTTCTTCTTTTTGGCCTTGCCTCCAGATTTGTTCACTGAGTCTTTGTCTTTCTTGGCCGACTTTCCAGCATCTTTCTTCTTCTTGTCGTCTTTGGGCGGCATGGCAAAGTACGGACAGCAGAGTCTACGATTGCAGCTTCGCCAAGATGTCGGACAAAAAGCCCCACTTTATTTTTGCAGTTGATTTCCAATTTCAAAGCATTGTAGTCATAGAACATGCTTTGTATGATTTCAATCTTCTTAAATTTCCTGAGGCTAGTTGTGACCCAGATATGGTCTATCCTTGAAAATGTTCCATGTGCACTAGAGAATAATGTGTTCTGGGATGACAGGCTCTGTAAATATCAATTATGTCCATTTGGTCTAATATGTCATTTAAAGCTGATATTTCCTTATTGATTTTCTGTTTCGATAATCTATCCATTGCTGTCAATGGAGTATTTAGGTTCCCTACTATTATTGTGTTTTTGTCAGTTTCTCCATTTAATTCTATTAGTTATTTTATATGTTGGTTCTCCCAAATTGAGTGCATATATACCAATCAGAGTTATGTCTTTTTGATGTATTGTCTCCTTTATCATTATAAAATATCCATCTTTTTCTCGTTACCTTTTTTATCATGAAATCTATTTTCTCAGATATAAGTACAGCTACACTCACTTTTCTGTGGATGCCATTGGCTTGGAGTATCATTTTCTACCCCTTCACTTTGAGTCTGTTTGTCCTTGCAGCTGAGATGTGTTTCCTGAAGGCAGCATTTAGTTCAGTTTTGTTTCTTGATCCAACCCACTACTCTGTGTCTTTTATTGGTGAGTTTTGTACATTTGTGTTTAGGGTGATTTGATATATGAGGATGTAATATAGCCATTTTACATTTTGTTTTCTGGTAGCTCTGTGTCTTCATTGTTTCTTTTCCCTTGTGTTTCTGTCTGTTATTTTGGTTTGGTGGTATTCTATTATTTCTTTTTCCCCTCTGTTTCCTCTTTTTTTATGTTATGTGTCAGTTCTATATTTTAATTTTTGTGGTTACCATTAGGGCTTATGCAAAAGAAAGTTTCATATATACAGTAGTTCCCATCTGCATGCATTTATCTCCATTCCCATCTGCAAATTCAGACATTTACCTCCACTCATTTTATAGTCTTGTTGTCAAAAATTGTCTGTTTTTAATGTTGTGAGGTCATTTCCAAATTGGAATAAATAGTTTTACTTCTTTTTAAATATTTCCACCTCCCATAACCTTTATGCTATATTTAAGTATATATTAACCTATTCTGAACAAGTGTGGCAATTTCCTGCTTTTGTCTGCTTGTTAATTATCTTACTCATAGTTTTGTATTCTTCTGTATTTTTGTTTCAGGTAGAAGAACACCCTTCAGTATTTCCTGTAATGCTGATCTTGTGGTGGTAAATTACATCAGCTTCTGTATACCTTAAAAGTCTTTGTATCTCCTTCATATTTAAAGGATACATTTCTGGATATATTATTCTTGGCTGGTGATCTCTCTCTCTCCCTAGCTTATAGGGTTACTGCTGAAAATCCCAGGATAATCAAATGGTGTTTCCTTTCTAGGTTACAGTCTTCTTTTCCCTGACTGCTTGAGAATCCTTTCTGTGTCATTAATTTTTCAGTTTTAATATGTGTTTTGGAGAAGGTGTTTTTGGATTGAGATAATTAGTTGTTCTGTTTGTTTCTTGGATTTGAGGATCTAGTTCTTTCCATAGGTTTGGGAAGTTCTTGTCAACTATTTGTTTGAATAGGCTTTCTGTTTCCTTCTCACTCTCTTCTCCTTCTGATATACCCATTGTTCTTATATTGCTCTTTCTGATGGAGTCAAACAGTTCTCATAGCATTCTTTTTATTATTATTATTATTACTCTCAAATCTCTCTCTTCTGCCATCTGCATCATTTCTAGATTTCTACCTTTGATACCACCAATTCTTTCCTCTATCTGGTCAGCTTTATTTCCTAATCTTTCTAGTTCATTCTTTGTCTCTTTCATTGAGTTCTTCAGCTCCAGAATTTCTGTTTGATTCTATTTTATAGTTTCAGTCTCTTCAGTAAAGTACTCCTTTTGTTCATTGATTTTATTTTTGAATTTATTAAACTGCCTTTCTGAGTTTTCTTGTATTGCATTGAGTTTTTTTCAGAACTGCAATCTTGAATTCTCTGTCATGTAAATCACATATTTCCATGTCTTTAAGCTTATTTTCTTTCTGAGCTGCCTCGTTACCTTGGTTATTCATGGTATTTGATGGATTATTACTCTGCCTAGGCATTTATGGGACTGAAATCTGCTTTTTTTGAAAGGTGACCTTTCTCTATTTGACAGGTTGATAAGAAGAGTTCTTTCTTTCCTTTTCCAATAGGTAGCACTAAAGGACAACTTTTTATTTTATCTTATTTGCACTGCCAGGGCTTCAGGAATCTCTGTGGGGTGGTGTCACCTCAGCCGTGGAAAGTGCCCTCTATTGCCTGGGGAGGTGGGCATCCTTTCTGTGGCATGGTCACCTTCAGTCTCAGGGCACCAGCCCTGTGGGGGATGTGATGAGTGAAGGGGTTCTGAGCCTGTGACATCCCAGCGCTGCCTCCTGCAACTAGATGCTGACAGCAGTGCTGTACTATCTGAGGTGCTCCTGGTGCCTCCACTGGGCTCTGCTGTGATGGTTGGGGGGCGGAATGGGCTGGGAGAGGCCAGATCATGCATTTGTGGCTTTGTTTTCCTCCCAGTCTGGTGGCTACTAGACCAGAGCTGCCCCACCCCTGTCTTTCCACCCATCACTAGAATTAGCTGCAATGTGTGACTGCTACCTAAGCTTCAAGTGAGGTGAAACAGATACCAGTCCTTCAGCCCCAGACAGGTTAGAATGTTGCAAATAAGTGTGCTTTGCTTCCTCTGGTTCAATGTGGGGGGGGGGGGGGATTTGGAGCTGCACTGCTGCCTCCTCCAGACCAAGACCATTACTGTGCCCTGGAAGGGGTGAGTCAAGAGCAAGTAAAAACAACATGAAATGTTCTGTTGGAATGTGACGTTTTATTTGTTTTGTTGCTTTAGACATGTGACTGTCTTCCAGAGCTCCTAGAGGGTTACTTTAGCCCGTTTCTGGATGTTGTGTGTGGGAACAAGAGCTTAGAGCTTCCTAGTTCATAATTTTGCTCAGGTCAGTTTTGCTGTCTGCATTTTGATCTTTGCTCAGATGCTGCCTCCTCAAAAAGACCTTCCAAGCCCTTTGTCTGCAATATCACATTTGTGACATTCCCATGCTTCATATTTCTTAATTGTACTTATTACCAAGAGAGATCATATGTTACATATTTTTTATTGTCTGCATCTTTACACTAGAATATAAACTGCATGAGAGCAGTGAACTTTCTCCTGAAAGTCTAAAACAATACCTGGCATTTGAAAATATTTATTTGTAAAGATAAATGTACCTCTACGTTCATTGCTGCATTATTCACAGTAATCGAGACATGGAAACAACCAAAGTGTCCTTCAAGAGATGACTGGATAAAAAAGATGTACTACATATACCCAATGGAATACTACTCAACCATCAGAAAAGGTGAAATACTGCCACATGGGACAACATGGATGAAACTTGAGAATGTCATGCTAAGCAAAATAAGTCAGATGGAAAAAGTCTAGAACTACATGACTTCACTCATATGTGGGATATAAAATGGAAAGCAACAAAAGAATGAGACAAATGAAGAAAAACTCATAGACACAGACAATGTGACAATGTGGTTACCAGAGGGAAAGAGGGCTGTGGGGAGGTAAAAAAGGATAAAAGGGGTAAAAAATATGGAGAAAGAAGGAGATTTGACTTTGGGTGGTGAACACCCAAATATAGATGATGTATTATAGAATTGTACACTTGAAACCTATATAATTTTATTAACTAATGTCACCCCAATACATTTAATACAATTAAAGAAAACATAATCATTATACCATGATCACACTAACCACCCTACACAACTATTCTTTAATTTCAAATATTCTACTCCAAATTTCCAATTATCTTATCTGTGCTCATTGTGTTTTAATTTGCATTTTTCTAATGATTAGTGACATTGAGCATTTTTTCATATGTCTGTTGGCAATCTCTTTTAGGAGGAAGGTCTATTCAGGTCTTTCTTTTATCTACTTTTAAGTAATCTCAAATCCTGCCCCAAAAAGAAGAAAAAGAGGTGCTTTTATGACAGAAAGTTAAATCATTGCTACTCATCACAAAACCCTTTAGAACACCACCTCAGTCATCTATTGATGGGCATTTCAGTAGTTTCTATATCTTGGCTACTGTGAATAGCACTGCAATAAACATAGGGGTGCGTATATTTTTTTGAATTAGTGTTTTGGATTTCTTTGGATAGATAATAAGGAATGGAATTACTGGATCATAAGGTAGTTCCATTTTCAATTTTTTTATTTACCTCCATACTGTTTTCCATAGTGGCTGCACCAATCTGCAATCCCACCAGCAGTGCACCACAGATCTCTTTTCTCCACATCCTCACCAGCACTTGTTGTTTGTTGATTTATTGATGGTAGCCATTCTGACCAGTGTGAATTGGTATCTCATTGTGGTTTTTATTTGCATTTCTCTAATGATTAGTGATGTTGAGCATTTTTTCATGTTTATTGGCCATCTGTATGTCCTCTTTAGAGAAATGTCTCTTCATGTCTTCTGCCCATTTTTTAATTGGGTTGTTTTTTTTGTCTTTTTTGTCTTTTTTTTTTTTTGGTGTTGAATTGTATGAGTTTTTATAAATTTTGGATATTAACCCCCTATCAGATGTATCATTGGTAAATATCTTTTCTCATTCAGTAGGATGCCATTTTTGTTTTATTGCTGTGAAAAAAACTTTTTAGTTTGATGTAACCTCACATTTATTTTTCCTTTTGCTTCCCTTGCCCAAGGGGACATATCAGTAAAAACATTACGAAGGGTAATGTCTGCAAACTTACTTCGTGTATTTTCTTCTAGGAGTTTTATGGTTTTGAATCATTTCAATCTTTAACCCATTTTGAATTTATTCTTTTTTTTTTTTATTAAATTTATTGGGGTGACAATTGTTAGTAAAATTACATAGATTTCAGGTGTACAATTCTGTATTACACCATCTATAAATCCCATTGTGTGTTCATCACCCAGAGTCAGTTCTCCTTCCATCACCATATATTCGATCCCCCTTACCCTCATCTCCCACACCTACCCCCCGCCCCCCTTACCCTCTGGCGAATTTATTCTTGTATATGGCATAAGAGGGTGGTCCAGCTTCATTTTTTTGCATGTGCCTGTCCAGTTTTCCCAGTACCATTTATTTTATAGACTGTCTGTACCCCAATGTAAATTCTTGCTGCCATTGCCATAGACTAAATGACCATACAGGCATGGATTTATTTCTGCACTTTCTATTCTGTTCCATTGATCTATGTGTCTGTTTTTATGCCAATACCATGCTGTTCTGATTACTATAGCCTTGTAGTATGATCTGATGTCAGGTAGCGTGATACCTTCCACTTTGTTCTTATTTCTCAAGATTGCCATGGCTATTCGGGGTCTTTTATGGTTCTATATAAATTTTGAGATTATATGTTCTAGTTCTGCAAAACATACCATGGGTATTTTGATAGGGATTTCATAGAAGCTATAGATTACTTTGGGTAACATGTATATTTTTATTATATTAGTTCTTTCAATCCATGAGCATGGTGTGTTTCTTCTTATTTCTATCTTTTTTAATTTCCCTCTTCAATGTCTTATAATTTTCTGAGTACATTCATGTCTTTTCCTTACTTGGTTAAATTTACTCTTAAGTATTTTATTGTTTTAGAAGCAATTGTGAATGGGGTTGTTTTCTTAATTTCTCTTCCTATAATTTCTTATTGGTGTTTATAAATGCAACTGATCTGAATACTATTTTTGTATATCCTGCTACTTTACTAAATTCATTTATCAGTTTTAAAAGTTTTTTGGTGGAGTCTTTGGGATTCTCTGTATATGGTATCATGTCATTTGCATATAATGACAATTTTACTTCCTCCTTTCTTATTTTAATGCCTTTTACTTCTTTTTCTCATTTGATTACTGTGTCTAAAACTCCAAGAATGATGTTGAATAAAAGTGGTGAAAGTGGGCAACTTGTCTTGTTCTTGATGTTAAGGGGAATGCTTTTAGCTTTTCTCCCATTGAGTATGATGTTAACCGTGGGTTTGTCATATATGGCCTTTATTATGTTGAGTTATGATCCTTGTATTCCCACTTTGCTCAGAGTTCTTATCATAAGTGGATGCTGGATTTTGTCAAATGCTTTTTCTGCATCTTTGATATGACCATTTGATTTTGATTTTTCATTTTGTTCATGTTTTGTGTCACATTGATTGATTTGCAGATATTGAATCAACCTTGCATACCAGGAACAAATCCCACTTGATCGTAGTATATGACCTTTTTAATGTATTGCTGAATTCTGTTTGCCAATATTTTGTTGAGGATTTTGGCATCTATGTTCATTAGGGATATCAGCCTATAGTTTTCTTTTTTGTGTATTCGTCTGTTTTTTGGATCAAGGTGATAGTGGCCTCATAAAATGAGCTTGGGAGCCTTCTCTCCTTCTGGGTTTTTTGGAATAGTTTGAGGAGAATAGGTGATAGTTCTTTTTTGAATGTTTGGTAAAATTCACCTGTGAAGCCATCTGGTCCAGGGCTTTTGTTTTTTGGGAGCTTGTTGATTACTGATTCAATTTCACTGGTAGTATTCAGTCTATTCAGATTTTTTCTTTCTTTTTGAGTTAGCCTTGGAATGTATTATGCTTGAAACATTGAATTTTCTTAAAATTTTTTGTATTTCTGTGGTGTCTGTTGTCACTTCTCCTCTTTCATTTCTGATTTTATTAAGTCCTCTCTCTCTTTTTTTTTTTTTTTTTATTAGTCTGGCTAAAGGTTTGTAGATTTTGTTTATCTTTTCAAAACACAAGCTCTTGGTTTCATCGATCTTTTGTATTTTTTTTTTTTTTTTTTGGTCTCAATTTCATTTATTTCCGCTCTGATCTTTATTATTTCCTTCCTTATACTCCCTTAAGGCTTATTTTGCTGTTCTTTTTCCAGTTCCCTTAGGTGTAAGGATAGACTGTTGATTTGACATTTTCTTGTTTCTTTAGGTAGGCCTGCATTGCTATGAATTTCCCTCATAGGACTGCTTTTGCTACTCCCCATAAATTTTGGGTCATTGTGTTTTCATTTTCGTTTGTCTGAAGGTATATTTTGCTTTCTTCTTTGATCTCATTGTTGACCCATTTATTATTTAGTAACATGCTATTCAGCCTCCATGTATCTGTGTGTTTTCCAGTGTTTTTCTTGTGATTGATTTCCAATTTCATAGCACTGTGATCAGAGAAGATGCTTGATATAATTTCAATTCTCTGAAAATTATTGAGACTTGTTTTGTGGCCTAACATTTGGTCTAGCTTGGAAAATGTTCCCTGTGTGCTTGAGCAGAATGTACATATTCTGCACCTTTGGGGTGAAATGCCCTAAAAATATTGACTAAATCCAACTGGTCTAAGATGTCATTAAGGCCACTTTCCATATTGATTTTCTGTCTGGAGGATCTGTCCCTGGTTGTCAGTGATGTGTTGAAGTCCCGTACTATGATATTGTTATTGTTGATCTTTGTCTTTATGTTGGTCAATATCTGTTTTTTATATTTAGGTGCTCTGATGTTGGGTGCATAGATGTTTAGTAGGGCTATGTCCTCTTGTTGGATTGATCCCTTTATTATTAAGTAGTGCCCTTCTTTTTCTTTTATTATGTTCTTCATTGTAAAGTCTATTTTGTCCAATATAAGTATTGGTACTCCATATTTTTTCTCATTTCTATTTGCATGAAATAAAGGTGAGTCTCTTGTATACAGCATATGCATGGGTCTTGCTTTCTTATCCACTCAGCCACCCTATGTCTTTTGATTGGAGCATTTAATCCATTTACATTTAAAGTGATTATTGATACGTACATACTGTGTTTCCCAAAAAATAAGACCTAGCCAGACCATCAGCTCTAATACATCTTATGGAGCAAAAATTAATATAAGACCCGGGTATTATATTATATTATATTATATTATATTATATTATATTATATTAACCCGGTCTTATATTAAAATAAGACCAGGTCTTATGTTAATTATTGCTCCAAAAGATGCATTAGAGCTGCTGGTCCAGCTATGTCTCATTTTCAGGAAAACACGGTAGTTATTGCCACTTTGTTATTTGTATTTCTGGTCTTCATTATTTAGATTGTTTTCATCTTTCTTCTGCTTAAAGAAGCCCTTTTAACATTTCCTGCAATTCTGGCTTGATGGTAATGAATTTCTTTAGCTTATTCTTTATGAGAAGCTGTTGATCTCTCCTTCAATTTTAAATGATAACCTTGCTGGATAAAGCAATCTAGGTTGTAGGGCTTTGCTTTTCATCACTTTGAATATCTCCTGCCACTCCCTTCTGGCCTGCTAAGTTTCTGTAGAAAAGTCAGCTGATAGTCTTATGGGAGCACCCTTGTAAGTAACTCGTTGTCTGTCTCTTGCTGCTTTTAGGATTCTCTCTTTAACCTTTGCCATTTTAACTATAATGTGTCTTGGGGTTCATCTTAGCTGGAACTCTTTGCACTTCCTGGACTTGTATGTCGATTTCCTTCACCAGGTTAGGAAAGTTTTCACTCATTATTTCTTCAAATATGTTCTCAATGCCTTGCTCCCTCTCTTCTCCTTCTGGTATTCCTATGATACACATGTTGTTGTGCTTGATGTTATTCCACAGGTCTCTTAAACTATTTTCATTGTTTTTTTATTCATTTTCTTTTTGTTGTTCTGACTGGATGATTTCGGCTATCTTGTCTTCTAAATCACTGATCAATCCTCTGCTTCATCTAATCTGCTGGTAATTCATTTGAGTGTGTTCTTGATCTGTTGTTGTATTCCTTAATTCTGACTCGTTATTTTTTATGATTTCTGTATCCTTCTTTATGTTTGCTATCACCTTGTTGAGATTCTCACTAAGTTCCTTAAACATTTTCCCCCTTCTTCCACCTCCCCTCCACTCCAGGTCACTTACACTGGCTGCCATTCACTCACGCTGGCCACTGGCTGCTCATGGCAGCACACGGTAGCCCACGGCAGCACACAGCAGCCCACGGCAGCTCACAGCAGCCCACGGCAGCATAGGCCAACCTCTGGCTGCTCACCACAGGCCAGCTTCAGGGAGAGCTGCTTCAGGGAGAGCTGTTGTTCACACTCTTAGTTGTAGAGGGCACAGCCCATTGGTCCATGTAGGAATCGAACCAGCAACCTCGGCATTAGGAGCACGGTGCTCCAACAACCTGAGCCACCGGGCCGGCCCTAAACATTCTTATAATCAGTGTTCTAAACTTTCTGATAGGTTGGTTACCTCTGTTTCATTTAGCTTCAATTCTGGAGGTTTCTTCTGTTTTTTATTTGGGACATTTTTCTTTGTTTCCTCATTCTGGCTGTCTCTCTGTGTTTGCTTTGATGTATTACGTAGATTCCCTATGTCTCTCAGTTTTTGCTGGGTGGTCTTATGTAGTATATGTCCTTTATATTTTAATTGCACAATCTTCCTATTCTCCTGTGCTTGTGTTCCAGAGGTGTCCCTTGTGTTGTGTGTATTCTCCTGTTGAAGTTGAGCTTTACTTGTTTTTAGCTTGTCAGTGGGTGGGCTTGACTCCCAGGCTGACTAACTGTGAGAATTGGTTATACTCACAGTGTATGAGCTGCTATGTGAGGGTTGACCCCTCAGATGACGCTTGTCCCCTATGGGCTCTGTGCCTGTAGAGAATTCCCTTTAGATGTGTCACTTGTAGGTGTGTTGATTCTTTGATTCTTGTGCCTCTTGGGCTGGACCCTCATGCAGGGCAATTTCAGAACAAAACAAACCAACAAGCACAACAACAGAAACTAACAAAACAAATACACTCACAGGTACAGACAATTGACAACCAACACTCAACACAAAGAAAAATATCAAAAATACAACACAACAAAAAAATCAGAACAAAAAACAGCAACACCAAAATAAATCAATACAGAAGAACAGAAAAAAGGAGAGCAAGGAAAAGAAGAAAGAAAAGAGAGAGAAAGGGAAGGAAAAAAATATATGTGTCTAAAAATGACAATAATAAAATAAAAATAAAAATAACAGTGTCAGTTTTGGCTTAAGTCCACCAAACTATCTCCAGGTTGTCCTCTGTTGTAGGAAATCTCCGCTGTGTCTTGTGGAGGTGGAGCTGGCCACCTGGCGCCCATAGTGACCCTGGCAATGTAATTCTAGGTAGGTGGAGCTATAGGGTGTTGTTGGTAATTTTTACAGTCAGTGCAGTTTCTGCACTCACCTGCACAAACACACACTGAGAATACCACAGCCAGCCACTGGGAGGTGGGCTTCTTCTCTGGGCACAAGTCTCCTGAGTGTTAGGGCCCTTTTTCCATGGGGGGTGTAGAAGGCATGAGATTTCTGAGATTTCTGAGCTTCTGAAAGCCCAGGACTGCCTCTGCAAGCTGCTGCTAACACCTGCATGTGTCTCAGCAGCTCTGATTGTTCTTCCAGGAGGCACCCAGAAAAGGTGGGTGCTGGGGGCTGTCTCCCTGGCTAGCCCAGCAATGTCAACTCGTACCAGCCTCTATCCTAGGTCATAGCTGCAAACTGTTTTTTTCCAGTTCTTGAGGGCTGCAGCTCCTCTGTAATCTGACCCTGCTCCTTTCTGTTCTGGGGCCCACTTAACACTCTTGAAGGTTTAGCGAACTGTGGGAGAGTGGAGGCAGGGGTCCAGGGATCCTGCTTTCTCTGCTTTCTGCCCGACTGTGAGAGCCCAGCCACAGTCCTCAGCTGAGGTCTCTGCCTCGAACGCGGGGCACTGCCGTCCTCTATGCTGATCACTTGGCAGGACCCTGGGGCGCAGGGAGAGAGCCCATAGCTTGGCTGTTATGATCTCTGGTCTGTGTCCTGGGGCCCTGCATCTCTGCAGGTGTGGGCTGCGTCTCCACACTTCTCCTGCTCACCCGGTTTGCCCAGCTTCATGTAATCCTTAGCTGTTTGTGTGTCTCTCTTAGCTGTTCTGTGTGGTAAGCAGAGAATCCTTTAATGAGTTATAGATGTTCAATTTGTGGTAACTTCCAGGGGAAAACTCAAGAAGCCCACCTCATGCTGCCATTTCTATGACATCACTCCCCTATTTTCATTGTTTTTATTCTTTTTTCTTTTTGTTGTTCTGACTGGGTGAATTCTACTACTTTGTGTTCTAAATTGCTAATTCAATCCTCTGCTTCATCTAATCTGCTGGTGATTCCTTCTTGTGTATTCTTCACTTCAGTTACTGTATTCTTTATTTCTGACTGGTTATTTTTCGTGGTTTCTATGTCCTTTATGCTTGCTATCTCTGTTGAAATTCTCACTAAGTTTCTTCATCATTCTTATCATCGGTATTTGAAACTCTGTATCTGGTAGGGTAATTGCCTCTATTTCATTTAGTTCCATTTCTGGAAGTTTCTCCTGTTCTTTTACTTGGGACGTGTTTCTTTGTTTCCTCATTCTGGCTGCTGCTCTGTGTTTGCTTCTATGTATTAGGTAGGTCACCTAAGTCTTTCAGTCTTTGCTGGGTGACCTTATGTAGTATGTGTCCTTTGTAGTCAAATTGCTCAGTCTCTTTAATCTCCTGTGCATGTGTTCCAGAGGGGTCCCTTGTGTTGTGAGTATTCTGTTGTATTAAGCCTTGATTGCTTTTGGCATGTCAGTTAGTGGGATTGACTCCCAGGCTGACTAGCTATGAGGATTGGCAATGCCCACAGTGTATGAGCTGCTATGTGAGGGCTAACCCTCTCAGCAGAGGCTTCCCCCCTGCAGGCTCTTGTGCACATTGAGACCCCCTTTGGGTGTATTGCTTGTAGGTCAAACCAGGTAATGCTCTGGTTTGGGCTGAAGCTGGCCTCTGGGTGTGTTGTTTCTGGTGTCTCTTGGGTAGGGCTCCCATGCAGGGCAGTTTCAGCCCTGCCTGTTACCAGCCCATGGCTACTTGTTAGGTGCCTCAAAGCTATATTTGGTTAGCTGCTGCCCATGTTGGACCTGGAGGCATGTGGGGGTGGCCTCTCTCTGTACTGAGACTGGCTGTCACCAATATTGGGCTTGAGGCAGCTTAGCAAAAGGCCCAGGGGCCTCAATGCCTGTTGCCACCTGTTCATTGCCTGTAAGGCCCAACTGTTGAAAGAGGCTCCTTAGGAGCTTGTGTCTGGCTGGTTGACCTGATGTTGAGAGTGCCTTCGTGATGCTGCATTAGCTGGATGGGGTGGAGTTCAAGTGAGTCATGAAATGTGACCGGTGGTTTTTACAATGTTAGTGCAGATTCAGATCTTACACCTGTACCTGGCCTGTGACCACCTTGTATTGTGCCTCCACCTCAGGCTCGCAAATTCCTGAGAGCTGCTCCTGAGTGTTTGCAGTGCAGTTTTTGGGTAGTGTTCACCATCAAAATCTCCCCAGGCCGTTGCAGATTGTTCACTGCTGTACAAAACGTCCTCTGAGGTTTGTGGGGGCAGGGCCGGTCACCCAGGAGCCCAGAGTCCCCCTGGCAATGCAGCTGTAGGTGGGCAGGGATGGATTACAGGGGGCTACAGGGTGTGATCAGTGGTTTCTACAAATTCGGTGTAGTTTTGGCATCTGTACCAGTGCTGGGCCCAAAACCACCCCACAAAACAAACAACAACAAAAAAACACACCACACAAACAAACAATTAAAACAAAACCAAATACAAAGAAAACAACAAAACAGGAAAACAAAAGCAAAACAAACAAGCAAAGAAACAAAAACCAGAAAAAAACTAAAAACACCAAAAATAAAACAAAAGAAATGAAAAACAGAACAAAAAGAATAGAAACAAAGAACAAAGGAAGGAAGGAAGGAAGGAAGGAAGGAAGGAAGGAAGGAAGGAAGGAAAGAAAAGAGGGAAGAAAGAAAGGAAAAGATAGAGAGAAAGAAAGAAAAAGAAAACAAAGAAGAAAAGAAAAAAAATACACTAAGTCCATCCACTGCCAGTCTATGTTTCAGAGCAGGTCTTGGCTTAACGCCCTCTCTCAGTCTCTCCAGGTCATCGTGGGTTGTCCTCTGCTGTAAAAAAAAAAAGCAAAAAACAAAAAAACTCCGCTCAGCTGGCAGAGGTGGGGCCGGCCACCAGGTGCCCAGAGTGCCCCTTGCAATGCAGCTCTAGGTGGGCAGGCAGGCTTCCAGTGTGCTACAGGGTGTAGTCAGTTGTTTCTACAGAGTCAGTGCTGTTTATGCCCCAGGCTACAGAAACACACAGAGAACATCACAGCCAGAGATTCTGAAATCACAATGCTGCCCCTGCAGCCCGATGCTAAGCACTGCTCTGATTACCCCACAGAGATCCATTCAGAAAGGTGGGGGTGGGGTGGGATGTGGAAAGGCGGTTGGAGCTTGTGGCTCTGACCAGCCCAAGGCTGTCTCGTTCAGGCCCTTGCCCCAGCAATCCCTGTTGCCATAGTACACGGGACTGTCCCTGCAGTTCTGAGGGTAGATATATTGTTCTTTAATCCAACACTGGTACCTGTTTCTTCTGAAGCCCACTTCTAACTCTAGGAAGGGTGGGAGTGGGGCAAGCTCTGTGAGGGTGGGAGGGAGGCAGGAGGCTCTGTGTCTTTGTTTTCTGATTTCTGCCTGTCCTTGTGGGCTTATACCTCCATTCTCACCTGAAGTCTCTGCCTCAAACCCTGGATTTAGCTGTCTTGTATGCTGATCCATCAGGCAGGACTGTGGGTCACAAGGAGTGTGCCTGGAATCTGAATTCTTCCCTCTCCCAAGACTGTGGCTCTTTTCCATGTCCTGGGGCCCCTGGGCCTGCACCCACGTCTTTGCACTTCCCGCTTCCCCCTCCATCCTAGCCCGATTTGCCCACCTTCAGCTGATTCGCAGTGAGAGTCTCTCAGGTGTACTTGTGTGATGGGCAGGGAGTCCTTTGCTGAATTATAGCTGTTCAATTTGTTGTACCTTCCAGAGGGTATTTAAAGAAGCACTCCTCATGCCACCATTACTATGACCAATTTGGTTATAACTTTAATGTTATATACAGGGAGAGGAAAGCACATTTATCTACTCTGCCATCCTGGATCCTTTCTCTCACATATTTTTTATAATGCGTTTGTTTGAACCAGAATCCAAATAAAATCCTACTTTATGGATGTTTAAAAATAAATAAATAAAACAATACCTGACACATAGTACATTTTTACCATATTCTTCTGAATAATGAATGAGGCCTACAGAGCTATTTAAATTTTGTTTCATTTCTTTTCTTTTTTTTAATTCAAGTATATTGGGATGACAATTGTTAGTAAAGTTACATAGATTTCAGGTGTACAATTCTGTAATACATCATCTATAAATTCCATTGTGTGTTCACCACCCAGAGGCAATTCTCCATCCATCACCATATATTTGATCCCCTTTACCCTCATCTCCCACCCCCCATCCCCCTTACCCTCTGGTAACCACTAAACTATTGTCTGTGTCTATGAGTTTTTGTTTCTTATTTGTTTGTCTTGTTCTTTTGTTGCTTTTGGTTTATATACCACATATCAGTGAAATCATATGGTTCTCTGCTTTTTCTGTCTGACTTATTTCACTTAGCATTATAGTCTCAAGAGCCATCCATGTTGTCACAAATGGTCCTATTTCATGTTTCTAACCGCCGAATAGTATTCCATTGTGTATATATACCACAACTTCTTTATCCATTCATCTATCGAAGGACATTTTGGTTGTTTCCATGTCTTGGCCACCGTAAATAAAGCTGCAATGAACATTGGAGCACACGTGTCTTTATGGATAAATGTTTTCAGATTTTTTGGATAGACACCCAGGAGAGGGATTGCTGGGTCATACGGTAATTCTATTTGTAATTTTTTGAGGAACCTCCACACTGCCTTCCATAGCAGCTGCACCAGTCTGCATTCCCACCAACAGTGTATGAGGGTTCCTTTTTTCTCCACAGCCTCTCCAACACTTGTTACTATTTATCTTGTTGATGATAGCCATTCTTACTGGGGTGAGGTGATATCTCATTGCGGTTTTTATTTGCATTTCTCTGGTGATTAGCGATGTTGAGCATTTTTTTATATGTCTATTTGCCATTTGTATGTCCTCTTTGGAGAAATGTCTCTTCAGGTCCTCTGCCCATTTTTCAATTGGGTTGTTTATTTTTTCGTTGTTGAGTTGCATGAGTTCCTTGTATATTCTGGATACTAGCCCCTTATCGGAGGCACTGTTTGCAAAAATCTTCTCCCATTCAGTTGGTGGCTCTTTATTTTGTCAATGGTTTCTTTTGCTGTGCAGAAGCTTTTAAGTTTCATATAGTCCCATTCGTTTATTTTAGCTTTTACTTCCATAGCCTTTGGAGTCAAATTCATAAAATGCTCTTTGAACCCAAGGTCCATAAGTTTAGTACCTATGTTTTCTTCTATGCAGTTTATTGTGTCAGGTCTTATGCTTAAGTCTTTGATCCATTTTGAATTAACTTTGGTGCATGGTGACAAATAGCAGTCCAGTTTCATTCTTTTGCACGTGGCTATCCAATTCTCCCAGCACCATTTATTGAAGAGGCTGTCTTTGCTCCATTGTATGTTTTTAGCTTCTTTGTCAAAAATTATCTGTCCATATTTATGTGGTTTTATTTCTGGGTTCTCAATTCTATTCCATTGGTCTATGTGTCTGTTTTTCTGCCAATACCATGCTGTTTTGATGATTGTAGCCCTGTAGTACAAGCCAAAGTCAGGAAGTGTGATACCTCCATTATTGTTCTTTTTCCTTAAGATTGCTTTGGCTATTCGGGGTCTTTTGTGGTTCCAAACAAATCTGATGATTTTTTGTTCTATTTCTTTAAAAAAATGCCATTGGGATTTTGATGGGGATTGCATTGAATCTGTATATTGCTTTGGGTAATATGGCCATTTTAACTATGTTGATTCTTCCAATCCATGAGCATGGAATGTCTTTCCATTTCTTTGTGTCTTCTTCAATTTCTTTCAAAAATGTCTTACAGTTTTCAGCATATAGGTCCTTCACATCCTTGGTTAAGTTTATTCCTAGGTCTAATTTTTGCTGCAATTGAAAAGGAACTTTTTTTTAAATTTCTTTTTCTGAGATTTCATTGTTAGTATATAGGAATGCAATGGACTTTTGTACGTTGGTTTTGTAGCCAGCAACTTTACTGTATTCGTTGATAGTTTCTAATAGCTATTTGGTGGAGTTTTTAGGGTTTTCCATAGATAGCATCATGTCATCTGCAAAGCGTGATAATTTAACTTCTTCATTCCCAATTTGGATGCCTTTTATTTCTTTCTCTTGCCTGATTGCTCTGGCAAGGACTTCCAACACTGTGTTGAAAAGCAGAGGTGATAGGGGACATCCCTGTCGTGTTCCTGAACGTAGAGCAAAGGGCTTCAGTTTTTCACCGTTAATTATGAGATTAGTTGACGGTTTGTCATATATGGCCTTTATTATGTTAAGGTGTTTTCCTTCTATATCTATTTTATTAAGTGTTTTAATCATAAGTGGATGTTGTATCTTGTCAAATGCTTCTTCTGCATCAATTGATATAATCATATGATTTCTGTCCTTTATTTTGTTTATGTGATGTATCACATTGATGGATTTGCATATGTTTAACCATCCTTGTGCCCCGGGGATGAACCCCACTTGGAAGTGATGAATAATCTTTTTAATGCATTGTTGCATTCGATTTGTTAGAATTTTGTTTAGGATTTTTGCATCTGTATTCATCAGAGATATTGGTCTGTAGTTTTCTTTTTTGTTGTTGTCCTTACCAGGTTTTGGTGTCAGAGTAACGTTGGCCTCATAAAATGAGTTAAGGCGTACTCTCATTTACTCTAGTGTCTCTTTTTCAGTGTTTTGGAAGAGTTTGAGCAGGATTGGTATTAGAACCTTTTTGAAGGTTTGGTAGAATTCACTAGTGAAGCCATCTGGTTTTGGACTTTTGCTTTAGGAAGGTTTTGGATGATTGATACAATTTCGTTCATTCAAAAATTCAAAATCTGTCTGTTTAGATTTTCCAGTTCTTCATGGTTCAGCCTAGGGAGGCTATATGTTTCTAAGAACTTGTCCATTTCTTCTAGGTTGTTGAATTTGGTGGCATATAGTCCTTCATAGTATTCTTGGATGATCCTTTGTATTTCTGTGGTGTCCGTGATAACTTCCCCTTTTACGTTTCTGATTTTGTTAATTAGTGTCTTCTCTCTTTTTATCTTAGTGAGTCTAGCCAAGGGTTTTTCAATTTGTTAATCTTTTCAAAGAACCAGCTCTTTCTCACATTAATTTTTTCTACTGTCTTTTTGTTCTCTATTTCGTTTAGTTCTGCTCTGATATTTATTATTTCCTTTCTTCTGCTGACCTTGGGTTTAATTTGTTCTTCTTTTTCTAGTTCTTTAAGGTGTAATGTGAGGTTATTTATTTGGGATTTATCTTTTTTTTTGAGATAGACCTGTAATGGTATAAATTTCCTTCTTAAAATTGCTTTCGCTGCATCCCCAAAATTTTGGTAGGATGTATTTTTTTCTATTTATCTTTTGATCTCTCCTCTAATTTCTTCTTTGACCCGGTTGTGCTTTAATGTATGTTATTTAATCTCCATGTATTTGTGGTTTTTCGTGCTTTCTTTTTGCAGTTCATATCCAAATTCAAAGCCTTGTGATCAGAGAATATGCTTGGTATGATTTCAGTCTTCTTAAATTTCCTTAGGTTAGTTTTATGTACCAATATCTGGTCTATCCTTGAGAATGTTCCATGTACACTAGAAAAAAAATGTATAGTGTGATGTTTTAGGATGAAGTGCTCTATAAATGTCAATTATGTTAATTTCATCTAATGTGTCACTTAGGGCTGCTATTTCATAATTTATTTTCTGTTTGGATGATCTATCCATAACTGTCAATGACGTATTTAGGTCCCCTAATATAACTGTGTTTTGGTCAATTTCTCCCTTTAGTTCTGTTAGTAGTTGCTTGGTATATTTCGGTACTCCCTGATTGGGGGCATAAATATTGATGACTGTTATGTCTTCTTTTTATATAGTCCCCTTTACCATTATGAAATGTCCATCTTTGTCTCTTGTTATTTTTTTCACCCTGAAGTCTGTTTCATCTGATATCATTATGGCTACACCTGATTTTCTCTGGGTACCATTTGCTTGCAGTGTCAATTTCCACCCTTTCACTTTGAGTCTATGCTTGTCCTTATAGCTGAGATGTGTCTCTTGGAGACATCATATGGTTGGGTTTAGTTTTTTGATCCAATCTGCTAGTCTGTGGTTTTTTATTGGTGAGTTCAGTCCATTTACATTTAGGGTGATTATTGATATGTGAGGATTTCCTGTCATTCTTTCTTTAGTTTTCTAGTAAGACTGTGTCTCCATTTTTTTTTTTTTTTCCTTTTTCTTGTTGTCATTATTTCTGTGTGGTATATTCTATGGTGTTTCCCTCTGTTTCTTCTTTCATTACAGTATATATTTCAGTTCTGGATTTTTTTTGAGTGGTTATCTTAAGTTTATGTAAAAGAAAGTTTGATATTTAGAGTATTCCATTTTCTTCAGCATGCCTACTTTCTCCATTCCTATATTCCAGTTCAAGCCTTTACTCTCCCCCTTTTTATGTTTTGATTGCCACAAATTGTCCCTGTTAATGGTGGTTGAATAGCCTCCTTTAGTATTTCTTGTAGTGCAGGTCGTGTATTAGAAAATTCCCTCAGCTTCTGTATGTCTGGAAAGGTCTTTATTCCTCCTTCATAGCTAAAGGATATCTTTGCTGGTTATATTATTCTTGGCTCATAATTTCTCTCTTTCAACAGTTTGAATATTTGGTTGCACTCCCTCCTGGCTTGTAGAGTTTCTGCTGAAAAATCTGATGATAATCTCATGGGCTTTCCTTTGTAGGTTACCATCTTCTTTTCCCTGGCTGCCTTGAGGATTCTTTCTTCGTCATTGATTTTTCACAGCTTCAATACAATGTGCCTTGGAGAAGACCTGTTGGGGTTGAGGTACTTAGGTGTTCTATTTGCTCCTTGGATTGGAGGATCCAGTTCTTTCCACAAGTTTGGGAAGTTCCCATTGACTATTTGTTTGAATACACTCTCTGATCCCTTCTCTCTTTCTTCTCCTTCTGGTATGCCCATTATTCTTATATTGCTCTTTCTGATGGATTCAGAAAGTTCTTGTAGAGTTCTTTCATTTTTTTTAAGTCTCAAGTCTCTTTCTTCTTCCATCTGCGTCATTTCCAGGTTTCTATCTTCGATGTCACTGATTCTTTCCTCCATCTGGTCAACTCATTTCTTCTATTGAGTTTTTAATCTCCAGAAATTCTACTTGGTTCTTTTTTAAATTTTAATCTCTTTGGTAAAATGTTCATGTTGTTCTTTGATTGTGTTTCTGAGAGTTCATTAAACTGCCTTTCTGTGTTTTCTTGCATCTCGTTGAGTTTGTTCAGAACTGCAATCTTAAGTTCTCTGTCATTTAAGTCACATATTTCCATATCTTTAAGTTAATTATCTGGAGACTTTTCACTTTCTTTCTGAGCTGTTTTGTTGCCTTGGTTATTTATGGCAATTAATGATTTATTATTTCTCTTCCTAGACACCTAGAGTGGGTTCTGCAACAGGTTGATAGGAAGAGGTCTTTCTTTTGTTTTCCAGTATATGTGTTTGCAGAATTTTTATTCTGTCTCCGGCTGCAGCCTTTTTTTCTCTCTCCCACTGTAGTGTTATATTTTCTCTGCACTATTCCAGCTTCTCACGCAATGGGGGGGATTACCTGGAAGGTGGGCTTCTCCTCTGTTAACATTGTGCCTGGGTCATAAGGCGCTGTGTCCCTTTAGGAATGCAGAGAGCTTTTGAAGTTCCAAAGCTCTTCCTGCACCAGATTCAGAGCCCGTGCATTTCAGCAGTTCTGTTTACTCTTGCAGGGATCCGCCCAGATAGTTGGGGCAAGGGCGGGGTGAGTTGTGAGAATTGGCCCAGTGCAATGGCAGCAACCACCACCACAGCTGGTCCTGCTTCCACAGCTCCCTCCCCTTTGTTGGAACTAGTTGGGCTAAGAATCTGTGTCTGCAGACCAGAGTTCTCAGAACTGCAAACATTTTGTTCTTTTGATCTGACACTGTTACTGTTCCGCTTCTAGCACTGAGCATGTGGGGGTGGGGCGAGCTCTGGGAGTGTAGGGATGGGGCGGCTAGTCTCAGTGCCTAAGGTTTCCATTCTCTGCGGCAGTGAGGGCTTATACCACCATTTTCAGCCTTCTTCCCTCAGTCTTTGCTCTGAGGTCTCTGCCGTGAGCGTTGGGTTCAGCCGTGTTATATGCTGTCCTCTCAGCCCTGTGGGCCATAAATGGAGCCCTAGCAGTCTTGAGTTCTTCCCTCTCCCGTAGCTGCGGTAGCTCTGGGATGCAGCGAGCGCAAAGCACTGAGCTAGGTCTTCGTCCTGTGCCCACGCGGCTCCGTCTCCACACTTCTCCCTTCCCTCATCCCCTCTCGCACAATTTGCCCACCTTTAGGTGAATTCCGTAGTGAGACTCTTCATCTTGCCTGTCTGCTGTGCAGGGAGTCTTTTGTGGAGTTATAGTTTTTCAATCTGTTGTAAATTCCAAGGGAGATTTCCAGAGGCTCACCTCATGCCACCATTTTGATCTTACTATATCAAATTTTGTTTATTTTCATTCATAATTTTTAATGGTTTGGTTTGTTTCTATATCCATGCATGTATTTATTTAACAGGCATTTATTTTACACCTACTGTGAACTGGAGATGGGGGCCAAAGCCATTTCTAATTTTGGAGGGGTTATGGACAAATAAATAATGCAAAAGCATGAATAAATGAAAGAATGGTAAATGGTGGAGAGAGAAGTGTTGAATGTTAGCTGTAACTAGCTCTGAGTTTGCAAATGCATATCCTTTAAGTTCTATATGAGGGACCTAAGGGACAGTAGCAAGTTCTTTAAGCCTCGACTGCAGACACAGGGAGACACTCCACCATGGTTGTTGGGCAAGCAATATGACCTGGGTGAATCTCCCCATTTCTTTTTCCACTACCTTATGAGGTAGTTGCAATGATTCATTGAGAAAGTGATAAGACAGAGCTTTATAATTTATGCATAGTTATGCTAATATAAGGAGTTAAAGTCTGCTCCTGAAGCATGAGTGTTAGTTGTTTGTCCCCTGAGTCTAGAGTTAAACCACTACATAAGATACAAAGTCCACTTTAAAATCTTACTACAGTGATGTCATTAGCATTAGTTTAGAGTCCTTAGGCAGGAGACTAGAGCAAGGCAGATGGTGGCACCTGCTTTTAAATATCATCTCAGATGCTAGGATGGCAGGGATGTTTAGTAATTTGTCTGTGAACTGAAAAATAATGAGTTCATACCAAGAGGCACAGTAAAATAGAAGAAACATTACCTAAGGGTCAGAAGAACTCACTCAGTCTGGCTCTGCTTTTTAGTAATTATATTACCTTGAGAAAGTTGTTAAACTTTTCCTCATCTAGAAACTGGGACAGTAATATCTCATAGGGTTCTTGTAAAGATCAAGGGACATAATACATTTACCACTAACACTGTTGTCTCTAAATCCATTTTCCACACTAAAAAAAATCAAGGACTCCCTGGAGAAATGGCTGACGCCAGGTATGGGGCATAAAATGTACAGGATGAGCCTGGGCATCTTAGTTTATCGGAAAACATTCTCCAAGATTACTATGTTAGTGCCAAAAGAACAGAAGAATCACACAAAACAGCTCACACTGGGCAAAAATGGAACAATTTGAGCACTACAAAAGAATAAAAGTAAATGAAATTCATTAAAACACATTGACTATGTTTTAAAAAGATCCATGATTTCATAATGATTGTCTAGAAAAAGTAAAGTCCATTGGAACCCCTGAAAACGCACCCATAGAAGGAAATAATTAAGCATTTGTCCTGCTTTTCTTGTCAAAATGTATTTCAGGGTAACCAAATAGTCTTACTTCATGAGGGAAAGAATTCTAGCTAATAAATGTAGAAGGAACAATTGAATACAAAATTACCATTTTGCAACCCTAACAATATATTAACAAATAAAGTAATGAAATATTGATGAAACCCTGAGCTAAAAGTTTAAGGTGAAACTTTACAACTGCATGAACACCTGAGCCCATTGATCAGTCATATAGCATCACTAAAATTAGGACAATGAGCTATTGTGGGTCTCCCAGTGTGATGATGTCAACACACATTACTTCTTAGGAAGTTTTCTTGCCCCCAAAATTTAATCTGAGTATAAACAAGCCTCTAGACATAACCTCAAATTTCAGGAAATATGGGGGAGAGAGGAACAAATTAAATGACAACACAAGGAAGCAGAAAAATCCACAAAGTGGGGAATTTTGTAGGATAGCTGACCAGATTTCTGCAGTAAGTCAATGTCAGAAAAATGAAAAGGACAGGAAGACTGCTATAATATAAGAGACTTAAAAGCCATAAAAGTACATTGCATGTGTAGATATTGTGTATTCTGAGTTATATGTACAAGGTCTGACAATTTAGTTCACAAACTCATCCTAGAAAAAGTGTTACATACCACTATGGTCACCTTTGAAGTACTCCCCTTGGGAAGCTATGCACTGACACCAGTGCCTAGTCCACCCTTCAAAGCAATTTTGGAACTCTTTTTATGGAATGGCCATCAGAGCTGTCATCGTATTACCCTTCCTGTCCTGAATGTCATCAAAATGTCTTCCTTTCAATATTTCCTTTACCTTTGGGTAAAGAAAGAAGTCATTGGGGGTCAGGTCAGGTGAGTAGGGAGGGTGTTCCAATACAGTTACTTGTTCACCAGCTAAAAACTCCCTCACAGACAGTGCCATGTGAGCTGGTACATTGTTGTAATGGAAGAGCCATGAATTGTTGGTGAAAAGTTCAGGTCGTCTAACTTTTTCACGCAGCCTTTTCAACACTTCCAAATAGTAAACTTGGTTAATTGTTTGTTCAGTTGGTAAAAATTCATAATGAGTAATCCCTCTGATATCAAAAAAGGTTAGCAACATTGTTGCAACAAGTCTGTGAACTTAACTGTCAGACCTCATATTCTGATGTCTTTTAGACAATCAGAGAAATTTGATTCTGAGCTGGGTATTAGATAATAACAGGACCGGTTGACTTTGTCAGATGTGAAAATGGCATTGTAGTTATATAAGCAACATCTAGTTTTTAGAACTGTATGTTGAGATAGAAGGGTGAAATGACATAAGGTCTGCAATTTTACCTAAAATGCTACAACAGAGGAAAACAGAATGGAATACATAAAGCAAATGTGACAGGATCTTGATAATTGTTGAATCCATGTGATGGGACACAGGCATTCACTGTTCTATCTCCTGGTGTGGAATTAACCCCTGGTTATTCGCAGAAGGTGAAAACATTCACAGACTCTACAAAGTGGGAGAGCAAGAAAGTTTTATTAAAGTTAGGAAGCAAGTGGCAGCCAGGTAGTAAGGAGAGAAGTACCAGCGAGGGGTGGGGGTGGGGGGTGTTGCTGGGGCAGAGGGTGTGGGGACAGAGCCCCAGAGAGCAGTTTCCAGGCTCTCGGCCTCACGTGGAAAGGTGCTGGCTCGGGTAGTAGATGGCCATCAGCTGTGGCTAGTTGGCTGTCAGCTGTAACCATTGAGCCATTGGCCACTAACATAACTGCCGCAGCTATGTTGGGGAGTTGAGTCGAGGAGATTCGAGGAGAGTCATCGGTCGGTTGGCAGAAAAGCGGACAGCAGGTTGCATATCATGTGAATCCAGCCTCCAGTGAGACCATAGTGATATGACTCCCCTACCTATGGCTCCGTGGGTGTTCCTTTTTGGCCTCACCATATCCTGCATTCTAGTGTGGGGAGCGGGAGCAGAGACCCCGCAGGTCACCCCGCGTGACAGAGGGTTAAGAGAAATACTGGCAGAAAGAAGTTTGCCATGGCAGACACTCAGAGTGGAAGCTGCACCTAACTCCAGGTTAGCATTGTCTTATATAGGAAAGGGGGAGTCGGTCAGGCAGATTTGAGGGCTGACATCCTTCCTGGGGTCTGGTCTGTTTGAAGACAATGTTACCTCTGGACTCCAGACTCGGACTCGGCCACCACGGCCTGAGACTATGCATCACTAGTAAAAACTACAAGGGAGTTGTAAGTTGTATTTCAGTGTCCGGGCGCCTGAGGATTAAGAAATTGCTCTTTTCTGTTTAGGATTTTGTTAATTAAATGTATTCACGAGGTATGGGTAGCCTTGAGAAAGGGAATAGAGTTCTTAAGTTAATCAGTGAGGGGAGAGACAAAGAGCAAACAGCTGAATATTAGGATGGATCTAACTGCAAACTAAGTCTAATTACAGGTGGTAAATAGCAAGCTATGCAGTGAGTCAAACTGCAAACTCACTAAGTCCAACTGTGTTATTGATTTACTGAATTTTACCCTTACATTCTATTCTTTTCACTTTTGAGAATGTCTGAATATTTTCATAAGGACAAAGCCTAGAGAGATTTTTTGGAAAGAGATAATATATGCGAGAGTGGTATAGGGATAAACATTAGTTTCTTTTTCCCAGTAGCAGATGTAAGACGTGTGGGTATAAGAGAAAATCCCCTCCGGTGTTTAATTAAGAACACTCTCCTGGGATTTGTTAATTTAAGGAACCACCAAAATTGCTCTTAGAGGGCAATATGTAGGCCATGCCTCACCAGGGATAAGGCTTCATAGTGCAGAAGAAAAAACTCAAATCGGCAATTTGGTCATAGCAAGATCAAATACCAAAGTCCTCTTTTAAAATTTTTATTTAAGTAGAGAATTCTTTTCCATCTAATAAAAAAAAAATTCCCAAGGTGGTAGTTGCAACTCTTGTGGCAAGAGAATTATTTGTGCTACTTATCAAGATGAGAAACATCCAGAGAATTTTTATGAGTTTATTTGAGCCAAACTGATGAAAATGTCCAGGAGCAAGATGTCAAATACTCTGGAGAATAAATTTTGTAGTTTTTTTTTTTTCTTTTTCTTTTTTTATGCATTTGAAATTAAAGAGGGAATTTAAGGAAGGTTACGTGGAGGTGGGAGAAGAAAGGAAAGGAGTGGATTACAGGATAGTTAAAATTATGTTCTCTGGTGAGGGTGGTTACAGCTTATTTCAAAGCTGTGTTAACCTAGATGCACAGAAACAATTGACTGGGCTTGCTTAAGGCAAATATAAAACTTTTACTAAAAAGTTGTATGCCTGGGGCATGGCTATTCACCATGACCTGGCCAGTTAAAAGTTTATGATCAGATCACTCCATGAGGTTAATTTTCATAGAACCCCTTTTTTCATCTACATAGTTAAACCAAACCAAGAAAAAAGTATTTGAAATAATTCCTTGAGAACAGCATTTAAGGAAGCAGTAATTAGACCTGGGAATCACAGCAGAGCCTGGGTGAAGCGGTAATGACCCCCACTCTGCAGTGCAGCATACCTCCAGAGGTGTAAACTAATGAGACAAAGAGTTAACAGCAGAGGGCTTGTGAGCTGGCAGGATGGGGCAGGCAAAGAGTTAACAGGAGTGAGCTTGTGGGCTAACAGGAATGAGCTTAAACTGTTAACCACTGGGCTCTGAGTCCCCTGGATAGCACTGCACCTGCAAGCTCACAAGTGTCTTACATCCCTCATAGGTGAGAACAGAACGATTCTCAATTGCAACGACAACCCCCTGCAACCTAACAACCACCCATCATGGATGGGAACAGAACAGTTCCCAATTGCAGTAGCAATTCCCTACAAGCTGACATCCATCATAGATGGGAACAGGATTGCAGCCCCCTCCCCCACTCCCCTGCAAGCTGACAAGCACCCAACATCCAGCATGGAAAAATATAAAACCCCAGCACTCCTTCTCATGGGTGCAGCTCTTCCCCATAAGACTCTACCCTGGCTAAACTCCATTTTCCAGTATCTCTCTCTTACCCGTCTCCGCAGCTGTCTCCATCAGACTGCGCTGGCAAACTTCTGCCAGTTCCAAACAGAACTCTCTTTTTCCGTTTTTTGACTTTCAATATATCTGTGCTTACTTTTGTAGTCTCGTAAATTATTTTTACATTCTGCGAACGACCAGGGGTTAATTCTACACCAAGACGTAAAACTGACCTTTTCTGAGCTCTGTTCAGCTTCCTCTCTGCTGCTCTGATGGAGGACCGTCCCCCATGATGGCGGGCCAGGCGCAGCCAGTGGGATGCTGGACTCCTGCTGGTTTCCCAACTGAGCTTCTCAGACTCTTCCCCCCTCATCCCAAACTGCTGGCGCCATAAAGTTGTCACACTTATGCCTCCTGAGCCAGGTCGTGGGCACCCACGGACAGTCCGAAATTGCGCGGTTCTGGTTCTTGCAGCAGTCAGGGTGACTTTTCCTTCTTAATGGCTCTTAATACAATTAACACCTACTCCTTATCAAAAACATGGACTTGAGAAAAGGAAAAAGAACTAATGTATAGCTCTACCAGCCAGAAATACTTTTAGAGTTATGATGGATTTCCTTTCAGTCTTTCATAAACAGATGTGTTTTAAAAATACGTTACTGGGCTACTACGGGCATGTCTTCAGAAGCGAATTCTTCGGTTTACATCATTATTGAGCCCTTTCTCATGTCATCAAATAGTAACAAAATGTTTATTGCTGATAAAAGTCCTCTGGAGGAATGCACAGCCCTACATTTTCTTTAAGCAGTCCCTCACTGTTAGACACCTGGATAGTTTCCCATTTCTGGCCGCCATAAACACTGAAGTGCTCAGTCAGATTTTGCCTTCTCGGCCGGTGGCACAAGTGCCCTGGAAAGGAAGTCACGGTTCCTAGCAACCGAGTGCAGAAGCCTCGCGCGGGCAAGACCCCGGCTCTGTGACGTCAGGATTAGGCTCCGCCCCCTCTGACGGAGCCAATTGTAGTGCGGGACAGGGCAGAGGCCATCCACAGGCGTCCGCCAGCGCGCGGGCGGGCCGCGGGGCTGCCTGGCGCAATGGACCTGGCCATTCCTAGGACCCAGGCTCAGGCCCAACCGCCGCGGCCGGAGGCGGTGAGCTCAGAAGAGGAGCTGTACGACTGCGTCGATTACCTGTGTGACTTCCCGGCCTGCGGTGCTGGGCGCAGTAAGGGCCGGACTCGGCGCGAGCGGGAACTCCGCACCAATTGGCCAGTGCCTGGTGGCCACGAGCGCAAAATCGCACAGAAGCTCCTCAACGGCCAGCGCAAGCGTCGCCAGCGCCAGCAGCAGCCCCGGCCGCGCTCTCGCCTCACCTGAACGCTGGTGCGTACGGCCGCGACCGGTCAGGGCCGTGGGTAGCCGCGTGAGCACCGTGGGCCACCCCTGGGCTTCGCTCCCGTAGTTCTCCTGCTATTTCACCCGGGCACAGTCGCCCCCATTTGAGGCAGTCCCGTGTTAGCTACTCCGTTTACCCGGACAATCAGCTCTAATGCGTCTTTTGGAGCAAAAATTAATATAAGATCGGGTCTTATAGTCTTGTATTAATTTTTGCTCCAAAAGACGCATTAGAGCTGATTGTCCGGCTATGACGGTAGTCATAGCTGGATTCCCGCCCTCAGCTTATCTCCTGACTGTGGTTGGAATGGTGGAAAACTATACCTGTTGGAATTCTGCAGTTGGGTAGAGAAGGCGCTGGGAAATACCTTTTTAAAAAATACAAGTGAGGAATTTACTTCCAGTGCTTATGCTCGGACTAAAGAGAATACCTGACTTGTTTTTGTCTGATTTTCTACAGGATACCCAAAAGACCTGATAAAAGTATTTTCGCTGACTCCCGCCGTAACTGTAGTTCTAAGGGGGAGAGAATCCGTGTTGGTCAACAATTTCTTTTCCACATCACTCTCCTGCAGTGTCTTCCTTAATGACTGTTAATTGTAACATCCAAGTGGGTATGCCTTTTTAGGGTTTTTAATTAAAAGAAACAGCAAGAATGGCATTTTAACTCTTCTGGGTTTTTGTTTTTAATTATAACTTTTCAAGTCCACAAATATTTGAGTTGTTTTCAAATGTGTGAAGAAGAGGTCACAAAGATGAATGAGAGAACAAAGGAATTTATACAAGATTTCAACCCAAGTGTCAGAGACTACTGTGTAGGTTTAATATGTTTGTCAAAATAGGAATATTTTAAATAATAGTGTCTGTTGAACTTAGTTCCTAGGTTCTCGACACTACTGATCCTATGACAATCCTTTTGAGGTAGAGGCTGTTGTGCCATTTTATAAAGGGGATTCTTGAGGCTCAGAGAGTTCACATTACTTTCCAGAGGTCACACAGCTGGTTAGAAAGAAGACCAGCATAGGGCTCGCTCCGTGGCTTAGGTGATTGGAGCGCCATGTTCCTAAAGCCAGGTCTCCAGTTCGATTCCCACAAGGGCCAGTGAACTCGCCCTCTATAGCTAAGATTGTGAACAATGACTCTCCCTGGAGCTGGGCTACTGTGTGCTGCCATGAGCGGCCAGTGGCCAGTGTGAGTGGCTGGCAGCCATTGTGAGCAGCCAGCAGCGAGCTGCTCTGAGCTGCAGACCTTCGACTGGTGACCCACTGCCTTAGTCAGGTGGAGTGCAAGGCTCATAATACCAGCATGGGCCAGGGAGCTGTGTCCTACACAACTTGACTGAGAAACAGGGGCTTGAACCAGAGTGGGAAGAGGTGGAAGAAGGGGAAAAAAAACAAGAAAACCAGCATAACAGGTACAATGAAGCATTCACTCCTTCCGGTATCACAGCTTTCCTCAACTGTAGACAATGATCTGTGGTTCAGAACCTCCCACAAACTCCATGTCCAAGAACAAGAGTTGAGTTTTAGTTAAAAAATTATGCAGAATATGGCAGGGTAGTTTTCCTTTATCTTTAGTCTGCATCCAGTGGTGAATCCTTGGTTAGGAGAAAAGGGTGGTGTACTGGAAGGAGCACCCCAAATTTTAATCCCAGCTATGTCTCTTCATTGCTCTGGCTGTCAACAAACTTCTGAGTGATAACTCCTTTCAAGTTCCACCAAGCTTCAGGTTTCTCACTTGTTAAGATGGGAATAATATTGGATTATCTTGCCAAACTGTGGATTACAGATAAAATATATAAAACATCTGACACAGTTAAGAGCACATAATAGGTATTCAATAAATGGTAACTATTTTTAAGCTTACCCTCCTTTCCTTTCTCTCTAGTCACAAAGTCTTAAATGATTTCAATCACTGCGTCTAATTCCTTTAAAATCTCTCCCAAGATCCAGGCAGTGTGGTATGGTAGGAGTCCTGGCTTTGGAGTCAAACAACTCTATTGACTTGGGCAATTTGCTTAAACTCTAAGCATGTTTCTTTACCTAGAAAAATGGGGATAATACAGTACCTATTTTAAGAGTTCTTGTAAGGCATAAATGGAATAATGTATGTAAAGCTCTTAGTGTCGGTATATAATAGTCACTCAAATAATTAGTAATGTTTCCACTGCCACTGTCTTAGCCTTCAGGACTTTTTTCCTTACCCCTAGTGTCCCTCTGCTATGTCTCAGACAGTATGTCTAGATTAATCTACCTGAAGACCATTTTATCATATAAAACCCTCAATGACTTCTCTAACCTTATAGGGTAAAAGCCTATATTCCTTATATTGGAATCATCTATTGGATTTTCTTAAGTTTTGACCTACAACTTCCAAAAATACACTGGTTCTTGACATTGGTCTTTCGTCCTCTAAACTCACCATAATTATGCTTCTTCATTTGAATCTGTGCTGTCCTATTTAGCATGCCCTTTCCCCCTTTATAATTTGAATCCTGAAACTAATTCCACCTATACTTATTAAGTGGCACTTTCTTCCAGAAGCCTTCATCCACGTTGAATTCCTTTGAAGTCCTATAGAACTTCATATAAATATCACTTAACTACTTGTTCATATAGCATTTTGTACTTTTAGGTGAACAGTTAAAAGCATTCATTCATTCTTTTTGTCTGATAAGTGCAAGGCACTGTTATAAGTATATTTTAGTTATCCAAAACAAACAAAAAACAGTGTAAGAACCTTAATGTCTGAAACATCTCAGTTCCTATAAAATTCCTGCTGTAGGGGCCGGCCCTGTTGCTCAGGCAGTTGGAGCTCCATGCTCCTAACTCTGAAGGCTGCCGGTTCGATTCCCACATGGGCCAGTGGGCTCTCAACCACAAGGTTGCCAGTTCAACTCCTTGAGTCCCACAAGAGATGGTGGGCTCCACCCCCTGCAACTAAGATTGAACACGGCACCTTGAGCTGAGCTGCTGCTGAGCTCCCAGATGGCTCAGTTGGTTGGAGCGCGTCCTCTCAACCACAAGGTTGCCGGTTCGACTCCCACAAGGGATGGTGGGCTGCACCCCCTGCAACTAGCAACGGCAACTGGACCTAGAGCTGAGCTGTGCCCTGCACAACTAAGACTGAAAGGACAACAACTTGAAGCTGAACAGCACCCTCCACAGCTAAGATTGAAAGGACAACAACTTGACTTGGAAAATAAAAGTCCTGGAAGTACACACTGTTCCCCAATAAAGTCCTGTTCCCCTACCCCCCCCCAACAAAAAATTCCTGTTGTAAAGTACAGCATACTTAGACAGATATAAGCCATGTTAAAGCAACTCTGTAACATGTTCTAACTAGATTTTGCTTATTTTAGATACTAAAACTTTTACAATTTAAATATAGTGATTGTAGAAATCATGTATTAGTTACTATTGCTGTGTAATAAATTACTCCAAAACCTAGTGGCTTAAAACAACAAATACTTATTATCTCAGTTTTTGTAGGTCAGGAATTCACAAGTGGCTCAACTGGATGGTTCTAGCTCAGTGTCTCTCATGAGGTTGCAGTCAGACTGTTGGCTAAGACTACAATCATTGGAAGGCTACTTCCAAGATGGTGCTTACTCAGATGTCTGCTGGCAGAAGGCTTCACTTTTTTGCCACATGAGATCCTCCATTAGGCTGAGTGAGTGTCCTCATGATGTGACAGCTGACTTTCCCCAGAGTAAGTGATCTGAGAGAGTAAGCAAGGAGGAAGCCACAGTACCTTTTATGACCTAGTCTCTGCTTTTTTAAATCCACTCAAAGGGAGAGGAATCAAGCTCCACCTTTTGAAAGGAAAGTCAATTTGTAGACATATTTTAAACCACCATGGTATGTTTAATTTTTGTAAGTATGTTCATTGTAGGAAAGTTGGAAAATATGGACGAAGTTAAAAAAAGGAAGAAATCACTACCCAATGGCTAATGTCACTCCTTGGGTATATATAATGCTAGTCTTTAAAATATATAAGTGTTCTCAAAATATGAACATATTATGTATACTATTTTGTAAAGTGCTCTTTCATTTAACATATTGTGAAAAATACCTTTCATGCCAAATATTCTTTCATAACATTTAAATGGCCGCACAGCATCTTATCATATGTGTGTATCATAACTTATTTAAGTAAGTCTATATTGTAGGACGCTTAGGTTGTTTACAGGTTTTTCCTACTTTATACATTTTGTTGAACATCTTTATAGTTTATTTCCACATACTTGTACATGACTGTTTCTTAAATTCCTAGACATGAAATTTCTGGAACAGGCTTTGTACAATTTTAAACTTCTGTTATCTACTGCCTAATTTGAGTAGAATTTTTAATGCAATTATCAAGAGTCTGTTTAGCCAAATGTCTGTGTCAAATATCTGTAATTATGCCTGTAAGAGTTTCTTGTTCAAATTTTGGTCACCATAAGAAAATTTGTTGAGAATGACTGAAATCACTATAGAATGAGAAGTTACATAAATTTTACTAAAGAGTGAATTTCATTCAGCACATCTCTCCAGTGAACTACAAATGATATGTAGCAGAATGTGGTATTTATTTTCAGTTCCCACTTTTTTTGTTGTTACTAGTTTTAATTAACCTTTTACATGTTCTTAATTTGGTTTTGAGTAACAGGAATACATTAACTCTTTCAAAATCCAAAAGACAGACCATGTTATCATTAAAAGTCCCACCCCTGTGCCACAGCCACTCAGTCCTATTGCCTGAAGGCAAGCAGTGTTACCAGCTGCAGTGATTTTATGCATATGCAATATGGTCTTTTCTATTTTACACAAATAATAGCACACTATACTCAATTCTGCCCCTTGCTTTCCCCCCTGATAGTTTATTTTGGAAATCATTTCACATCAATACATAGAGAAGCTTCTTTATTCTTTTTTATAGCCACATATTGTGTGAATGTGCATAATTTTTAAACCGGTATTCTACTAATAGAAATTTAGGTTGTTTCCAATCTTTTAGTATCACAAAATAATATTGTACAAACATCTAATATTCTCTCTTCAATTTAGGAATTAATGCTTAGCCAAATATGATTAAAATGGTCTCTGTTCTGGTCTGGATGCCTGTCTGTCTTGATTGTCCAAAGTTCTACTCCCTCTAAGCTCTTGTGCCAAGGCATCCTTTATAAGATTCCTTTTCTCCATCTCTGCTTATAAATGATCCAAAGGCAAGTATTTATAAAGTCTTATCACTTATAAACCTTTCTTTAAGAAGTCCTGGGAAAATAAAACTTTGTTTTTCACGAAAAGTTTTTGCATTATTTACCCCTCAGTTCCACAAACATCTGCTGTTGCTGAAAAGGCTGTATTAAACTCTGCTACCTCTAGTAGAAGGAGGAAATTTCTGATGAACATCCAAGTAGAAATGGAGGTTCCACCTCTGCTTTCTCTCCTCCATAAATCCCACCTCATCCCCAAGGACCATCTCATGAAGCCTCCCATGAAATGCCACTAGTCAACTTTTCCCCTACTGCTCTAAAGAAGCTCTAAAATGTTACTGTTAAAAGCATTTCACACTAACTAGTATTAAAACAGACCCTTGGGCCCTTTGCAGTTGTTCCCTCTGCCTGAAATGCTCTTACTCTTGATAAACACATGGGCTTGCTTCCCCACTTCAAGGACTGTTGAAACGCGTCTTCAAAGAGTCCTGTTCTCTCTCACCTAACTTCCTATCTCTCTTACCCTGCTGTTTGTTGCTTCATGTCACCATCACCTGATTTATATAGGCGTTGTGTCTCCCCTCCCTGAATTTGAACCTTGAAAGAATAGCCTCGTTTTATTTGGTGCTATATTTCCAGAACCTAGCTAGCACTTGTATATCATTCAGAACATTTTTGTTTAGGTATCAGTGAATGAATACTATCCCAATTATAGGCAGAAATTCTATAATATACACGGAATGGGGGGTGAAAATGTATAGTAATACATAAATGTAAGGCCCTATTACTGCCTCAATTTAACTTTTGTTGACTAGATCCAAGAGAAGGAAAATAAACAGAACTGAAGTTCCCTGAGTAGTTTTCAACGTCCTTCCTTCAGTTCAGATTACGTGCGCGCTGTGTCTCAAAAAAAAAATTTATCCAAATAAGCAACTTGCGGCAGGTCCAGTAGTAATTACGCCAGAGATCTGACTCTCAAAGTTGCATTTGACCTAACATGTTAACACAAATGTTTGAAGGAAGCAGCGACGGTCCTTCTGCTCTAGGAAGCACACTGCTAGCAGTTCTGACTCATGCTAGGTTCGGACGAATGGTTTGCCGGGAATCCGCAAGCACTTCCGGTTTTCTAAACAGCCGGGACGCCCAGCTCCTGTCACCAACTGCTTACGACAACGTGCCGACATGTCGTTCTGCTATTCCAGTGACCTTCAGTACCCGCGGAGACATCGTACGACGGAAGGCCTCTGGCCGTGCGCTGATTGGTTGCGCGCTGAGGCCAGCCCCGCCCCCTGTCTTCCGCTCTCCAGTTCAGCGGAAGCCGCCGAGTTCGCCGCGGAGTTCTCCTCTGAGTCTCTACTTTGTAGACGCCGAGCCGTCGCGCAGCTGCGATGCCGCGTGGAAGCCGAAGCCGGACCTCCCGCATAGCCCCTCCGGCCAGGTGAGGCCACCGCGGGGTTTGGGGCCCTGCCGGCGCCGTGACGCAGGGAGGCCGCGCTAGGCGTTCGGCGCGGCGGGGCGGAAGCTGGCGGAGGCCGCGACTAGGGCGTCTGAAGGCCGACGCGGCGTGGACCATTCTCCGCCCGTCGCAAGCACTTTGTAAACGGGCCTTGGCTAGATTTCCCGTTAGTGGCAAACTTTCTAATGCCCATGAATTATTGCTTAAAATACCTCATAGCTCATTTTAAGTTGCAACAGTCAAGTTGTAAAAAGAAGTGGACGTTTTGTAAGTGTAAACCGCTGAAACGTCAAAAGTACCAAAGAAAATGTAGAAGAAGGGTAATATAATCGGGAAAATGATCGAATTTCAATTCAGTGAATAATCTTTGAGCACCTGCCATGAGCAGTGAGTGTTCCAGGGGTTGGGTATAGTAGGGAACACGGTCACTAAGGCCGTATGTGTACATTTGTGCACGTGTACATGACATTTTCTAGTTAATGAAGTACTTTTAAAAAGTACTTCCAGTTACCTCATGATAACCCTAGAGATCGATGTTATTCCTATTTTACAGAAATAAAGAAACTGGAGACTCAGAATAAGTGTCTTGTCTAAACGGCCATGTCTCCAGTAAGAGGAAAGCCAGATCTCAGACCCTAGTTTTTAGATGACCAAGTATAGTACATTTAGTATAGTACCACATTGCTTTTCTGGACTAAGATGAATTGTGTTCGGTGTGCTAGCAGTGTAGGGAATGGGTTCGCTTATGGAAAGAAACTTCTATCCAAAGGACAGCAGACCACATTTTATAAAGTTACTCTAGATGAAGTTATAAACTTTTCACCCCCCTTATTTGGGTGAAGAGCACCCAAGCAAACAATGTGAAAAATAGGCAGAGGGAGGATAATATAGGTGAAGATTTTTAAAGCAGGACTGGACATATTAGTGAAATTGTTGAAAGCATCCAAATGCCCTACAGACGGGAAAGAATCGAAATTAATTTTGGTATAACAGTTCAGGCAAGTCACTTCCAGTTACTGGTCTTCAGTGTTCCATCCGTAAAATGAAGGAATTGGACTAGATTGTTTCCCCAGATGACTATCTGCAGGCCTTCATTCAGATGTTACCAGCTCAGGGAGATTTCTCTTGACTATCCTAAAATTGTGACATCCCACAACATGCTCTCCCTCTCTTGATATTTTTTCCTTAACATTTAATACCACGTGGAGAATTCTGTAAGGATATTTTAACCTCTTAATATTTTACAATTTTTATGAAGTAATGGAGTAACTGTGTTCTTTAAAGGTACTGTGGGCTGTGTGACTATATGGAAATGGTTGCAAAAGAGCAGGAAAAAATAGTTTATAGTTGGTGATTACAACCTTAACAAAAGGTTAAAGAGATAAAGTTATGCAATACAATAGTACAGGGAATTGTGTTCTGTAAAGTTTTCTTGTATGTGTATAGTATTTGTGTTTAATAATTTAAAATGAAAATCCTGAGGTTTATTGTAATATACAAGTTTTTGTTTTGTTTTGTTTTTAATTTTTATTGGGGAATATTGGGAAATAGTGTGTTTCTCCAGGGCCCATGAGCTCCAAGTCGTCCTTCAATCTAGTTGTGGAGGGCGCAGCTCAGCTCCAAGTCCAATTGCCATTTTCAGTCTTTAGTTGCAGGGGGCACAGTCCACCATCCCATGCAGGAATTGAACCAGCAACCTTGTTAAGAGCTCACGCTCTAACCAACTGAGCCATCCAGCTGCCCCACAAATTTATTTTAAGTTGACAATTTCTAGACCTGGTTAGAAGTGGGAACTTCATACTTTTTGTTCTTTTCTTTCACAGCCGGGCACCTCAGATGAGACCTGTGCCCAGGCCAGCGCCAGCAGCTCAGCCTCCAGCAGCAGCTGCACCATTTGCTGTTGGCTCACCTGCTCCGGCACCCCGGCAGCCAGGTCTGATGGCCCAAATGGCAACCACTGCGGCTGGTGTGGCTGTGGGCTCTGCTGTTGGCCACACATTAGGTCATGCCATCACTGGGGGCTTCAGTGGAGGAAGTAATGCTGAGCCCGCAAGGCCTGACATCACTTACCAGGTAAGATTTTGTCCAGTGTTTCCCTTCAGTGGTGTATTTTATGAGAAAACCTAGTTATTTGTAAGTTCCATATGTGTAAGAACTGTCTGTAATCTTAGAAGCTAGAGTGCTGTTAACAGAAAATGTTTTATCAAAAGCCACATTTGGCAGTTGAGTTAGTACCTTAGGCCAGTATCAGCAAGGACTATACAAATTATATTTCTTCCAAAGGAGCAGAATTGCAGTGTTGTAACCTGATTCAACCTGTAAAACAGCCATTTTCCCCTTACTTTAAATATTTTGTCTAATTCAGTCTCAATCTTAGTTAAGTGTTCAAAAAATCTCTTTACTAGCTCTTTGCTTTCTGATCTCTTACCTGACATTTGCCACTGCCCTCTTTCTGAGGTATGTGAATTTTCTTCTCTACTGAGCATGGGTGTGTATTCTGTTGCATTTCTGGTGTACTTGAAACTCTTCATCCATCCATCCATTTTTCTGTAACAGTCCCATTTTTTTTCTCCATGAAACTTCACTGAATCACATCTTTAAATGCCCAGGTAACCATTTCACTTTATTTGCATCTCTGTTCTTGAATCTTTCTGATCGTATCTGGAATTGTTAAAGTTCATTTTCTGCCTTGAAAATTTTTCACTTTCCATGTTATTGGATGGAAACTTTAATTTACATCTGGGTTTAGCTCTCTTTCCCCAGTTAACCTCAAAGACAATGGATACTGTTCTTTGTTCAGGTATAAATATGCTTTTCTTTCTAAATGGTCCTATATGTTCTGCCTTTGCAGGAGCCTCAGGGAATCCAGCCGGCATACCAGCAGCAGCAGCAGCAGTTTGGCCCATGCCACTATGAGATGAAACAATTTTTGGAGTGTGCCCAGAACCAGGGTGACCTGAAACTTTGTGAGGGTTTCAGCGAGGTGCTGAAACAGTGCAGATTTGCAAATGGTAGGTGATATATCAGTCCATGATTGAACTTTCATGTGCTTATTCATTTAATGGTACTTCTGGGCCCTGTAGGGAGTCTGTTTAATAAATCAAACTGACAAGTTAGAGGAGATTTTATTAAAATTACTCTAAAAAAAAAATCTAACTTATAACAAGAAGTTAGTCCAGAGGTTTCTAGTCATTACTTAATATTTTACCAGTTCTGAATCTGATTCTTCCTTAAGTAGGTATAGATCAGTGTGCCAGATCTTAATGGTGGTTAACTGTATGTGAGTGATCTAGACTTAAGGTTATGAATATAAAATTCCGTTTTTACCAAAGTCCAGGAGTGCACAGAGACTCTGATAATGTTGTCGTTCTACACGCCTCATTTGAGAGAGACAAGTTTTTTTAAATCTCAGTGGAACACTGAGATTTAGGCTCTCCAAAATGTCGACTTGTCTTCACGTAATTTCCTCCTATCAACCTAAGAATTCACCATCTATTAAAATGCTTATTTTCATTTTCCCACATTCATTTTGGTAGGACATAGGGGAGAAGTTAATCCTATCAGGTGGTTGAACCATGAAAGTAAGAGATGCATGTCCAAGTTTATCAGAATTCTTTGATGTAGCTACATCTCGTACCAAAGTGGCTGTATTTCTGTGTCAGGACTCTGTCCCTGTCTTAGTACATGTGCCCTGTCTTTTCTAAGTTGTGACAAGTGCAGAGATGAAGTTTTGTTGGTTGCAGGATGCCTTCAATAACTTGTGAAAGAAACGAATAACCCTGTGCTTTTTCCCTCTCGTAATTGATAGGGTTTCTGTTTTGTTAGGAATATACAGGAAATGCTCCTCTAATGTACCTTTTTTGTTTGCAGGATTAGCCTAATGAAGTTCAAATTGAAGATATGGAAACTCATCTCTCATGACCATGTTAATTTAGTATAAAAATATAAGTGCTACTGAAAGTGTAAAGTATAAAACCACCAGTTAAACCTCTCCTCCAGCATTAATAGCTTCCTTGCCACAGAATTGCAATGGACAGGGTGTTTGTAACTGTACAGAAGTTAATTGAGATGATAATGAGTTTGAGGCTGAGCAAATGTTTGTGTGGCCTCCTTATACAAGCTTTTATGATGTTATTGTTTGTGAATCAATTAGAATAAAGTGATTTTCTTCCAAAATGGTGTCTCATAAGTTCACGGTCATAAATATATATGGTATACACATGCTGAACATAATGCATTTTGCAGATGAACACAATTGTCTCAACATGTCTTTAAGTTTATCTGGTTTATAGTCCCTGGATGTTACTATCCACCAGAGCCTCCGGGAGAGTTGTCTGAGGATTTTTGTAGAGATATAGCCACGTAAACAGTAGCTCACTAGCAAACATGCTGTTCATTCAAAAGGTACCAGATACTACAGGCCTTTGGAGCCAGTGTTCAGTAAACCGAGCAGTAACCGAAAACTTTAAAATATTAATTGTTCTAATCAGGTGAGTGATACATGAAATGGGTTCCCTGTGGCCAGATCTTCACAACGTGTCACTGTTTTCCTAGAATATCCAGTTAGTTGATCAGAGATGAAAACCGTTCTGTTAATACAGGCAGTCCCCCTGATGGTGTTTTCTCCTAGGGTGTTGTAGTGTCCTCTTCCTGACAGACTGGGGCTAGCTGCAGTTCTGAGGAGATGGACTCAACTGAGGTGCATCGTTTTTTTTTTTGTTTTTCTTAATGAACCAAGCTCCAAACCTTCAAAGAACTGAAAATGTCGTTAACTTCGTAGGAGTTGGCCTCCAGTCTACATTATGCTCCTGTAGTTTTCTCACTTTCAGATGGACCTGATTTTTTTCCCCTCTTAAGTTTCAGAGACCTATATTATGCAAGGTGAGTGAAGTGATGTTGAATGAGTGAATTAGTTGCTGCCTCCTGTTCTGTGTTCTTAGAGTGCCCACTCGGTACCTAGTACTCAGTTACCAAAAGGGGGCAAGACTGCCTCCTCCCAAACGACACAGACAAGTCACTCCTGGCAAGAACCCTAAGTCCTGGGTTCATCAGTGGGCTCTTTGCCCATTTTCCTGGAGGCTCACTGTTAATGTCCCTTATGTCTAATGTGTGGTGGTGTATAGTGGGTACCCAAATATTGTTAAGTTAGTGACTCAAAGGAAAAGAATCACTGATAACAAAATGCAAGAGTCCGGCTGGCCTGGCCTCTCCCCGGGAGGAACCTGGCTCCACAGGGAAGGGCACAGGGACTAATCCACTAGGTGCACTGGCCTTTTGCCCTAAGGTCAGAAGGATTTTTGTCATGTATTGAAAGTATAAACCAGCATGAGTCAAATCTATAGCTTAGAACAAGAGAAAAAAAAAGGCTACTGAGAGTAAAAGGAGGAGACAGCTATTCTCATCCTTGCAGCCTGGTGGTTGCATCTCAGTAAACTGCAGATCTTTATACATAAAGCTTGTACCCTGAAGTCATTTCCAGCTCCTTTCTACATAGCAATTCAGTGAAGCATTTCCCTAGACTGAAAAGTAGGTGGTCAGCATGATACAACAGAAAGAGAACTTGGGCCCACAGCTGGGGTTAATCTAGGCCTTCCTACTCACCTATCTGGTGACGTTGAGCAAGTCTCATTCTCTAAAATTGGCTAATACCCGAGTTTGGGGTCCAAGCGAGTGCGATAAAGTGCTTGTAAAATGGGTGTTGATGGGCTCAGCTGTGAAGCACCGTATTACTCCCCCTTAATCTTGTATATCAGAATTAGGGGTTTGAGAAAGACTGCTTTAGAATAAGTGAGAGCAATAAATGTGTCTGCAGTGTGCCAGCATGTTGCATACATGATGTCCAATTCTGTCAATCAGTGATGACACACCCAAAGAGCCCAAGTCGCACAGGTAGAGCTTGCGTGCTTTCCCTGGCACACAACTCTTCCCAGTAGAAACTGCAGGCTGAAAACAAAATGGATTAAGGATGAAATAATGGAGGCAGATCAGAGGTGGTTCCTGAAGGAGATGTTCCCTAGCCCTTAAGGTCTGCATTTTGTAGGTCAGCCACACAAAATGCCCCGGGCGGGTCCCAACCTCCAGGCCCTAACAGTAGTGTGGATGCACTGCTGTTTCCTAATGTCACAAACAAATCTCGCTCCCAGAAAAGTGAATGCATTCCTGGCAAGGGACTGGCTTCATATTCTCTGGGCCGGGAGGCCAGGTGAGCTTCAGAAGGAAGGCTGATCACCTCAGGCCGTAATGGCTTGTCCCAGGTCTCCCGAGCTTCCCTCGCCCTCCACCAGAGGTCACCCCTACTGAGACGTGGCTCCATGCGCTGTCCCTGCTGAGCCTTGGCCTGCTTCCCGGGTTTGCAGTTGTGATTTATTTTTGGCACCTCAGCCTTCCCTCATCAAGGAGCAAAGCCCGAAAGGAAGAGTAGCAAGATAATCCTGCTCTGGCCACAGGTGTCTGGTCGGGACACGCTTCAGTCCTCTGTTGTACCCCCTTCCCCAAGGGGCTCTGGGACCTTTGGATTCCTGTTGAGTTCACTCAAGGGCCTGAGAGGACCTAACGGTAAGTAGCTGGGCCAGTGATGGACGAAAGCCAGGCGGCCAGCGGGGAGACGGGGAGGCTGTGGGGCAGAGAAGACAAACCCTCAACTACATTAGACTCACTTCTCCCTTCCAAAAGCAGATGGGCTGCAAGAGTGAGCGTTGACTCTTGAAGCCCCCTCCAAAGGAGTTCATCTATAGAAAGTGGGTCTCTGTGACGGTACTCTGACTCTGAGTTTGGGGGTGCGATATTATGTTCTAGAAAGGACAAAGCTACCTACTCCCACTTGGTGACTCTTTTCAAAGGGGTCTTGGGAAGGGTGTCGGGGTGCAGGTGGGGGCAGTGGACTGTGGCATGAAGTCGGCCCCAAGTTAGACCTAGAGCAAAGTGCTGGGGCAGGAGAAACCTCCCCCATGCCACCCTAGGAGAGAAATGCAGGTAGAATTACGTGGACCTGGCCGTGCCAAGGCACAGAGTCCCCAGCACAGATGGCAGTCTGGGGTGGGTCCAGATATACCCTCTGCTGACAGAGGGCTGGGGCAAAGGAAAGCCCCAGTGCTACCCAGCTTTGGGAGCTGGGGGCACAGGTGCCCCTCTTGGGAACTTAAAAAGGACTTGCCAGAAAACTAGCTTGTTTTTATGGGGAACAGACACTCCTGTGCTCAGCTGGGGTTGCTGACAGGGCAGAGGCAGCCTGTGAGCAGCCCAGGAGCCTGCTGCTGGCAGAGTAGACTGTTATTCTAGTCCTTTCTCTGGTAACCAGGCACCCAGCAGTGGGGACAACAGGCTTCCTGGAACAGCCAGCCTGAGTCTGAGAGAGACAGCCAGGGCTGCCGCTAGGCTGTCAGCAAATGGCCTCTTTGACAGGCTAGGCCTTCTTGGGCCCAGAAAGGGCAGTAAGTGGGCCTAGACGCAGTTTGGGCCCTGCAGAGTGGCAACTGGTGCCTGTTTTCTTTCTTTTTTTTTAATTAAAGTTTATTGGGGTGACAACTGTTAGTAAAGTTACATAGATTTCAGGTGTACAATTCTGTATTACATCATCTGTAAATTCCATTGTGCGTTCACCACCCAGAGTCAGTTCTCCTTCCATCACCATATATTTGATCCCCTTTACCCTCATCTACCACCCCCCACCCCCCTTACCCTCTGGTAACCACTAAACAATTGTCTGTGTCTATGAGTTTTTGTTTCTCATTTGTCTTGTTCTTTTGTTGTTTGTGGTTGATATGCCACATATCAGTGAAATCATAGGGTTCTCTGCTTTTTCTGTCTGCCTTATTTCGCTTAGCATTATACTCTCAAGATCCATCCATGTTGTCACAAATGGTCCTCTATCATCTTTTCTTACCGCCGAATAGTATTCCATTGTGTATATATACCACAACTTCTTTATCCATTCATCCATCGAAGGACATTTTGGTTGTTTCCATGTCTTGGCCACCATAAACAAAGCTGCAATGAACATTGGAGCACACGTGTCTTTAGGTATAAATGTTTTCAGATTTTTTGGGTAGATGCCCAGGAGAGGGATTGCTGGGTCATATGGCAATTCTATTCGTAATTTTTTTAAGAACCTCCACACTGCCTTCCATAATGGCTTGGTGCCCTTTTTCTATCTTCTTCCTGCTGGTGGATGATTTTCTCCATTCCTCAAATCCTTCATTGAGGTGGGAGTTCAGTACCAGGTAGCCTCCTCATAGCTGAAGCTCAGCTGGCCAGCCTAGCTTCTGCATGTCCAGGCCTGAATGTCTGGGCTCTGCTCTTCCCCAGCTGCAGCAGGGCCCCTCTGTGCTCTCTGGCCATTGTTAGGTAGGACATGGGGCATTCTGCCAGCAGGACCCTGACAGAAGGGATACCTCCAACCTCCAACTCACATCTAGGGGGCAGCACCTGCTATGTGCCTGCACTGGGCACAGAGGGGAGGGATTGCTGGGACATCCTGGAGGTCACAGTGTAATGGGGGTGATGACAGACAGCACACAGTGACAAGTGATACCAGAGGCTGGGACCAGGACTCAACCATCAAGCTCTGCATCCCTCAGAGCACCTGGTACAGTGCTTCACAAAGAATATAACAGAATGAATGAGTGAGCGAGTGAGTGACTATGAAAGTCCTGGTTAAGGACAGAAGGAACAGTAGGAAGCACAGGAAGTGTGTTCTGGAAGAAGGGGTGTTTTCAGGTCACACATTTAGGACTGCCATAGATAAGGAGAGGCTAGAAGAAGATGAAACTGTGAAGTTTCTCACCTTTTCCCACAAGTGCAGAGAGCAGGCAAAGGAAAAGCAGGATCAGCTTCATCTCCACAGAAAGGAAGAAGAACGTTAGGTTGTCCTCTGCAGGGTTTCTCTGTGGTTCTTTCTAAAATCAAGGGTGTGCCATCCTCCTCAGAGGTAACGTTGGGCCTCTCCCGCCTAAGGCCTAGGCCTGGGCCTGGCTGATTACTGCCACTTATGGTGAGAACACGTAGGGAGACACAGGTTCCCCGGGGCTCAGGAGATTTTACCCCCAGTGGGAAGAAGGATGCTGGGCTCTCTCCAAAGCATTATTTTCAGTTCACAAACATTTGTTTTGAACATGCACAAGAGGCCAGCCCCATGCCAGGAGAGACAAAAATGAGTGGGAAACGGTTCCAGCCCTCAAAGAGCACATCCTCTACATCAGGAGGGTAATTGGTCCTTTCTGTTCTCCCCTCAGAGCCCTTCAGAGTCACCCCCAACAAGCTGAGCATGACAAGGGACGAGGCACTGCCGGACTCAGGTTCTGCACAGGGTTTCTATGAGAACTATGAGCCCAAGGAGATCCTGGGCAGGTAAGGCCCCGGCCTTTCCCACAAAGTGTTGTCCTGGGCTCCAGCTGGTTCTGTGGACAGGAGCAATGTCTGCTTGACCCTGAGCACTGAACCCATTTCCACCCCAAAGCACTGTCCACTTGGACAATCCCTCCTGAGCCAGGACAGATAAGGGGGTCTAAGAGTACCCAGATCAGAGACCTGTCCTGGCAAAGAGCTTTCCCTGATGCTGCTGACAAGCACACCCAAACTCGGCTGGGGTCAGGGTCAGGGGTCAGGGGTCAGAGGAAGCTTATGGCCTTAAGAGTGTCCAGGTTTTTTCTAAGTGTGAAAGAGCACTGAATTGGGAGTGAAGAGGCCTGAAACCAGACTGGTCACTCACTCATCAGCCACAAGAAAGTCACCTTTTCTGTGCCTTCTTCATCTGATTGTCCCCAAAAGTTCACAGAGAGTTGGGGGACAAGGCGGGACATCTCTGCTGTAGCCTAGACTTGGGGCTTCCCCTGGAGTGGGGCCCTGGGACCATTTGTTCTCTGCACCCCCAGGGGAGTCAGCAGTGTCGTCAGGCGCTGCATCCACAAGCCCACGTGCCAGGAATATGCAGTGAAGGTCATTGACATCACAGGGGGTGGCAGCTTCAGCTCCAAGGAGGTGCAGGAGCTGCGACAGGCCACGCTGAAGGAGGTGGACATCCTGCGCAAGGTTTCAGGGCACCCCAACATCAGTGAGTGGTAGCCCCGCACCACAGCGGGTGCTCTGTCATGACTCTGCCCTGATAACCCAAGTCAGGGGTGTGTCCCCATCGTGCAGCTAACCAGAACTGTCCAGTGTCTCCTGTACCCCGAGGTCCCTCCAGCCCAGTGCCCTGAGACTTCAGTTTCCCAGTTCCAACCCTCAGGAAGACTGCCCCGGGGGTTCAGCTTTGTCTAAGCCTCCTCTTCAGCCTGACCAAAGCGGTCACAGGCACGGCTGGGGCTGGGTGTGGGGCGGGGAAGGGGGAAGGAAGTCCCCAGGCCTGTCCCCTCCCCTGGTGGACCTCCTTTGAGCCCATCCTGATATCCCTTCCACTTCTGAAGTCAGCCCCATCCACTTTAATCCTCCTGCCCCTCTGCCCCCACTGCCCCTGTGCCTGCTGCCTCTGCTGCCTGAGACAAGCTGGCTGTTTCCATTTCAGTACAACTGAAGGACACTTATGAGACCAACACTTTCTTCTTCTTGGTGTTTGATCTGTAAGTACCCAACCCTGGAGTCAGACACACCCTGGGACTTATGGGAGAACCTTGTTTTGTGGGCCCCCATCCAGGGCTTCCTGGGGATCAACAGCCAGGCCCCTACATTGTGAATGCCAAACAAGATCACAGATACTCTAGGCGGATCAGCACCTGGGGTCAGGCTGCAGGTTTTGAAACCTGGGACCACTGGGTATGGGCTGGATTATTTCTATGACTATCAGTTTTCTCATCAGTATTATGGGAATAATAATAGCACAGTGACTGGCACAATGTAAATGCTACAATGATGATGATGGTCATTCAATACTTATTCTAGACATTGAGGATACAACAATGAACAAGAGAGATGAGGTCTCTGACTTCATGTAATGATTTTCACAGGCAGTGACTGGAAAGCAATGAAGCCACACACACAGTTATGTACATGTGCATACACATAAAGCTGACTGGGTTAGAGAGAGGTGGGGCTTCTTTTCTTTAGATGAAATGGTCAGGGAAGGCTCTCCAGGGTTGATCTGAGCAGTGACCTGGAGAAGGAACCTTCCAGCAGAGGAAGAGCCAGAGCAAAGGCCCAGCTGTATGGGCTTGGCATGTTCAAGGACTGGCAAGAGCCTGGTGGGGAAATGGAGTGAGCTGGTGGTGATGACAGGATGCAATGTCGGTCAGTACCAAAGACCTGATTCCTGAGCATTTTAGCTATGGGAAGGAGGGTGGAGATCAGGAGGGTAATGCGATCTGATTCACTTTTGAAAAGGATCCTGTTGATTGTCATGAGGCAAGAGTGGAAAGGGGGAGGCCAGAGACCCAGCAGGGAGGCAGAGGTGGCATGTGGGGTGCAATGCAAAGATGGACATCATCCTAACCCTCACGTGTCACTACTTCCCTGCTTCTGCACCAGCAGGGCTACTGAGATGAGCTCCTGTCACAGGCACCAGCTCTGAGAGCCTCTGTTTTTTCAAGACAGGAAAAATGATATCGACCACTCTGCCTAACTCACCAGGCTTTCAGCATCAAATTCAAAAAACACAAAGTGTTCTTTGAATGGTGCATTCAGTCACATCGCCATTTTTATTAGAAAAGTTTCCCAGGGAAAGGAACTCTCTGGCTCCTCATTCCCCCACTCCCCTGTCTTCTTCACTAAAGAACAGAATCTCTGCTGCGTGATTCTTTGTAAAAGGGTGGCTTGATTTCTCCATCCGCAACAGCTCATTTAGGGGCTGGATTTACATTGAGAAAATCATCCAGGTAGACTTGGTATTGTTGGAACATTCCATATTGTAGCCGTACTGGACACAGGGTGTTGGTCTACATGGAGACACAATGTAATTTGGCACGTGTGTACAACTGAACCACCAGTTCCAGGAAGGCAGGAGGCTGCTGTCTCCAGTGTTGCCTGGGGAATCTCCTTGCTGCTGCTGTTGCTAATAGTGAGTTCTCCCAGTGTCTTCAAAATGGAATTAAAAGGATTCATCAAAGGCTGGATTCACACATTGTCTTTTAGGAACATTGTAAAGATACTGTATGAAACAAGGATCACCTCTGTAACTTCTCAGTTGTCTCCTCAAACAGAACCTCCATCTCTGCCCAGCAGCTAAGCTCAATGGTTTTCTTACCTGTCTGTGATACTGGCAAATCCCTTGTGCCCTAGGAATGTCACTGCTTTCCCTGGAGGGGCGGGTGAGGGGCAGGAGGCGTATTTCCTATTTAATTTAACTGAGGGAGCCTTTCCCATGGCCCCTCCAGACTTGACAGCTGCTCATCGGCACTGTCCCTGGGGAGCCCTTGAGGCAGCTCAAATGTCACTAACCTTTGAAGAAGCTGCATGGGGAACCTATTTTAATGCCACCCTAAGTTACCCTCCAGGCAACTAGATTGTTTTAACAGATACCTCTTTATAGATCATCCCAAGAAGTGAGAAGACTGAACCACAATTCTCAATCCTAAAATAGGCAAAACTGCTCCTTCAACACTTGTACTGCCATTTCTTCCATTTGCTCCTGGGAAAGTTCAAGATACTCGTGTCCTTCTGACTGGGGCCTTGGGCCAGTCTCACCTCCCAGCTCTGATTTTGGCCCTGATAGATCCTAGTCCATGCTGGCAGAGGTGGGGGTGGGGGAGACCTTCACACTGGTGCAATCCCCCCACCCCTCCAGCTCCCCTTGCTCTTCCAATCTTCCCAGACAACCTCTCTGCTCATTCCCCCCAGCTCCTCCCCACAGACCCTGGTCCTTTTGGGGAGTAGCCCACTTTGCCTCTGGAGATATTTGGGTGACAAACAGCTCTCTGGGAGTAGGGTAAGCTACAAACCCTCTGTCCCCACAGGATGAAGAGAGGGGAGCTCTTTGATTACCTCACTGAGAAGGTAACCCTGAGTGAGAAGGAAACCAGGTGAGGGTCCATCTGCCCTTCTCCCAACTCCCTGCCCGAGTCCTGGTGCTGCAGGCACCCACAACTCGTGGCGGGGAGAGGGAGGGCATGGGGCACACTTGTCTGGGCTGGGCGTGTGCACCCCTGGCTTTTGTGGTCTCCCTCCACCCTTGGCTCAGCCTAGATTGTCCCAGTCTGTCCCAAGCCCTCTCTCACTTGCAGTCTGGCTGGTATGAGGGCTTCAGTCTCCCTGCCTGCTACCTGACCCTACAGAGTAGGAGACGAGAGTAACATGTGCCTGTCTCACTCCAGAAAGATCATGAGAGCCCTGCTAGAGGTGATCTGCACCTTGCACAAACTCAACATCGTGCATCGTGATCTGAAGCCCGAGAATATCCTCTTGGACGATGACATGAACATCAAGCTCACAGACTTTGGCTTCTCCTGCCAGCTGGAGCCAGGACAGAAGCTGCGAGGTCCGGTAACGGGGCCTCGGCCTGTGTCAGGGGCTCAGGATTTCTATTAACTCTCCCAGGAACAGAGATTGCCTGGACTTCTCCCCTATTAGTCTCCCCAGAATGAAAATACGATCATTTCATGGCTAGATGTCTTTTCAGTAGGCCCTCTTCCCAGGACTGAGCTGAACCAGGTTCCCACTGTCTGAGATCTAGGCCAGGATGGCTAGACGTGCCCAGGGAACAAACAGGCCCCAAGTGAGTGGCCCTATGAGCCAGTACCTGGCCCCTGCCCTTGGCCCTGAAGTTGGCTAGTATTAGGAGAATCCCAGCCCAAACACCATTTCAGTTACATCTGGATTGTGTCTTTGGACCTTCTTATTCCAAGTTCCCCCTGCTGGCCTGTCCTGATGGTAACTTTTCCTGCAGAGGTCTGTGGGACCCCCAGTTACCTGGCCCCTGAGATCATTGAGTGCTCCATGAACGATGACCATCCAGGCTATGGGAAGGAGGTGGACATGTGAGTGTGTTGGGGGAAGGTGACTCATCAGGACAGGGATGCCACCATGGCTGGGAACACCTGACTGGGGAAGGGAAGAATGGGCAGGAGCTACAGCCAGCCCTTCTGCCTTCCTCCCCACCCCCGGGTGCCAGGTGGAGCACTGGGGTCATCATGTACACCCTGTTGGCTGGCTCCCCACCCTTCTGGCACCGGAAGCAGATGCTCATGCTGAGGATGATAATGAGTGGCAACTACCAGTTTGGCTCACCCGAATGGGATGATTACTCGGACACCGTGAAAGACTTGGTGAGGCACCAGGCCTGCTGGCTCCCCAGCTCAGGCAAGGGGAAGAGCCCGCCATGGGGGGGAGGGGAGTATTCCATGCCACAGGATGGAGGCATCTGCCAGGAAAGACCCCATGTCTTCTGAAGTGCTGGAGGGGACCCTGTTGTGTTGGTTTCACAACACCTCCCTTGTTGTCTCAGGTTTCCCGCTTCTTGGTGGTGAACCCCCAGGGCCGCTGTTCAGCAGAAGAGGCCTTAGCACATCCCTTCTTCCAGCAGTATGTTGTGGAAGAAGTGCGTCACTTCAGCCCCCGGGGGAAGTTCAAGGTGAGATGTTCTCTTCCTACCTTGGGCCCTGGGGTAGTTGCTGCTGCCTCCTCAAGTCCAAATCCTCAGGGACTTGCCCCCAGGGACTACTACTTACACGCCCAGGGTTTCCAGGGTACCTCCCCTCCTCTCCCAACCCCCCATGATGGTTCAGTTCAAATTCTCCTGGCTTCGGGGAAGACGGATATCACCTGACTGGCTCTGACAGTCTAAATCCCTGCAGATGCCGCTGGGGTGGGAATGGGAGAAATACTGGGAAAGGCCCCACAAGAAGCCATGCAAGGCTTCTTGGCAAAGGAGCTCAGGCCTCCCTGCACTGGAGGGGGAGACAGAGGTCCCGCCCCCTGCAGGTGATCGCTCTGACCGTGCTAGCTTCAGTGCGGATCTACTACCAGTACCACCGGGTGAAGCCTGTGACCCGTGAGATCGTCATTCGTGACCCCTATGCCCTCCGACCTCTGCGCCGACTCATTGATGCCTATGCTTTCCGAATCTACGGCCACTGGGTGAAGAAGGGGCAGCAGCAGAACAGGGCGGCCCTCTTTGAGAACATACCCAAGGCTGTGTTTCTCTCCCTGGTGGAGGAAGACTACTGAAGGGCCGGCAGGCAGGATGGAGGAGCGGGGACTGCTAGGGAGGGGGAGTCACAGAAACATTAGCCAAAGGAATGAGCTTGTGTGCCGGGCCCTGTCCAGAGGGGCACCTGGTCCTGCTAGGACCCCTGGAATTGGGCCACTGTCCCTCGCAGAGGCTCTGCACAGGAAGATCAGGGCACTCCCATCACACCATGGTAAGTGCAGTCAGGGCCAGGTCCACAGAGGAGGGCACTAGATGTGATTCCCCACCCCCACCAGCCTTCTGGCTTCTCCCCTTCCCAGTTGTGCCACCATCTCAGTTTCTCCTCGTGGAGACCCAGTGTTACTGACACTTGTATGTATTTCCCGTGGGGTCTCAGGGTGAGGATAAACGACCGATAACAGTCAGATATACAATCACAGCAGTTTTCTGACCTCACTACATCCAGTGACACCCGGTAGCAGGTTCCTCTCAGGGGAGAGGCATGAGGAAGCCCTGACATAGTCAACAATACAAAGGGAAGCTTCTGATGTCTGTCTTTTTGGAGTATTATTTATTCTGTTACTCCCACGATGCAGTTTCACCTGGCAAATATTCGGTTCTCATAGACCCTTGAGACTGACATTGCGCTTTAAAGAGCCCACGCTGCTGCATTTTACATAGAGAGTGGAAATCAGGTTCCTTTAGAGGCATATGAAACACTATAAATGAGGCAAACAAAGGAAGCATTTTCTTTCTACAGCAATTTGCTGGGAAAATAAAGAGAACCAGGGAAATTCTGCCTTGAGAAAACAATGTCAGATCCCTGAGTGAGACACGGAGAAAAGGGGAGGGAACAGATTTAAACTCTTTTACCAAACTGCCTTTCAGAGCACTCTGCCCCAATTATCTGAGTACTTGGCTCGTACAGGGTTACCAGTTGGCCCCTAAGAGAAACACCCAGCTCCCGGCCATCATCAATAAATTGGGCCCTTTCCTCAAGAAGACAGTGGAAGCCATCCTCTGCAGTCAGAGGTCTTGCCTGCCTGGTGAGAGGTGCTGTCACAGAAGGCTGGAGGAATGGGAAGGAGGTCATTCCTGAAGCTGAAGCTGATGAGTGTGGAGTTTGGCTGTGTTTGGAATGTCACCAGGGAGTGGCATGGGTACCATGGAGGACTCTTCTCCTTGGCTCTACGTGGCTGCTCACAGCTCTCCAGGTAGTCGACCTACACTGGAAGCACAGCGGAAGCCCAGGTTGTCTGAGGCTGAATCTGGAGTGTTGCCCATCCTGCCACCCGAGAAGGGGAGAGAGAATGGACATTGGTTGAGATGGGGGCCTGGGGCCTTACCCAACTTTTCTGCTCCACCTCCAGGGCCTGCTGTGGTCTGGGGCACCTGAGGACTGGGGTGGGATGCTCTGGAAGAAAGCCTGGTATGAGGGCATGCCTGGAGATATGCAGCAGCCTTGGGACAGGGTGGGGCAAGTGAGAGTGGTTCTGAGAGACTGCACTGGAAGGCAGAGAAAGCTATGACTAATAACTTTGACTGTTGGTAGTTTAGAATAACTCAAATGAAAAAAACCTGTCAGCAAGAGGTAAGAGTGTCATAGTGCCAGTCAGGACTTCATATCTGTCAAAGAAGTCTCACATCTATCCCTTCATTTGCCATTTCCCAACAGCTCTGGAAAGCAGAATCAGACACTAGATAAATTTAAATGTCTTCCCCAAGGCCAACCACTGCTTCTGTGGCACAGAATTAATGTCAAGCCCAGTTTGCTGGTTTCTAGGCCAGTACTTTCTCCACTACTGAAAAAGGAGGTGAGAAAAGCCAGGGGCCTCAATGGGTCAAAGAGACGCCTGTGAACCTGATATCCTGAAGCCACTGAAACAGCGGTCTCTCTACCATCCTTATGGAGCCAAGGACTAGGAGGAGTTGCAGGGAGAGCAACCAAAATAAATCTACGGATGATTATAGTAAAAAGTTCTAGAAGGGACTCGGGCGCCTGGGACTCTGCCATCCAGGTGCCACTGCTGACCATCTGTATGAAATGAGCAGGTCGCAGGACTTCCCTGATCCTATCGTGTCCTTGATTGTAAGACCAGATGGTTGTAGAAAATGATTTTCATGTGCCCACCATGACCCATGGCCATGAACTATTGATGTGGCCCCCCCAATCCCTCCTCTGCACACCTAGTCATGAGGAGAGGAGACACCCATATAATTAAGATCCTGGGCACAAAGTCTCCCTTGGTGCTGAGAGCTAACAAGAAAAGGCACAAGTTGTCCTGGACTCTTATTTTTCACAGCTAGTGCTGCTGGCTTTCTTTTCGATGCCCACCAACTGCGGTGCTGGCAGAAGTGCAGAAGCAGTGTCAACAATGGTCCTGATGCTGCCTGCTCTGGGAGGCCAGGCCCGACACCCTCAGCCCCCAGCTACCACGCCCCTCACCTGGTGGTGACACGGGCACGGTGATTGGCAGAGCCATCAGATGTGTCGATCCAGGATGCCCCCCGGAGGACACGCATGTCCTGACCAGCACCCTGGTATGGGGAAGCTGTCCACTCCCACACGTTGCCCATGAGGTCGTAGAGCCCTGCAGCACAGCGGGTGGGTTAGTCCTGGCTGGGAAGCACCACCCCCCTCCCAGCCATCAGAGCCCAGGGAGCAAATGCTTTCCCTGGGGTGCCTCTCTCTGCCTCATCTGTCAAATAGAATGTTCCTGCCAACCAATTCGTGAATGTTTACAGCAACCAGTTGAAAAATCTTACCATAGTTATTCTGTGGGGGGAAAGCATTCACTGGGGAGAGTCCATGGAAGCCGTCCTCAGCCTTGTCACCCTTGGGGAACTTCCCCTGAGAGGAAGAAATTTAGGCTTAAAGATTTACCATCCTGGGGCTGGCCCGGTGGCTCAGGAGGTTGGAGCGCTGTGCTCCTAACGCCACAGTCACCAATTCGATTCCCACATGGGCCAGTGAGCTGTGCCCTCTACAGCTAAGATTGTGAACAACAGCTCTCCCTGGCGCTGGGCTGCTGTGAGTAGCTGGAGGTTGGCATGAGTTTCCGCGGGCTGTGGCTGGCTGCTGTGTGCTGCCATGAGTGGCTGGCAGCTGGTGAGAGCTGCTGTGAGTGGCCGACTGTCAACTGGTGACCAACTGCCTCAGCCAGGGGGAGAACAAGGCTCACAATACCAGCACGGGCCAGGGAGCTACACAACTAGACTGAGAAACAACGGCTTGAACCAGAGGTGGGAAGACGGGGGGGGGAGGGGTAAGAAGGGGGAAAAAACACACAAAATTAACAACAGGCTCAAAATGGTTAATTTATCAATGCTGTCAGATATCTCTTTCTGTAAAGTTCTGATCCCAAAATGTCAGTCTCCCCTCCAGGCCCTTTCCAATGCTCCCCCCTGAAATGCTGACACTGTGCTCCCCTCACTCTACAGAGTGTCGGGGTGGGGGGGATAGCCTCTTTGACTAAGGTATATGCTAATGACTCACAAGTCACTTGCTCTGATCCAGACCTCTGTCCTAAGCTTCAGACTCACATTTTCAACCTCTGACTGAACATAAAAATGACCCAAAGCATCCTGAGCTAAGCTGACCCCACACTGACCAGGTCCCATCTCTCCCATCAAACAAGCACATTATCTATTCTGGGTAATAGTCGCCCCACCGCCCTGTTGCCCAGGCTTGGATTCATGCTTGAGCCCAGCTCTCTCCTACCCCCCACATCTGATTAATTACCAAATCCTGTCTGTCTTCTCAGACATGCCTCCCCCACTTGGCTTCCTCTCCATTCTATTTCCACTTAATTCAAGTGTTTACATTTACTGGGGCCATTACCAAAGATCCAAATCCAGAGGACCCTCCCACCACCACTGCAGCCATTCCATCTGGCTCTGCACAAATCAGCAACAATTAGCATCTCCCCCCCCCCCCCCAAAGTGAAAACGATACTGGTATTCCCGTTTAAAAACCTCCGTGCGTTCCCCACTGCTTAGAGGATAAAATCTAAAACCACATCTTGGCACCCCTTGCTCATCCTTTGAAATCTGCCTCCAACCAACTGTCTGCTTCGTCTCCTAACACCCCTAGCCCGATTTCTCTATGTTCCAGCCTCTCTGAATCTGTCGCATCTCCAAACACAGTTTCCTGTCCTAATCCACTGATGACACTCATATTGTTTCTTGTTTTCTGCTTGGAACACCCTTTTCTCCACTTTTCACTTGGTGAATCCCACTTATTCAGCTCAAATGTCATCTTCTCTGTGAAGTCACCCCACCACTCTCAGGCAATAAATGATTTAGTCCTGAGCACACTCACACTTCCACACTGTCTGTTGCTTTACCCCTCACCATTTTTCAGTTCCCTTAAGACACAGAGCCCTCTGAGTCCCACAGCGTAACAATGCCCAGTCTGTGCTTTGAGAAAGGACAGGAGTAAAGAATGTTTGTCTTACCTGCCACAGGTTGGAGCGGCCTGGCTGGAACTGGTTTCCCCATGGGTAAACCTGACCTGCCAGGAAGGCAAGGAGACAGCAGGGAAGGCAGAGGTGAAGAGTTGGGAAAGAAGGGAAAGACAAAGAGTGAGGGAGGCAAAAGGAAGTTAGGAGGTGCTGAGGGAAGTTCCTGTTCCTCCTTTCCACTCACTGCTGCATCGGAGCCCTGGCCCCTGTGTTACCTCCAGGGTAGTGTGTCCTGGGTGTGGTTCTGATGCATGCTACTGTGCAAACTGTTTGTTACCAGTTCTTGTGGAAAGCAGCATAGAAATTATGGGTAGCCATTGAGAAACTTGTTACTGGGCCTTAGATTGGCTAACTGAACAAGCAACCTCATCTGTCATACTAACAAGTCTGCCTACTGGTATAGCCAGTGTTCATTCAAAGAGTGTGCAGAGGTGTTGAACATGGGGCACTGCTATTTCACCCTCATCACTTTCGTTTAGTTAGGACTGCAGAACAATGTTATGAGCAAACAGTGATTCTTCATATTAATTAATCCATATACACCAAGTGGAAAGGCATGTAATTTGGATAACTCCCCTTTTTCCCTATGCTATGCTGTTCTGATTATATTTATTGAAATATAACATGTTTGTGGAATCTGCAATAATAATAAATTTTACGTGTTTTTTCATTCCCTTTTTCCAGTTATTAATTTTTGTAGCATTTGGTGGATTAGAGATGAAAATAACAGCAACCAGTCCCTCACCACACGCTCTAAGCAGTACTGCTCTAGGGAGCATGGACCCTTTCCACCTTTAAAGCACCCTATGCAGGACAGAATGGGGAGAAGAATAAAGGGAAATCGCCTTGGTGTCTTATACCCTCCAAGCCCCCTCGGGCAGCGAACTCCCATTCTTCCTCAGTGGGCAGCCGTTTCCCCTGCCAAGCGCAGTAGGCACGCGCATCATTCCAGCTCACGTGTACCACTGGGAGCTCCAGTCTCTCTTGGATGCCAGAGCCGGGACCTGTAGGCTGATGGACAGGATGAAATGAGATAGGCTTCTGGGAGCTTCTGAGGAGGCCTAGGCTCAGGGAACCTGAGTTCAGCTTTTAACACTAGATGAAGCAAAGAGGTTGGAGAAGAGAGCCGGTGAGTGAGGATAGGTCCACAGTCAGAAAGTAGAGACTAAACATGGTATTGAACAGAGAAATGGGATGGGCAATGAGGAAAGGATTAAGGCAGAAGAAATGGGGCTGCTTCGCTGTTGCCCAGAAATTTCTCTGTCATCCTGTTTAACTCACTCTTCCTCAGTGGGTAAAGGGTTTGGGGAAGCCAGCCCTCCAGGGGGCAGAGGAACTAACCCTTACCTGCCTCCAGAATGCCCTTTCCACGGGAAGCCACCAGAGAACAGACTGTAAAGGAGAAAGAGCATGGCTGAAAGGTGCTCTAACCCAGTAAGGGTGCATGCCTAACAGACACACAGGAGGCAGAGCGGAAACTTCAGGCTGAGACTTGGGTGGTCCAAGTAAGGCTGTGTCTGGAATCTTTACAGCATGGCATTTCACGAGCCTTATTAGTAGGAGGCTCGTCAACATGTTCTCCTGCCAGTTCAGGGGGTATCTTGAACCCTGTATGTATCTGAGTCTTTACAGAGTCTCTCTATGCAGAAACCAGCTCAGGGTTAACTTCCTGGGAGTGTGTGTTCATCTGACTCTTCCAGAGAGGGTTTCTCTAGCTTCCTCCATGCCTCCAGCTCTCAGGTGTGATTCTTTAAGTGGCCAGGTGACCCCATATCCCACAGCACTCTTTGTCCAGTTCCCATTCCCATTCCCTCAACTGCAAACCCAGGTTTTCTCACCTTCATTTGCTGAGTCGCTTTGTTTCTAAGCTCATCAGAGACAAAGTCCTCAAAGACGAAGCTCCACCCAAATATCTCAGCCTCTGTCCTGTACTTGTTCTCTCTGATAAACTCCCTGAAAAGAGATATTTCACTTGGTTCAGCTGAAAGCGTTCTTTTCTCCACTCTCCCCATCTCCTGCTCCAGAACAGCTCATACTCCTTATCACACATCACAGAGTTTTTATAGACTCCAAGGAATTAATTTGAAACCCTGAGCAGATTTTCTTTTAAAATTTGTTGCTTGCTGTATGTGTAATTCACATACAGTAAAATTCACATTTTTCAGTGTACATTTTTGTGAGTTTGGACAAAGCTTATAGTCACTATCATAATCAAGAAACAGAGCAGTTCCCTCAAACACCGCCCAAAATTTCCTTGTGCCCTGGCAAATGCTAATCTGTTTCTTATCCCTATAGTTTTGCATTTCCCAGAATATAAATTCACATAAATTGAATCATACAGTATGAAGTTTTGGGTATGACTTCTTTCATTTAGCATAATACTTCTCAGATTTATACAAGTTGTTGAAAGTATCCATAGGTTGTTCCTTTTTATTACTGAGTAGCATTTCATTGTGCAGATATATCATATTTTGTTTATTCATTCACCAATTGCAGGTCATTTGGATTATCTCCAGTTCTTAGAGATTATGAATAAAGCTGCTGAGAAGATTTAAGGGTAGGAAATGGGTCTCTTTTCTGAAAGGTCTTTCTTACATACCTAATCTCACAACAATCATGGAAGGGAGGCAGAACAGATGTTATTTTCTTCATATAACAGATGAAGGAAACTGAGTCAAACAAAAATGAGTTGCTGAGATTTTAGAATGGGTTTTCATATAGTTTGGTATGGCTGGGCAAGTTTCAGCAAGAAGATTGCTGGGGTAAAGATAGATTGTTTTCACTGGGCTAATAGTACCCCATCTGTGCCAGCCCTCTGCTATAAGAAAACATCATTCACCTATCAAAGGGACATTGAGAAGAGAGTTGACCTGATTTGGTGGCAATAGCTCTTTACCAGCCTTAGAGTATCCGAACAGTTCAAGAATCTTTTACCAGAGAGGAAGAGACAAATTATGGGTTCTAAGAAAAGTTTAGGGCCTTGCTGGAGGTGACATTATATTTCTATTATGTAATAAATCATAATGTGAAATAGACAAGAATGCAAACTGTGCATTTATCTATCTACCTATTTCAGTTTGTCACAGTGTGGTACGAGTCTGATCAGAAGTGATTTCTCCTTCAATTTAAAAAAAGTTTCCTTTTTAAAAATCGTATATATATTATTTCCTTTTTGAAATCATATATAAGGAGTATACATGGAATTGTAGAAAAATGAGTAAATACAGGTAGGTAAAAAGAAAAAAAATAAAATCATCCATTATCACACCAACTAACATATATCATTCCATATTCTCCCCACCTGCTGTCTCCTCCCCCCACCATTTAACAAGGTGCTTCCCTAGAATTATTTTCATTTGGAAGTCAACAAAAACATGGGCAAAATCTGTCAACCAATGAAATGTGGCACTTCCAGCTCTTTTTAAATGCATATACATTCTACGTACATAGTTTTTAAAAATGGGATCATACCCTAAATATTGTTTTTGTAAGCTACCTTCTTCACATAACTATCTCTTTTCGACAACAGCATTTTAAATGGCTGCTAAGTAGTCTGTCATGTTGATATGTTTAAGTGATCCTTAAATTGTTAATAGTTGTTTACATAATAGTTGTTTACAACATCATCTTTTTAGCTAAATGTTTTTGGACAACCTTAATTCCTTTCTTCAGACAAATCCCTAGAGGTAGAATTCCCGAGGCAGAGGGTCTAAGTACACCGACAATCCTTATGCTTCCTTCAGTATGTCTCCTGAATCAATTTTCCCCCACAACCTTTTATCTTGAAAAGTTTTACGTCCACAAGTACAGCATTTAAGTCATTTCCCACATTTGCTTTATTGTCTTCCCGTTCTCTCCCCCTTCCTTTGTATGTATAATATGTATCACCTTGAGGAAACTAAGGCAGCTCAACTTGTCTTCTTAGATTGAACTGGAACCACAATGTTTGACTTCCAAAAAAAAGCCACTTCCCTAAGCAAATTTAAAGCGAGTTTAAGGTACTCACAGCAAGTCTGATCCTTCTCCCAATCCCTTCTCCCTGGTTGAAGAGGTTTCTGAGTGTTTCACTTTTGTCCATATTTCTTAGTGCTACCCCAGTGTAATGGAAAATCCACTGGCTCAATAGTCAGGGATTTTGAATTCCAGGCCCAGATCTGCCACTAACAGAGAGCAAGGTAAACCTCTCTAGACTTCAGATTCTTCATCTGAAAAATGTAGGTAACATTTATCCCACAGTACTACTGCAAAGATGACATGTGGTAGTGAACAAGCTAAGTTTCCATTTAGGTGTTAAGAATGAAGAGCCTTTACTCCTCTTGCAAGAACACTTGAGCTACCTGAAATCTTTGTTGGTAACAGGAAGTATGTCAATGGCAAAGGGTTTTACTGTCACTTCCCGGACAGGCCCTTCACCATCTCTGCCGTCTGGTGAATTTGTTCCCATCTGGAATCTCCCACCTGGTAGCTGAACCATGCCAGTCACCTGCCCATTGCCTGCCGATAAAAAAATAGAGTCATTAGTATATAAAACAAATGGCAATGTTTGGATCATATGTAATACTCATAAAAATGAGCATTCATAAAAAAATATGGAGGCTTAAAAATTTGGCTTTAAATTCTTGTTCTGCCACTTAATTTGCTGGGTGACCTTAAGCAAATTACTTAATCTGAATTTCAATTTCTTCATCTATAAAGTGAGAATAGCATCTATCTCATAGGCATAGCTGTATGAATTAAAATAACATGTGAGATGGTGACCACATGGTAGGTTTTCAACAAATATTTATTTCTTTTCCTTACCTCTCTATTTTTCTACACAACCCTTTGTCCCAGATAGGTAATATACTCTATACCCTCAAAATACATCTGGCACCTTTCTCCCCACACTTATGCTCATGCTGCCTCTTCCTCTTGTCAATTATGAATGACTTTCACCATTATATCATATGGTCCAGAAAGGAAAGGACTACATCTATTTTGCCGGTGTATCCCTAGCACAAGTGCACAATAATTATCATTAAATAATTGAATGAGCTCCTTCATACTTGCTGTTTCAATGCCTCAAGAAATCATAGAATTTAAAGGATCTTTAACTCAATCACCTTATTTAACAGAAGGAAACCATAACCCAAAAAGAAAAATGACTTAAAGAGCTAGTTAGCAGGAGACAGGACTAGATCCAGGTCTTTCTACTGCCATGTCAGTTACTATTTCCCACAGGCCATACTACTGAGGCTTGATGTACTGCTTTATGGTGTTATGTTTCTACATAAGGATGTCTAAGAACCATAAATGCCTCAAAGGCAGAGCCCATGTCTTTTCGTGTTCCTCAGAAATCCTATCTTTGGCCCTCTTCTCATTGTCATTCTAACACACACTCATGATTTCAGTCACTTTAAGGGGAAAAAAAGGAGCAAGCAGGGAAATCTCAGAATAAAAGGGAATTAAGGAACAACATAGAATTGCAATGTATAAAGTTTATTTTGACACTAATTCAACAACTAAACTATAATGAAGAAACACTTACAGTAGGTGAATTTGAACACTAACTGGATGTTAATTTCGTAGATGGAAAATGGCATGGTACTTTTTTTCTCTTGATTTCTTGTCCTTTTGTCTATTCAAGCAGAGCATTTACGAATAAAATTGTATGCCTGGATTCACTTCACTGTGGCCCCAGGGAAGGGGAAAGTGGGGATACCAAAGCAACATTAGCCATACATTGGCAACTGTTTAAGCCGGAAACGGGTACAGAGGGGGTTGGGTGGAGGGACTTGTTACATTCTGCTTTTACTTTTTTTAAAATTTATTTTTCAATTACAGTTGAGTGGGGTTATCACTTTGTGAAGTATATAAATGTCTAATGACTGTTGTTCTGCACAGCTGAAATTAAAGACTTTTTTTAGTTCAAGATTCCAAAATTAAAGTGAAAAGGAGATACAGTTTGAGCTGTTAACCATCTCCCCGGTTCGCTGCCTCTGGGAGGTGCCTCCGGCTGCTCCAGGCCCCATCATGAGCCTAACCAGGAAGCGGACAGGCTACGGTCTCTTTCCCCCACCAGGGTGGAGTGCCCCACCCCTTTTCTGATGCTTCTTGGGACAAACAGCACCAGGAGAAGGCCAGTCGGCCAGTACACTGACCTAGCTTGGTCCACGGGCCAGACAGGAGTGATAGCAGGGTCAGCACTGGCAGCGAGGAATCCATACCAGGAACGCGAGACAGCAGCACCACGGGTATGCACAGTGGTGGCTCTGCTGCGCATGCTCCAAACACACACACACACACACACACACACACACACGAGCGTGCGCGAGACAGCAGCACCACGGGTATGCACTGTGGTGGCTCTGCTGCGCATGCTCCAAACACACACACACACACACACACACACACACACACACACACACGAGCGCGCGCGAGACAGCAGCACCACGGGTATGCACACTGTGGTGGCTCTGCTGCGCATGCTCCAAATACACACACACACACACACACACACGAGCGTGCGCGAGACAGCAGCACCACGGGTATGCACACTGTGGTGGCTCTGCTGCGCATGCTCCAAACACACACACACACACACACACACACACACACGAGCGCGCGCGAGACAGCAGCACCACGGGTATGCACACTGTGGTGGCTCTGCTGCGCATGCTCCAAACACACACACACACACACACACACACACACACACGAGCGTGCGCGAGACAGCAGCACCACGGGTATGCACTGTGGTGGCTCTGCTGCGCATGCTCCAAACACACACACACACACACACACACACACACACACACACACACACACACACACACACACACACACACACGAGCGCGCGGTTTACCGCCCCCTGGCGCAGCCTTTGGATACTGTCAACTGAGGAGCATGACTAGTCCAGAGGCCTAGGACTAGGCTGGAACCTGAATTCAAGGCTGTGGGGTCAGGAAATTAAAAATATACCCTAAAAAATCTGAAAACATTTATCTGTAGACATACGTACCCCAATGTTCACAGCATTATTCATGGTTGCCAAGACATGGAAACAAACCCAAGTGCCCTTTGATAAATGATCGGATAAAGATGCAGTATATAAAATTAGAACTATAGAGATTAGCATGGGCCCTGCGCAAGGATTCGTTAAGCATTCCATTTTTGTGAAATAAGTCAGAGAAAGACAAATACCCTGACCTCACTTATATGTAGAAGCTAAAGAAAAAATTAAATGAACTAATCAGAAAGTCTCAGAGACAAAGGAAAAAAACTGAGGGTTGCTAGATGCGACGGGGGGTGGGAATAAGGGGGAAGGTGAGGGGATTAGAAAGCACAATCAGTAGTCATATGATTGCCAAGGGGATACAAAAGTCAATTTGGGGAATGTAATCAATAACGTAAAGATTTTGTAGGGTATTCAATGGACACTTGTCCCACTAGGGAGACCTCAGGGATGATGTAGATGCCTGATCACTGCAGTATACACCTACAGTTGAAGAATAATGAATGTCAACTACAATTTTACATATAATTACAAGTGAAGTACAGCATTAGGAGTAGACAGTGGAAATGTAATTGCTATTATGTGGTATCAGAGGGGTAATAGCGGGGGGAGAAGGGTTATCACTGGGTGAGGGATATAAATGATGTCTATTACATTGTTTTGAAAAAAAAATAGTACATATACACAGTGGAATACTACTCGGCTATAAGATCATGCAATACCATTTGCAACATGGATGGATCTTGAGATTACGCTAAGCGAAGTAAGACAGAAAAAGTCGAGAATCATGATTTCACTGACATGTGGGACATAAAACTGAAAGCTACGAAGGAACAAGACAAACAAAAACTCATACATAGACAATAGTTTAGTAGTTACCACAGCATAAAGGGGTGGGGAATGGTAGATGAGGGTAAATGGGGTTAAATATGTGGTGATGGAAGAAGTGACTCTGGGTGGTGAACACACAATGTGATGAATAGATATATTACAGAATCGTGCACTTGAAACCTATGTAATTTTACAAACCATTGTCACCCCAACAAATTTTAATTAAAAAAAAAGAAAAAAGCCATATTCTCAGGGTTTGTGTTTAGAGGCCCCGCCATTGCAGAAGCCCCTTCATTACCTTGTGAACATTTGGACTTCCTACCTTCCCCTGGAATACCATTGCAAGATCACAGAACCGGTTTCAAGTTAACATTTATTGCACTCACTGTAGGCAACTGCCAAGTCCTCAAAATACAAGCTTAGTAACACAATTTCATTTTCAAGGACTACAGAGATGTACTAACTGTACAAAAACGATTTTGTGGAAACAAGTAGGAGAGAATAATTTGAGCGAAAGATGATACTGGCGGTTTTGGGATGGACATTTCAGCATAAGCAAAGGTTCAGTGGTGGGCAAGTATGGCCCATCTGAAAATCTCTTTCTCTCACATAGCCCTTAGTCACCATGGATTCAACCATCTTTCTACCTCTGCCTCTTCTATTTCTATTTTTGCCACTTTATACTTGTAGCTCTTTCAACTCCCTTGCCTCTAGTTCACCCATCTTTCTATCCACTACCACTTAACTTCCCTGGGGAGCATTTTAAGCAAAGCTACCTCAAAAGCATGAAAAGTCCAATGGAAAGATCCAATAGTTTACTCACAGGAATTTATACTAAGGAAACAGGGATGTTTTCAAAATCTTAAGGTATTTAAGTGTTACTTATATTACCATAAAAATTTTTAGCTTGAATGCTTAACAATAAGAAACTATTGGATAAATTAAGATACATTAGAAAAAATTGTTAAACCATTAAAACGTTTTTCAAGCAGTATTTAATAAGGCAGGTAACATACTTTTCTAACATGTATTTTTATCACTGAAGCTACAGCAAAACATCCTGTTCACTGGGTGAAAATAGCCTGCTTTATGTGTGTACACTGAGTGCAATTAAAAAAACATGTTGTAATTATAATTTCAGACTTTGGAATTGAATAGGTACCAGTCTTCTCTGCTTTTTTCACATGGGAAAAGAAAATTCCGTTGAAAATTATTTGAAGCTTAGACAAAAATTCCACAGCTGTATTCTTAGGGTCACTCTGGAGTCTTCATGATTCAGATGATACAAAGGAAGCTTCAATTCAACCTTTGAGAGAAGACATTCCAGCTCGCATGATCTCATCTACCAGGAGAATGTTGGTAGCAATCACAGTGCTACAAGGCAAAAAAAATTAGATGGCTCAGATTTCAGACATGAACCCGAATTCAACTCAATTTCCAACTAGACCGTGCAAATTAAATCCAATTAAGTTTCCCCTTTCCTATACATTTTTTTAATGGAAAAAAAGAAATTAACAGAACAAACCAAATTAAAGAATATGATGATTACTTCAAGATTATTTTAGTTTTGGCTTTCCCAAACTCACCAGGAGTGAAGAAGCTGCTTCTTTACACAATAGTTATCCCATATGCCTGCTTGTGCTGCCACCATTGGCTCACCTGAAAGGTAATCGGGTAGTCTTAAAAAATCATATAGAACAGGTTTTAAGATCAGAATGCTGTCTAAAAGAACCAACAGTATTTTGTGCTGCTCTGCTCATCACTGATTATTCACTTCCTCTAGTACCGTGTTTCCCCCCAAAACAAGAAGTATTAACTATGGAAACAAGAGTATTAACTATGAAAACCTAAAGTTCCTCATTTAGTCAATTCTGTACTCCAAACAATGACTCCTGTGAATACCTTTGATGAGTGACTGATCCCCACTTAGAAGACCCACTGATAGGAATGCTCTATTGGTTACCAATGTTTGAACATCTTTTGTTCTGGACACAGTCCCATTTGTCCATATTAAAGTATAGTACTTGAACTATAACCTGGCCAAAACGGGCTTACCATTTTCCTCATTCCAGAAACCTTTTCTATTAACTTGAATGTAAATGCTGTTGACAATAGGCCTTACACATATTGTACGGATTTATTTACCTCTCTTCCACTTTGTACTTATATAATTTGTGTTGTTACACTGGCCCAAGACCAGGGCTTTAAATTTCATTACACTTGGTCCCCTCTTCCAGCATTATTTGCTATCCTCAGTCTTTTAAAACAAGTGAATGTGATCTAATGTATTTTCTTATCAAAGTCCCTGATAAAAAATGGAGTAAAGTAAGCCTAATATGAAACCTTTCAACCTGAACCATCTGTTACCACTCAGCATCAACAAACCCATACTCTCTGAAATTATTCAAATATATACTCTATTCCCTTAATTACTGTATCTAGTCATTCCATTTTTATACCTCATTTCAGAACCCAGAGTTCCGATAGGATTGATGTCACACAGCAAAGCAATTCCCCAAGTCTCTTGTGATCCTTCCTGGCTTCATCTTACCTTTACCACCTAGTTCTCCCCCTACAAACAGCTGCATTCTCTTACCTGTGTTCAAGTCCACACCCACAAGTTGACCTGAATTTGAATGTTCTGCTTGAATTTTAACCAGTGTTTCCTGAAGGTCAAAACCAGAATTCTGAGCAAGTACCTAAAGCAAGCAAATTTAATACTTTAAAAGACAAGACCTAAGAACTGATAGTCAAGTGTACAATAAATGAACAATATTTCCAATTAATAATAGAAAAACCACAATATTGATCATAATTTAACTTAAACAAAAAACAAACTTGTACTCAGGTATAACCCTTTCACTACAAACCTTCTTAAAACCTTCTTGCCATCTGAAATCAGATATTCAAGTTCTCCTTCCAGAGAAATCAAATACATTTGGATGATGAGATACACCACACCTGTTCTAGTGTTAGGGAGAAAACTGATCAAACGTGTTTATTCAAAATCCACATTATCTAAAAGCTTTTGCATTCATCAGTTGAATCATCTTGCTGTTATTTTAGAAAACTGACTGTTAAGTCATACCTTGGGAATAATGAGCAATGCATCAGCAAATGCTTGGACTCCCAGTTGAGCCCTGCCCTTTACACTGGGCTTGTATTTAATCAGGGCTTCTGCCATCGCCACTTCCACTGCACCAGCACCCGGAACTACACAGCCTATTGTGTGCAGAAGAGAGAAATGCTAAACTACAAAGAAAACTGTAGAATTATAAGAAAACATATAAATTAAAACACACATACATGAAAGCTATTAATTTTTTGAGAATTCAGTATAACCAGAGCAATTTTAATATTGCATTTGAAAGCAATGCAGGCAACATATCAAATAGCAGAATGACTCAATTTAACTAGCACTTGGAAGCTATTAACTCACTTATTTGTATCCACTTTTAATAATGATATGCTATGAAAAAACTTGGCATACCATCATAGCCATTTTAAAGGGAACACTTTACTTTTGCATGGTGTCTGGCTGTGTAAACTACTGATAAAAAGCACACAGTATTCAGCCATGCCTTTCAGACTAGCAAAAAGAATAGTTTAAATAGTTAAATAGTGGTCTTACCATCATCAAGAGCATTTTTAACAGCCCTCAAGCCATCTCTTATTGCATCTTTGATTTGAGTGAGGGTGTGCTTATTTGGTCCTTTGATCAACAACGTGACAGAGCGAGGATTGTTACATTTCTCAATAAAGGTGAACTTCTCTTCTCCCTATGTGAAGTGGTATTTTCAAAAACAGTATATGGTTGTACAAAGAATGATCAGAGGAAAAATGATAAGTAGCATATTAACAGGGAACCCTGATCACATCAAATTATTTCTTTAAAAAAAAAAATCACCCATAAAACAAATTGAGTTTCCCACCAAAGGCATATCATTAGTATACATAAACTATCAAAACATATGTAAACAAAGCAAAAATATGATTGTGAGTTTGAATAAGTTTTTACTACTGAAGAATTCATAAACCCAAAAGTACTATCTTTGGAAAGAAAATACACTTACCAATGTATATTCATAGACAAGTCCTGCATGTCCCAAGCAATCAGGATTTAAGTCATCAAAAGAATTCAGAGCTACCCCACCACAAGCAAGAGTCAGCCTGAAATATTGAAGTAGTTTAAAGTAGATGTGTAAGTGACTTTAATATTAGTTATGTTTTAAAGATGGATAATTTTTAGAAAACAATCTTTCAGAATTAAACACTAAAGTTATACTCTAAAACGTATTTTAACTTAAGTGTTTCAATTTACCACCAACCAGCTGAAAACGAATCTTTTCTCTTAAGTCTCCATTTAAACCACTCTCTCCAGTCAGCAAATACTGACATGCAATCTAAAGGTGGACAAGAGCTCTTCATCATGGTGAGCCTGTTGGAAGGATTGCTGAGAAACCCATTGATGCTGTCTCTTGACATGGTAAATAAAATATGCACGAGGTATGATCAAACAGTACAACGAATGTTCAAATAAAAATTTATCACAGTAAGAGACACACTGCCATTAATCCCATTCAAAATAGCCCCCCTTGCTTCCTAACACACTTATCCCACCGTTCTTGCCCCTTTCTGAAGCAGTTCTGGAAGTCCTCTTTCATGGTGTCTTTAGTTGCACTGTCGTGGCTGCCTCGATGTCCTGAATTGATTCAAAATGTTTACCTTTCATGGTCTTTTTGACTCTGGGAAGAGCCAGAAAACACACAGTGCCAGATCCGGTGAATAGGTGGATGAAGACACACCATAATGTTTTTGACAGAAATTGCCATATACCAGAAGCGATATGTCACGGAGCCTTTCTGTTGTGATCATAAAATACGGTGAATGCTGCCGCCGAGTGCCATCCAATAGAAAGGCAAGGATCATCTTCAATATGGGAAGCAGCGAGTCGAACCTTAGTAACAGTGTGTAACAAGTTTCAACTTGGTCACTGCAGTCAAATCAGGTGTGAGCTACAGTTGAAAGGTATTTTCAAGTGTGCTGCAAATCCTCCTCCATCACAACATCACTCCGTGTCACACATCGCTTCTGGTATGGCAATGTCTGTCAAATAAAAATATTAGTGTGTCCTCATTCACCTTATTCACCGCATCTGGCACTGTGCAACTTCTGGCTCTTCCCCAAAGTCAAAATGATTCAGGACATTGAGGCAGGTAACAAGCGCAACTAAAGACACTCATGAAAGAGGACTTCTAGGGCTGCTTCAGAAAGTGGCAAGAACAACAGGACAAGTGTTTTCGAAGTGAGGGGGAGTATTTTAAAGGGGATTAATGGCAATGTGTCCTTCACTGTAATAAGTTTTTAAAATTTAAACATTCACCGTATTGTTTGATAACACCTCATATAGTATGTGTCATGGTTTAAAAATAAAACAAGTATACACCAATGTTCATAGCAGCATTACGCATAGAAGCCAAAATGTAGAAACCTAAATAAATGTGCATCGATAAATGGATAAACAAGGATGTAATATATTCATACAATAGAGTATTATTATTCATCCTTAAAAAGGGATGAAATTCTGATCCATGCTACAACATGGATGAACTTTGAAAACATTATGCTAAATGAAATAAGCCAAACACAAAAGGACAAATACTGTGTGATTCCCTTATATGAGGTATCAAATTCAGAGACAGAAAGTATGGGGGATTGGTAAGGGGTAGAAATGGGAAGTTATCATTTAATGGATACAGAGCTTCAGTTGGTGATGATGAAAAAGTTCTGGAACTGGATAATGGTGACAATTGCACAACAATGTGAATGCAACTTAATGTCACTAAATTTTACACTTTCAAAAATGGGTAAAATGGTAAGTTTTATATTATGTATATTTCATCACAATAGAAAGAAAAAAGCAAAAATAAGTAGAGGGGAAAAAGGAACAATGCCAGTTATCTTGCACAATTCCACAGCGCTCAGATAACCTGCTCTCCGTACCTTTCCATATTTCTCCTTTTAGCTCTGCGTAGAGCTACTATGCCTTCTTTTGCAAGAGAATCTAAGGAAAACGGGTCAATTCCCTATAACAGAAATAAAAATGTTTCATTTACCTTAAAAAATAAAAATGGGTATAAAAGTATATAAAGCAAAATTCTCACCTTTTGATTAATAACAACAAATCCTTTATCTGAGTCACCACAGACTTTCTTTTTCAGTTCTATTATTTTTTTAACTCTATCTTCAATGAATTTTCTTTCAGCTTTTACAAGTTTCTCTCTTTCTTCTGCACTCTTGTAAAAAAAGCCAGAATTCACTTCTCTATTTAAAAAAAAAAAGAAGTTATTGGGGGTTGAATAGAAGGTAAGCCAGCAGCCATAAAAACTGGGTTAGACTTGATTAAACAGTCAGTGAGTTCCAATCCTGACCCTGGTATGTTCTCAGTTTATTCCCTAGAATTCTCCCAAACCCAACTGGGACATTATTGTCCTTACAGTGGAAAAACTGAGTCTCAAGAAAGAAGTGAATGCCCAAAATACCAAGCTCCTCTGCTTCTCGATTCCATCTGTGAGGGGATATAAACTCACGTTTTTTCATATTCTAATGACACATTGCATGTGAGGATATATGCATCTTCTACCCTTTTTTTCATATCAGGATGTCGTGCCCCATGGTCCAAAACAAGACCTCTGATTAAGCTGTTAAAACACACAAAAAATTATGGTGATCACTTCATAAGGTCTATAAATGTCTAATCACTATTTTACACATCTGAAACTAATATAATAGTCAACTATAATTGAAAAATAAAATTAAAACATAAAGAGTTGTATTGTTATCGATTTCCAGAGGGGGTGTAATGTATGCTAACAAAATTAAAACACTATTATTGATCATTTTCACACAATCAACTTTATTTCTTGAGTTATTTGAACTAGACTTTTGGGTGAAACCTAGGCAGGTTCAGAAAAGCAACATTCCACAACATGACAAAAACAAACCATTCAAACAAAAGTGCATCCCTATCTTGTACAGAAAATCTGCAGAGAAAATGTCTCAACCAGCAGGCCATCATATTGTGATTACCTTTAAAAAAAAATGTTTTCAACTATAGGTCTTTGCAATATATTTTTAAATTCCCCAACAGTCTCCCATTATGCTTTGCATCCAACAGTTCAATAAATGCCAACTGATTGATACAGCTCATTTTTCTGAATCGTTCTGACTATAAACACATACCATTAACTTTAAGAGGTAATACTACTGAGTAAATTAAACACTCATCTAGGCAATACACATTAATTCAAAGGAAAAAAACCACTCTCAAAATATGTATTGTATAAAGCATCTATAAATTTGTAAACACACTATAAATATTTTGCAGTATTCTACCACCTACCTTGTGTCGGTTTCAGATTTATGTTTCATTTCCATGATCTCAACCATGAAGAGGTCAATAGGTTCATCCTGCTTTTTAATGGCCAAAATGGAGTCAACTACAGCCTACAACAGAAGCATGATCACTAAATGAATTTGATTTGCAGAAGTCGAGACATTTATGTTGCTTGTCCCTCAAAGTTTAAAGTAGACAGTTTCTTGACTTTAACATCTCTGAATTAATCTAAGTCTTTTTCTGAGCTAATAGAATATAGTTGTAAAGGGGCTGAAGTCATTTACATTTCTGAAATCTCAATTAGTAATTACCTAAAGAATCACTGGCATCCCTATTTTATTAAAACTATTGATAACAGGAAGCTTTTTATAATAATGAAACCTCTAATTATACGTTTTATAATCTGATCAGATATACAATTATTTTCTTATTTCTCTTTAGGGACACAGATCAAGTTATCAATGCCACAAAAATGAACCTACTTATTTCACAATACAATACCGTGGAAGACTTTAGAGAGCACCCTATAACTGCAATTGGTTAAATATACTGATGTTTCTAATATCAAAGGTTTTGGTATAGGTGTACTGTACCATCAGACACATACCTCTGTTAAGACATCAGCAAGTTCAGCATGAACTTTAGTACGTAGAGATGTTCTGGCCACATCTATGAGTGTTTCCCGGTCCATCTCTTTGCTTACTTTGACTTGTTCCAAAAACTGAAGTGCCTTTTCCTTTGCAGCTTCAAATCCTTCTGTTATTATTCTGGGATGAAGACCCTATAATACATGCAATTACAAAACCACCACTAACACTGGAATTTTTCAATTAGATGGAACTATATAGTTCACGATAAAGTACATTTCTGAAGATTTACTCTAGATCATTCAGACCCTTTAATACAATTAATATAATGTGCTGACTTTCTGAATACATTTAAAAGGATAAATAGTCCTTTCAATGCAGAGGAGAAGAACAGACATTGCTCTAGCACAGAGTCAAAGCCAAGGGAACTATAAAGCACACTTGGGTGTTCACTGTGCAAACTACAAGGAATAATGACAAAAACTCAAGTGTCACAACAACCTGCAGTCAACAGGACCATTATATCTTTTCTATAGGTGATCTGAAGTTAATTCATATCATTTACCAAGAAAAAGCAGACAGGGAGACTAACTCCTGTCTTCCTAGGAAGTTTTTCTTGACATCAGATTAGTATTTATTAAGGTTTGCTTTAACTTTGGACCTACTCAGGGCAAAACAAAGTAGTAGAATTCTTAAGTCTGTTTTTGGTTGGCTTTTTTCCTTATAAATATGCCTAGTCTGATTTCAATTATTAATCTACATTATAGACAGACACATGTCATATATGCAATGCAACTTGATAAAATAAGAAAACGTCAGGCCCAGGAAGGTTCTTTAACTTGTCCAGGATCACAATAAACTTGTGTCAGACCAAGATAAAGACTCTGGTTCCTAGATTTAAGCCCCTATGCTCTTCAAATTCTACTATATAGCCTCAGCTACTATTAACACATCAATTTGTATAAATAAAACTCAGATTATCTTCTATATGCAATAAAGTATCACAGAAACACAAGAATCATGTAATACTTCAGAAATGTAGAGATCCGCCTGTTTCAGCAGTTCTCCAATGATTAGGACATTGGAAGTGGTACCATCACCAGTTATGTCATCCTGGGCTGTTGCTACTTTGGCTATTAAGGAGGCTGTTGGGTGTTGAATTTGCTGAAAGTAGAAAAAGAAAAAAAAAATTAAGTAACTTGAAACAATACAAATACACCTTAAAATGTGAAAGGCATCCTTAAGCTATGTATTTGCACAAATTACCCACGTGTTCAGCTACATGTTATTCTGATTAAGAAGTCACCATTAGCTATTTTGCATTCACTTTCTGACGACCAAAATATTGTCATGTATATATTTGTTTATTTCTCAAGATTATCTCCACTTTATTGATAAGGAAATTTGAGGTTCAGTTAAGGGCTCTTCGTGGGAATAAATCAGGTAACTTCTAAAATAAAACTTCAGCAGCCTCCAATATTACTCGGCATCAAACAATTAAAAATAGCCCTCCTAGCAAAGGTCATCAGTGGATGCTAAATCACTGCATGGGAAGGCTTTGGAAGGACAGGGTATTCCTCAAGTCTCCAATATCACACACAAATTCTTAATGAGAAAGGATTCAAACAAGGCTCCTGCACTGCTTTTGCTTTTTATCCTTTAATCTACAATAGTTCCCAGCCTTTTAGGTCTTGGGGGACACTGACAGTTTTAAGAATCCAGCCCAATTGCCTTGTAGACTATCTCATTATCTACATTTGCTATTTTTGGCAAGACCAACACAGAGGTGATACTGTATACTTCTGTTTCCTTTATAGTTTCTTGTTAAGCTATAAATGTTTAATGTGCTTCTCTATGTTTATGCTGTATTTCACAATTAAAAAAAATCAAGTAAAATAAAATAAAAAAATATGTAGATACAGCTTTTCTCTCTTTCTTTTTATTTTATTAAATTTATTGGGGTGACAATTGTTAGTAAAATTACATAGATTTCAGGTGTACAATTCTGTATTACATCGTCTATAAATCCCATTGTGTGTTCATCACCCAGGCTTTTCTGATATTAAGTTTAAACTATGACTCCAACTGTTCTCAGCCAGCACAGGCCACCAATTACATTTGGGTGCTGAAGGCACGGTACCCTACTATCAAAGCCCTACATTTTATTAACTCAAAACACAGGAAAGTCATTTCCCTTTTTTGGATTTGAACTGCTAAGTTTTGGGAACTTACGGATGTGTAAAATTTGTGATCCTCTCAATAATCTCATATTCTTGGTCACAGGACTTTTAAAATGGTTAAACAAGGAGTTTTACTTCCCCTCCAGTTGGAGGTGGAAGAGATGACAGGTAACAGAGAAATTGCTGTTTTAAAAAGAGACAAAGTACAAACAACCTGTCTCATTTTACCTATGTGAATGTGTCAACTGCTTGGTTTTCAGATTAGAATCTTAATAATTTCAATCCTTTAACTAACACCTTAAATGACAAGAGTATGTATTCATAAATAAGTATCAGACTCCAGGGCTCCTCACTAACATACTGTGGCTACCATTACTGATTACATTACATTACTTTTCTACTCTCTCCATTGTCTGTAAGACTGGCCTGTTGAGAGGTGATGAATATGAGTTCCTCCTACCTTGAGAATAAACATTAAACATCTTCCTACAAATTAAACCTACTATGGCAAACCAAGACCTTTTAAACGTATAGCAGCCTCTCACCATTTCATGAAGCAGCACGTTGCCATCCTTAGTAAGCTTGATATCTCCAGCACCAGAAACAAGCCTGTTCAATGAGCAGAAACGAAATCAGTGTGACTTTTTCAACGGAGACCAAACTGACTCCCATCAACACCAGGCTTTACCCAGATCCTAAGGAGCCGCACACGGCCATTAAGTTGGTCGTCCACTCCCGGTAACAGGAATGGCGCAGTGCCCACCCCCTCCCTTCTGAGAAACTGTGCCGCGCGTCCTCAGGGTCGCTTTAGTCCCAGAGGGCCGCGCACGAGGGCAGCTTTGTTCTCTACGGAGGCTGCATCGACTACAAGAGCAAACAGCCAGGGCAGGAAACAGGCCTGACCTGGGAACGGGGGTAAAAGGGGAGCAGCAACGGGCGCACAGGCCCGGAAGCAGCGGGCTGGAGACCACGAGCGATTGCCGGCATCGCGGCCGCACGAGGTGCGCGGTGCCCGCCCGGCCCTCCCCACCAGCCCCGCCTTACATCTTCATGGTGCCCTTAGGCCCCAAGTTGGTCCGCAGCACGTCCTGCAGCCCCCGGGCCGCGCTGATGTTGACCGCCAACGCAGCCTGGGCTCGGGCCACCTCGGCCTTGGGGTTTAAAGTCTTCACAGCCGCCATAGCTGACCCAGGAGCAGAGCACAAAAAGAGCAGACGTGAAGACCTCCCAACGCCGGCTCAGCGTGGCCAGGCTGCGCTATCCGGGTCTTCTGGAAAAGTCGGGCGCGCCCTGCCGGCCCCCAGCGTGCCCACGCGCCGCCATCATTGGGCCGCCGGTCGGCCGGCGCCGCTCATTGGGTCGCGGTCGCACGGCCCTGCGGCCCCGCCCCTCAAGGCCGGACTCCGGCGCCATTGCGCAGGGAGGGGAGGAGCGCGTTCTTGTGCAGTAAGGGCTCCCGAGCTTCCGGTGTCCTCGCCGGCTTTGCGGACCGAGCCCTGAGGACATAGCGGCGGCCGACCGAGGCCCGCTCAGCGGGAGGTTGAGGCTGCGGGCCGCGCGCCCGTCCGCCTCTTGGGTGACTGGAGAGCTGGCGTTCCTTCCTGGAGGTCTCTGACCGCAGGTTGTACAAGTGGCCTCCCTCCCTTCCAAATTTGCCTTGTTTCCTCCCCTTTTGTGCCTGTCACCAGTTTTCTTGACTGCATCCTATGTGCTTGTTAGTGTTCTAGGTCATGTGGGGCTACTGTAGTGAATCTTACTAGGACTGTGAATGAAAAAGGGTTATGTAATAAACTTGACAGGCTCTGCGGGGCCACCTGCAGTCCTGACAAACTCAGTGATCAAAAGTCACCACGCAAGATTGTCTGATCACAAACTCCTAACTGGGCAAGTAATAGCAGGTAGGCCTACATCTTCCGTAGCAAAGGTTAGCCTTTACCTTAAGGGAGCAAGCCATAGCGTAGGTATCTAGGATAATGTATCTTTGAAGTGTCAGAGTAATTTTCTTTTCCTACTCCTTGAAGGCACAACTGCTGGACCAGAGCACAAGACCACTGAGCCCCTCATTATGTTGTTTCCCATGTACCATCTCTGTGTGTTGTAAATGTTAATTATTAGCTATCCTGTACCCGCCAATGTAAGAAGTGTGTTTCTTCCTTTTGCCTTTTACCGAATCCCAGAGATTTCCCTGGTATGCTTTCTTCCACCTCCTTAATCTACCACCAATGGATTTCATGTAATCCTCCTTATGTCTTCTTTGATTCTAATGTATAAAATAAGCTGTGAAACTGCCATTCTCCGGAGCATTTTCTCACTCCATTGAGATTTTGCTTCCCAGCATAAATAAACTCATAAAAATAAATAAACTCATAATTCTCTACAGGTTTGGATGTTTCTTATCCTCTCCTAGTATCCTAGGTGTTTTAGGCCTAGGGAAGGCCAAAGAGATACAATGCAAGGGAGAAAGTGCTAGATGCCTTTAGAAATCTATGGGATTGGTGTGGCCTTTGAGGAGAAGCAAGTCAGTTCACCCTCTGGGCTCAAAAACTCACTGCTGAGGCCTTAGGCCCTCAAGGCAAGTTTGAAAACTCAAACTTGATTGAGCAGTGTTGTTGTCCAGCATTTGAGAGGACACTGAAGACAGAAAAATTCTGAAAAAAGTGTCTATAATTGTTTTCTAGCATCCGGTTCCCCCACCCCTCCAAGTACCAGATATTCAGTAATGTTTTGTTTTTTATGTTTATAGATAATGACAATTGTTCAGAATTCAAAACGTACCAAAGGGTATGTGATAAAAGTAACACTTCTTCCTGCTGGTATAACTTCCTCCAAACAAGCGTAGTTACCTTTAGATGCTCTGAATTCCCCTAGATGCTTTCTAAATTTATAAATAAATACCGGGTGCCAAAAAACAAATGGTGCCAAAAAATGTATATAAGTGGACACTTTGGTCAACGTTACTCAAGCAGTAGTTAGCCGTAATCAGAAGTGTTTGGACCCTGATGGTAACTGCTTTGAGCCCCTTTTGTAATTGCAAAAGTCAAACGTGACTTGTATTCATCTTTTGTTATTGGTATATACTGAGTATTACAATTTTTATACACTTTTCCTTTCTTAAAATGTGTATACATTTTTTTGGCACCCTCTGTACATACATAAATATAAGAATTTTCCCCTCACAAAATGGCAATTTGTAATACACAGTGTTGGGTATGTTATACTTAAAGTATCTTGGAGATTATAAAATATCAATGCAAGCGGATTCCTCATTTTTTTTTTTTAATTAAATTTATTGGGGTGACAATTGTTAGTAAAATTACATAGATTTCAGGTGTACAATTCTGTATTACATCATCTATAAATCCCATTGTGTGAAAATCACCCAGAGTCAGTTCTCCTTCAATCACCATATATTCGATCCCCCTTACCCTCATCTCCCACCCCCCACCCCCCACCCCCCTTACCCTCTGGCAACCACTAAACTATTATCTGTGTCTATGAGTTTCTGTTTCTCATTTGTTTGTCTTGTTCTTTTGTTGTTTTTGGTTTATATACCACATATCAGTGAAATCACATGGTTCTCTGCTTTTTCTGTCTGACTTCTTTCGCTCAGCATTACTCTCTCAAGATCCATCCATGTTGTCACAAATGTTCCTATATCATCTTTTCTTACCGCCGAATAGTATTCCATTGTGTATATATACCACAACTTCTTTATCCATTCATCTATCGAAGGACATTTTGGTTGTTTCCATGTCTTGGCCACCGTAAACAAAGCTGCAATGAACATTGGAGCACACGTGTCTTTAGGTATAAATGTTTTCAGATTTTTTGGGTAGATGCCCAGGAGAGGGATTGCTGGGTCATATGGCAATTCTATTCGTAATTTTTTGAGGAACCTCCACACTGCCTTCCATAACGGCTGCACCAGTCTCCATTCCCACCAACAGTGTATGAGGGTTCCTTTTTCTCCACAGCCTCTCCAACATTTGTTACTATTTGTCTTGATGATAGCCATTCTGACTGGGGTGAGGTGATATCTCATTGTGGTTTTGATTTGCATTTCTCTGATGATTAGTGATGTTGAGCATTTTTTCATATGTCTATTTGCCATTTGTATGTCCTCTTTGGAGAAATGTCTCTTCAAGTCCTCTGCCCATTTTTCAATTGGGTTGTTTGTTTTTTTGTTGTTGAGTTGCATGAGTTCCTTGTATATTCTGGATACTAGCCCCTTATCGGAGGCACTGTTTGCAAAAATCTTCTCCCATTCAGTTGGTGGCTTCTTTATTTTGCCAATGGTTTCTTTTGCTGTGCAGAAGCTTTTAAGTTTCATATAGTCCCATTCGTTTATTTTAGCTTTTACTTCCATTGCCTTTGGAGTCAAGTTCATAAAATGCTCTTTGAACCCAAGGTCCATAAGTTTAGTACCTATGTTTTCTTCTATGCAGTTTATTGTTTCAGGTCTTATGCTTAAGTCTTTGATCCATTTTGAATTAACTTTGGTACATGGTGACAAATAGCAGTCCAGTTTCATTCTTTTGCACGTGGCTATCCAATTCTCCCAGCACCATTTATTGAAGAGGCTGTCTTTGCTCCATTGTATGTTTTTAGCTTCTTTGTCAAAAATTATCTGTCCATATTTATGTGGTTTTATTTCTGGGTTCTCAATTCTATTCCACTGGTCTATGTGTCTGTTTTTCTGCCAATACCATGCTGTTTTGATTATTGTAGCCCTGTAGTACAAGCCAAAGTCAGGAAGTGTGATACCTCCATTATTGTTCTTTTTCCTTAAGATTGCTTTGGCTATTCGGGGTCTTTTGTGGTTCCAAACAAATCTGATGATTTTTTGTTCTATTTCTTTAAAATATGCCATTGGGATTTTGATGGGGATTGCATTGAATCTGTATATTGCTTTGGGTAATATGGCCATTTTAACTATGTTGATTCTTCCAATCCATGAGCACGGAATGTCTTTCCATTTCTTTGTGTCTTCTTCAATTTCTTTCAAAAATGTCTTATAGTTTTCAGCATATAGGTCTTTCACATCCTTGGTTAAGTTTATTCCTAGGTATTTTATTCTTTTTGCTGCAATTGCAAAAGGAATTGTTTTTCGTATTTCTTTTTCTGAGATTTCATTGTTAGTATATAGGAATGCAATGGACTTTTGTGCGTTGATTTTGTAGCCGGCAACTTTACTGTATTCGTTGATTGTTTCTAATAGCTTTTTGGTGGAGTCTTTAGGGATTTCTATATACAGCATCATGTCGTCTGCAAAGAGTGATAATTTAACTTCTTCATTCCCAATTTGGATGCCTTTTATTTCTTTCTCTTGCCTGATTGCTCTGGCAAGGACTTCCAACACTATGTTGAAAAGCAGAGGTGATAGGGGACATCCCTGTCGTGTTCCTGAACGTAGAGCAAAGGGCTTCAGTTTTTCTCCATTAATTATGAGATTAGCAGAGGGCTTGTCATATATGGCCTTTATTATGTTAAGGTATTTTCCTTCTATACCCATTTTATTAAGTGTTTTAATCATAAATGGATGTTGTATCTTGTCAAATGCTTTTTCTGCATCAATTGATATAATCATATGATTTTTGTCCTTTATTTTGTTTATGTGATGTATCACATTGATGGATTTGCGTATGTTGAACCATCCTTGTGCCCCGGGGATAAACCCCACTTGGTCGTGATGAATAATCTTTTTAATGCATTGTTGTATTCGATTTGCTAGAATTTTATTTAGGATTTTTGCATCGGTATTCATCAGAGATATAGGTCTGTAGTTTTCTTTTTTTGTGCTGTCCTTACCAGGTTTTGGTATCAGGGTAATGTTGGCCTCATAAAATGAGTTAGGGAGTACTGTCTCTTCTTCAATTTTTTGGAAGAGTTTGTGCAGAATTGGTATTAGATCCTCTTTGAAGGTTTGGTAGAATTCACTAGTGAAGCCATCTGGTCCCGGACTTTTGCTTTTGGGAAGGTTTTGGATGACTGATTCAATTTCGTTACTGGTGATCGGTCTGTTTAGATTTTCCAGTTCTTCATGGTTCAGCCTTGGAAGGCTATATGTTTCTAAGAACTTGTCCATTTCTTCTAGGTTGTTGAATTTGGTGGCATATAGTCCTTCATAGTATTCTTGGATGATCCTTTGTATTTCTGTGGTGTCCGTGATAACTTCCCCTTTTACGTTTCTGATTTTGTTAATCAGTGTCTTCTCTCTTTTTATCTTAGTAAGTCTAGCCAAGGGTTTGTCAATTTTGTTAATCTTTTCAAAAAACCAGCTCTTTGTCATATTAATTTTTTCTATTGTCTTTTTGTTCTCTATATCATTTAGTTCTGCTCTAATTTTTGTTATTTCCTTTCTTCTGCTGACCTTGGGTTTTACTTGTTCTTCTTTTTCTAGTTCTTTAAGGTGTAACATGAGGTTATTTATTTGGGAGTTTTCTTGTTTCTTGAGATAGGCCTGTAATGAGATAAATTTCCCTCTTAAAACTGCTTTCGCTGCATCCCAGAAATTTTGGTAGGATGTATTTTCATTGTCATTTGTTTCAATGTATCTTTTGATCTCTCCTCTAATTTCTTCTTTGACCCAGTCCTTCTTTAAAAGTATGTTGTTTAATCTCCATGTATTTATGTTTTTTCCCGCTTTCTTTTTACACTTGATATCCAATTTCAAAGCCTTGTGATCAGAGAATATGCATGGTATGATTTCAATCTTCTTAAATTTGTTGAGACTGATTTTATGTCCCAATATATGGTCTATCCTTGAGAATGTTCCGTGTACACTAGAAAAGAATGTATAGTCTGATGTTTTAGGATGAAGTGCTCTATAAATGTCAATTATGTCCATTTCATCTAATGTGTCATTTAGGGCTACTATTTCGTTACTTATTTTCTGTTTGGATGATCTATCCGTAGCTGTCAATGATGTATTTCAGTCCCCTAGTATAATTGTGTTTTGGTCAATTTCTCCCTTTAGTTCTGTTAGTAGTTGCTTGGTGTATTTCGGTGCTCCCTGATTGGGGGCATAAATATTGATGACTGTTATGTCTTCTTGTTGTACAATCCCCTTCACCATTATGAAATGTCCCTCTTTGTCTCTTGTTATCTTTTTCACCTTGACGTCTGTTTCATCTGATATCATTATGGCTACACCTGATTTTCTCTGGGTACCATTTGCTTGGAGTGTCAATTTCCACCCTTTCACTTTGAGTCTATGCTTGTCCTTGTAGCTGAGATGTGTCTCTTGGAGACAGCATATGGTTGGGTTTAGTTTTTTGATCCAATCTGCTACTCTGTGCCTTTTTATTGGTGAGTTCAGTCCATTTACATTTAGGGTGATTATTGATATGTGAGGATTTCCTGTCATTCTATCTTTAGTTTTCTGGTAAGGCTGTGTCTCCATTGTTTCTTTGCCTTTTTGTTGTTGTCTATTACTTCTGTGTGGTGGTATTCTATGATGTTTCCCTCTGTTTCTTCTTTTATTTCAGTATATATTTCAATTCTGGATTTATTTTGAGTGGTTACCCTTAAGTTTATGTAAAAGAAAGTTTGATATTTAGAGTATTCCATTTTCTTCAGCACGGTTACTTTCTCCATTCCCATATTCCGGTTCAGGCCTTTACTCTCCCCCTTTTTGAGTTTTGGTTGCCACAAATTGTCCCTGTTGATGGTGGTCGAATAGCCTCCTTTAGTATTTCTTATAGTGCAGGTCGTGTATTAGAAAATTCCCTCAGCTTCTGTACGTCTGGAAAGGTCTTTATTCCTCCTTCATATCTAAAGGATATCTTTGCTGGATATATTATTCTTGGCTCATGATTTCTCTCTTTCAATAGTTTGAATATTTGTTTCCACTCCCCCCTGGCTTGTAGAGTTTCTGCTGAAAAATCTGATGATAATCTAATGGGCTTTCCTTTGTAAGTTACCGTCTTCTTTTCCCTGGCTGCCTTGAGGATTCTTTCTTTGTCGTTGATTTTAGACAGCTTCAATACAATGTGCCTTGGAGAAGGCCTGTTGGGATTGAGGTAACTAGGTGTTCTATTTGCTTCTTGGATTCGAGGGTCCAGTTCTGTCCACAAATTTGGGAAGTTCTCATTGACAATTTGTTTGAATATATTCTCTGTTCCCTTCTGTCTTTCTTCTCCTTCTGGTATGCCCATTATTCTTATATTGCTCTTTCTGATGGAGTCAGAAAGTTCTTGTAGAGTTCTTTCATTTCTTTTAAGTCTCAAGTCTCTTTCTTCTTCTATCTGTGTCATTTCCAGGTTTCTATCTTCGATGTCACTGATTCTTTCCTCCATCTGGTCAACTCTACTACCTAAGCTGGTTATTTCATTCTTAATTTCTTCTATTGAGTTCTTAATCACCAGAAATTCTCTTTGGTTCTTTTTTAAAATTTCAATCTCTTTCGTAAAATGCTCATGCTGTTCTTTGATTGAGTTTCTGAGTTCCTTTAACTGCCTATCTGTGTTTTCTCGTATCTCGTTGAGTTTTTTCAGAACTGCAATCTTGAATTCTCTGTCATTTAAGTCACATATTTCTGTATCTTTAAGTGCCTTCTCTGGAGATTTTTCACTTTCTTTCTGAGCTATCTTGTTGCCTTGGTTATTCATGGTGATTACTGGTTTACTATATCTCTTCCTAGACATCTACAGGAGTGACTTCTGCAACAGGTTGATAGAAAGCGGTCTTTCTTTTGTTTGCCAGTACTTGTTGGTAGAATGTTTTATTATTTCTCCAACTGCAACTTATTTTCCTTCTCCCACACAGTAGTGCTATGTTTTCTCTGCACTATTCCAACTTCTCACACAATGGGCGGATTCCCTGGGAGACGGGCTTCTCCTCTGTTAATAGTTCATCTAGGTCACAGGGCGCAGTGTCCCGGTGGGTATGCGGAGAGCTTTTGATGTTCCAAAGCTCTTCCAGCTCCTGATTCAGAGCCCGTATATTTCAGCAATTCTGTTTACTCCTGCAGGGATCCGCCCAGATAGGTGGGGTCAGGGGCGGGGTGAGTTTTGAGAGGTGGCCGAGAGCAATGGCGGCGACCACCACCACAGCCGGTCCTGCTTCCACAGCTCTCTCGCCTTTGCTGGAACTAGTTGGGCTGTGAATTTGTGTTTGCCGTCCACAGTTCACAAAACAGCAAATTTTCTGTTGTTTTGATCTGACACTGCTACTGTTTCGCTTCTAGCACCGGGCAGATGGGGGCGGGGCGAGCTCTGGGAGGGGAGGGAGGGGCGGCTAGTCTCAGTGCCTAAGGCTCCATTCTCTGCTCGGCAGTGCGGGCTTATACCACCGTTTTCAGCCTTTTTCCCTCAGTCTTTTCTCCGAGGTCTCTGCCGTGAGCGTTGGGTTCAGCCGTGTTATATGCTGTCCCCTCAGCCCTGTGGAGCCCTGGCGGAGCCCTAGCAGTCCGAGTTCTTCCCTCTCCCGCAGCTGCGGTAGTTCCGGGAAGCAGCGAGCTCGGCGCACTGAGCTGGGTCTGAGTCCTGCGCCCGCGCGGCTCCGTCTCTGCGCACCTCTCCCTTTCCTCCTCCCTCCACTCGCGCGAATCTCCCACCTGTAGGTGATTTCAGTCGGTAGTGGGCCTCTTCGTCTTGCCTGTCTGCTGTGCAGGGAGTCCTTTGTGAGTTTTTGTTGCTCAATTCGTTGTAAATTCCAGGGGAGCTTTACAGAGGCTCACCTCACGCTGCTATTTTTCCGGAAGTCCGATTCCTCATTTTTGTCCCCAATTGTACTAGTATCTTTTTATTCTTTTGGTAATCTATTCCAGAGTTAACTACTTCCGTTTGCAGGTGATGAAATGTCTAAGGCATCCACTTCAAATTTTGCTGTGAGCATGGTCTTTCCCTTCACTCAACTCTGAATTTAGACTTTTGATCCTTATTTTTTATATTCCAGTCCCAGTAGTTTTCACTGTAGAAGTTATCTGAAGACAGTCTTAAACTTTATAGTGATGGTCTGGCAGGCTCTAGTTTCTCTAGGAACCCTACACAGGATGGTTTTAAATGTGTATTAAACTAAGAGACATTCTCTCAAAAGAGTAAATGCATTTTATTTTTAGACAATCTACATGACATGATTGTTTTAAAAACAATGCCTCCACTCCAAATAAATCAAGGTTAAAAAAAAAACGGAAGAGCTCAAGATAACATCAGTCCTATTTGTTCTAGGCCGGGTGAGTGGATGAAAAGCAGCAGCTAGTTACGATGATGACAGGTGATGGATCCCAATGGCCAAGTCTGTTAATATTTTTCCATTTCTAAACCATCCTTAAAGAAAATCACCTATGGGTTCACACCATCCTCACAGTCGTCCAACAGAGCAACCGTGCCATCTGGATTCAGGTTTTCACCAATAAAGAACTGGTTGTTTTTTGAAATTAGCAGGGATGTACTTGATTTGTTCTGCAGCCCCTGTCATAAAAGGTTTTACTCTTTCTGGTCTCTGTTCTTTAAGTTTCCCTCTGAGGGATTTCATCATTATGTACTTCTTGTAGGCTTCTTTTGTGAAGCTGTCTTCCTGCTAATGATGGTTCATGACAATGTCAACACTAGCAACTACTGTGCTTTCAGGACCTTTGCCCTCCAGGCCTTCAGCGGAGGTATTTCCACCAATGAGGTAGTCATCAGTATCACCCTCTGTTCTACTGACCATCTTCCCCTCTACCTGCAGGCACAGCCCATCCTCAGTCTCCCCGGATCTTGTAGATGTTGGAGAACATCTCATCATGGCTGATTTGGTCCCAGTAGATCATCACGACGGTGGCTGGAAAGACACAACAGTGGCACTGGCTTAGCAGGAGCTGGGAGTGAGCACTATGCAGCCCAGCACTGCTGGGGGGAGGGGGGAGCAGGTGAAAACAGTGGGATTCCTCATTAACAGCTGCATGATATTCTTTGTAACAATGACATAGTTAACCAATCACCTACTAATGGACGTTGAGGTTGTTCCAGATCTTCTATTCAGGCTACAATGAATATCCTGGTATATAATGCTTTTATGTGGGCTTGTATATTTGAAAATCACAAAAGCATCTACATAAGTTTAAGTGATAGTATAACACAACACAGTAGAAGGAGCCCCATGATGTTACTTGCTGTGCATGCAGATTTATTTAGCTACTGTTAGAGATGTGTGGGAGACATGAACAGAGATGAAGATTGTGGAACTTCAGTCATCTACTTGCAGGTAGGGAAAGGAGTAGTGTAAAGACTTCCACTCTCCTGAGGTGCAAAATTTAAGAGGCACCCAAAACTCAGTAATCGAGATCAATGCTTTAATGCAGTGATTTTTGCAAAATTTATGCAAAAAATCCATAATGAACAAATACCAGAATCTTAAATTAGGCATTTCCACTAACATCATACCAGGAATTAGACAAAGTCAGCAAAACAAGGACCCTCATTATTCCTCTAGAGGCAAGCTATTTGCATATGTCATTCTTCCAGCCTTGGTTATCACGCTTTCAAGCAAATTAATTATTTCCAGTATATGATGCAAAATAAAGTAGCAAGGGAGTGTTACCTGTATGCTAATGTATGTATAGGATGGGAGAACTTTAGAATGTTGTTTGGAGAATTTTAAACAAAAAGTCACGTGGGAGCAGACCCATAGTATGCTATGATTGAAGAAATAGAGGTGGCAGCAGGTGTTCAGCTATTTGATTCAGGAGGAATTTCAATAAAGAAGAACATTTTAAGGAAAGAACTCTAATGAGGCAGGGTGGTGTATAAAGAATCCCAGAGTGAAATAATTTGAGTTTGAATTCTAGTTTGCATTGTTTACCAGTGTGTGGCCTTGGAAAGGTTACTTAACTTTTTTGACTCAATTTTCTAACCTATAAAGTAGGGGTAAGTGACATCATAGAGAAAACTGAGATTGCATGTATAACATGCTTTGTATTATGCCAGACATGGAAGGTGTTAATTGCCACTACCGTTCATATTATGTAATTAACTACATAATTTTCATAGCACCGTCACATCAGTTGTCGCGTTTGATCCTAATATGAATCCTTTGAAGTCATGTATTAAACCAGTTTCACACATGATTACATCAACACAGAAAGAGGTTAAATTATCAACTCAAGGTCACACTGTTGTGTTAGGGGAGAGCCAGAAACCTAGGTTTCACCCTTGACTACTTCCTTTGCCTCAGGCTCCCATATTCACATGCTCCCTGAATATTTTCACACCTATTTTCTAGATGTCACCCTTCTCCACTCTATGTACTTTCCTCCATCGCCATGTTCACCAATCAGGTTTAGGCTATGATCATTTCTTATTGGGATAACTACCATAGTGCCCTAAGTTTTTGCTCTGCCTTTAGTCCTCTTTGTTGCTAGTAGAGCAATGTATCAAAAGTAAATCTACAAGCCACAGCTCTGCTTATAGTCCCTCAGTTACCCCAAAGACCTTACAGTGGAATCTAAATGTCTTAATTTGCTTCCAGAGTCAACTACATCTTGTGCCTTCCTCTCCAGGCTTAAAACCCTTCTCTCTTTCCCTCTCACTTTATGCTGTCTGGTCATTCTGAACTTTTCAGTGCTTGGAACATTCTACCTGCCTTTCTTCCGCCTGAAACATTCTTCGAGGACCTCTTCTCTCCTGCCCTCACTGGCATCCCCATCCCAATTCCCATCCAGTAGGTATACAAATAAGTAAGATCCTAATCCTCAAGAAGCACATAGCCTAGTAAGGGAGCTAAACTTGTAAACAGATAAATGACACTAAAGTGTAGGATATTATATTTAAGAGATGAATGAAGTGCTGTGAACACAAAGGTATTAGCATCAGGGAAGGTTTCTTGGAGGAGGTGAATTCTGAATGAGATTTTGAAAGATACATAGATACTTTGCAGGAGAAGAAGGTTTAGGAGAGTGATTCCAGATAGAGTGACAGAGTGACAGTAGAAGGGCCGGGTATGCTCAGCGAAAGGTGGATACATAAGATGGAGGGAAGAAGGTTGCACAAGACATCTGGAGAAGTAGCTTGTCCTGACTGTTATGGCCTGGTTTGCTAATTAGGAAGTCTAGTCCTAAGGCTGCCAGCACTGGGAACCCAAAGAACTAGTGATCCTCAGTTAGCAGGAAACTGAGGATCCCACCTACTGGGAGGAAACTGATAATCCATGTTAATGGGATGTTACCAAAACCTACCCCCTGGGAGGGATGAATACCCCTGATCAGGACTTCCTCAGTGCAAGATAACTCTAGGGGTGAACTGGAGGGGGTGGGGGTGAACTAAGAATAGGGAAATCAGAAACATGGGTGTTGAAAAGTCCATGTGGATGGTGATGAAAGCATGTTTAGTGACATAAGTAGGTATTTTTGATAAAGGGGAAAGACATGTTTTAAATAGTATGTATGATATGATCTTTTTTTAATTAAAGTTTATTGGGGTGACATTTGTTAGTAAAGTTACGTTCTTTTCAGATATACAATTCTGTAATACATCATGTATATATCACTTTGTGTGTTCACCACCCAGAGTCAGTTCTACTTCCATCACCATATATTTGATCCCTTTTACCCTTATCTAACACCCCTTTCCCCCACTACCCTCTGGTAACCACTAAACTATTGTCTGTGTCTAATATGATCTTATTTTTGTACACTCCCCATGCATCTATACAAAAAAGGCAGAGGACATGCATAAAAATACAAACATTGAGTATATTTTAAAAATTCAGAATATTTTTATTTTTGCAAACCTCCCCAAATTTGTGTATCCATAAAAGGGGGACGCAGAAAAATATACATGAAAATATAAAATATACAAAGTATGTCTAGTGTCTTATTTTTATTAAATCCCCACAATATATAAATATATATGTATATGCATATATATTGATAAAGATGAACTGGAACTTTAAGCAAACATAGTCAGGAGGATCTATGGGAGGAGCTAGGGCTTATGGAAGTTCTCGCATTCTACATAATCATGAGAACCCCACAGGAAGAACGCTATAAGAAAGGTCTATGGTTCCAACCTCTGTTTTCCTTTCCTTAAATACTCATCCATCTTGGCATGCAGGCCAGAATGTGCATGTGGCTTGCCATGCCTGCCTTCACTGGATTGCTACCTTTTTCCTGAATAAATCCTTTTTCGTGACTAAATACCTGGTTGATATTATTTTTCAGTCAACAATATCAATAAAGGACCAGAACAGAAGGCTATACCTCAAAATGTTCAATATTTTGTGCCCATAGGTGAAAAATGGTATCTTAAAAGTTTTGCTTTGAGAATGAAGTTGATAATATATGTTATATGTAAGAGCCATTTCTAGTTCTTTTTATGTGAACTGTCTATTCATATCTTTTGTCTGTTTTCCTATTTTGCTTTTTTATGGATTTTCAGGAGCTCTATGTTTTCTGTATTGAAATTTAACTTATGCAATGTTGCCAGAGGCTCACGAGGATGTCTAAGAGAGGACTCAACCTGGAGTAGCTGTGGCCAGGTTCTTATCTCTGCACGAGAAAGAATTGAAGAGCCAGACAGATGCAGGAAAGCAAAGGGAGTTTATGAAACGAAAGTACACACTTGAGAGGGAGGTGCGGGCAAACTCAGAGATTGGGTTGCACTGAGGAAGTCCTGACCAGGGGTATTCATCCCTCCCAGGGGGCAGGTTTTGGTAACATCCCATTGACATGGATTATCAGTTTCCTCCCAGTAGGTGGGAGCCTCAGTTTCCTGCTCTTTCATCCTTATTTGACTTCTCCAGAACTGTCATGGGGTCAGATGCATGCCAGAGTTGTAGTAACCACAATGTAAATGAGATTTTAATGACATCATAATTAGCTAAAGGTCAGGTTCTGGTCAAGGGAATTAGCCTTACTGGATAAAACTGGTTCTTGTTTTTCTTCAGCAGCAGGTCACCTGTTACGTGTGTAACCAGTGAGGTGCCTCAGGTTGTACCCTGGAGGGGGTTGTCAATTTTCCTAGGCTACCTATCCTGTCTCACCAGTATTGTTTGTATTTATGTCTTTTTTCCAATTAAACATTAAAAATTCTTTTTCATGTAGTCAGTTTCTCCCATGACTCACTTGGGATTTATTTTGGTAAGCAATGAGATAAGAATCTGTGGTATAATGAAAATATGTATTTAGTCTTTGACCCTGGTTCCTGGCATGGAACTCCTAAAACCATTGGTTTTCTGAGTGACAGGAGTGTCTTTTGTTACCCATAACAATCCCCTCTGGAATACACCTGTGTCTGTGCTAATGAGGTGAGTCAAGGTGAGAAACCTAGATAGCCCCATGACAACCAAACACTGATTAGACGGTGGAAACTATCAGGCCCCCACCCCCAATCTCTGGGGAGTATTGGTGGCTGGAGGTGGGTTATAAAAATGCTTGAACAAATAGGGTGGATGAATGCATTGACACCCAGGTAGGGTGGAACATTCAAAGGGCACAGAAACTCTGCATCACTCCCTTAATACCTTTTCCTGTGCATCTCTTGGATTTGGCTGTTCTTGAGTTGTATACTTTATAATAAACCTGTAAACCTAAATAAAGTGATTTCCTGAATTCTGAGTCAGTCTCCAAATCTTTCAAACCTGATGAAGGATTGGGGGAACTCCCAAATTTGTTGCCAAGTCAAGCAGAAGTGCAGGTAGCCCGGGGACCTGGGGCATGCAACTGGTGTCTGAAGTGGAGGCGGTGTTGTGGGACTGAGCCCTTAACTATACAGTCTACACTAATTCCAGGTAGTGTCAGAATTCAACTGAGTTGTTGGACACAGAACTAATGGTGGAGAGAGTTGGTGTCTGAGAATGAAAGAATTGATTATTTGGAAAAAAACAGTCCAATTAGGTTTTTTTCAGAATAATTCATGTCTTCCACCATTAATATATAAAATAATTATTAGTGTGTGCAACATTCCCAGATGTATCTAGATGTACTTTGGACTATATTCTGCTGCATAGCTCTGTCTGTTCAAGTATCAGCACCATATTATTTTATTTACTGTAGGTTTACAATGTGTTCCAAAATTTGATAGGGCTAGATACTTTTCATCAATCTTTTTTCCCAAAAAATTTTTGGCTATTTTACATGTTTTTTCCCCCCAAATGAATGACAGAATTATCTACTTTTTAAAATGTGCATCTTTTGCTTTTTTTTTCTTTCATCTTAGATTGCTTTTTAAAACACTTTAAGCAAAAATTTCCAGTCAAGGGGCTAGCCGGGTGGCTCAGGTGGTTAGAGATCCATGCTCCTAACTCTGAAGGCTGCCGGTTCGATTCTCACATGGGCCAGTGAGCTCTCAACCACAAGGTTGCCAGTTCAATTCCTTGAGTCCCGCAAGGGATGGTGGGCAGCGCCCCCTGCAACTAAAATTGAACATGGCACCTTGAGCTGAGCTGCCGCTGAGCTCCCGGATGGCTCGGTTGGAGTGCGTCCTCTCAACCGCAAGGTTGTCGGTTCGACTACCGCAAGGGATGGTGAGCTGTGCCCCCTGCAACTAGAAATGGCAACTGGACCTGGAGCTGAGCTGCACCCTCCACAACTAAGACTGAAAGGACAACTTGAAGCTGAACGGCACCCTCCACAACTAAGATTGAAAGGACAACAACTTGACTTGGAAAAAAGGCCTGGAAGTACACACTGTTCCCCAATAAAGTCCTGTTCCCCTTCCCCAATAAAATCTTTAAAAAAAAAAAAAAAAAAAAAGAATTTCCAGTCAAGATGGTGGGGAAGGTAAACACTGTGCTTGCCACCTCTCATGACCACATCAAAATTACAACTAAACTACAGAACAACCAAACAACCATCATTGAGAATAACTTGAACGCTAGCTGAACAAAAGTCCTGCAACTAAGGACATACGGAAGAAGACACATCGAGACTGATAAGAGGGACAGAAATGTGGAATGGACTGGTCCTTTACCCATGTGTGGCAGTTAAAAACCAGGAGGGATATATCAGCTTCAGAGGTCCCCCCAGAGGAGTGAGGGGTGCCAGCCCAACACCAAGCACCCTATCTCAGGTTCCAGTGCTGGAAAAAGAAGTCTCCACAACTTCTGGTTGTAAAACCCAGCAGAGATTGTGGCTGAGTGAGACAGAGGGCAGCTGGAGTCCCAGGAGCTCCTCTTAATGGGCTAGCACACAGACTTACTCACTGACAGACTCCAGTGCTGGGGCAGCAGCTTAAAAGGCAACAGTGACATGTGGGGAGGAACTGAATTGTCTGGCTTCAAAGCGAGGACTGGAGGGGTAGCTTTCTCCTGGAAAAAAGGACTGGCAGAATCCATTATTTCTTTGTTGAGCCCACCCCACTCCCAGTGTGCAGACTCAGGTGGCTGCCATATCTGTGTCTCTATCAACCTGGCTAACACTGTTCACCTCATCCTACCCAACTTGCAGGCCAACCCAAGCTGCTTCTAGTGGCTTTTCCATATAAACAGCCTGTCTTGGCTTCTGCTGTGGACTTTCCTAAAATCTCTCAAAAGTTCACAAAACCCAAACCAGCAGCATCTGGCCTTGGTGTACCTCATAATTCTTGCTAAGCAGCCCCAAGCCCAGCACTGGTGGCACTCAGCCTCAGTTCTCAGCTTGGCCTCTTGAGACACCTCCAAGCCTAGCATGGGTGGCAGCCATCTATGGATTACTTTGTGGCTCATGCCATATGGCCTTGGGCAGGGCATAAGCTTTGGCTGAATTTGGCCTGCAGCAGGGTCCCTCCCAGGATGCACTGGGCCAGGCACAGTTGGTGGCTGACTCTGGACAGAGTAGAGCACCACCTGGCCAATTCCCAGGACAACACACCAAACGGGCAGACTGGGCAGGTATCAGAGCCCTGCTAAAGCAAATCCTGCTCCGTAAGTTCAGCCTCTACACAACAGCTCCTCCACTGTAGTCACAGACAATCCTCACAGCCAATCAGCCTGAGGGTCAATCCCTCCCATTGAGGTACAAACAAATCAAGGCAGGAGGGTACATACAACCCACACAAGGGACACACTTGGAGCACCCAGCTCAGGTGACCAAGGGGACTATGCCACTGGGCCTCACGGGTCATCTACTACATAAGGCCACTCTACTAAGACCGGGAGATAGCAGCTCTACCTAATACATAGAAACAAACACAGAGAAGCCGCCAAAATTTGGAGACAAAGAAACATGTCCCAAAATGAAAGAACAGAACAAAGCTCCAGAAATAGAACTAAAACAAAATGGAGACAAGCAATGTACCACACAAAGAGTTCAAAACACTGTTTATAAGGATGCTCAATGATCAGTGAGAACTTCAACAAAGAGGTAGAAAACATAAAAATGGAGATAGAAAACATAAAAAAGAACCAATTGGAAGTGAAGAATCCAATAACTGAAATAAAGAGTGCATTAGTGGAAATCAACAGTAAATTAGATGCAGCAGAGGTCTGAATCAGCAATTTAGAAGATAAGGTGGCAGAAAACACCCAATCAGAACAGCAAAAAGAATCCAAAAAATGAGGAGAGTTTTAGAGGCCTCTGGGACAACACCAAATGTATAACATTTGCATCATAGGGGTAGCAGAAAAAGAAGAGAGACAGCAAGAAATTGAAAATCTATTTGAAGAAACAATGACAGAAAACTTTCCTAACCTGGTGAAGGAAATAGAAATATAATCCCAGAAAGCACAAAGAGTCACAAACAAGATGAACTCAAAGAGGCCCTGTGGGGGCAGAGCCCCAGAAAGTAGTTTCCAGGCTCTTGGCCTCACAAGACAGGTGCTGGCTCATGTAGTAAATGGCCATCAACTGTGATTGCATGGCCATCAGCGGTGGCTAGTTGGCCGTCAGCTGTAACCAGTGAGCCATTTTCCACTAATATAACTGCCATGGCTACGCTAGCAGAAAACAAAGATGGGAGCTAGCAAGAAGATGGTGGCTGAGCCTGCAAGCAGCGCAGTGAGGGTTGAGAATTGTGTGGCTCCTGTTTCCTATTTCTCCAATCCAGCCACCAGCGAGAATATAGTGATATGATTCCCCCATCTATGGCTCCGTGGGTGTTCCTTTTTGGCCTCACCGTATCCTGCGTTCTTATGAGGGGAGCGGGAGCAGAGACCCTGCAGGCTGCTCTGCACAACAAATGGCACAGCGAGCAGGGTCTCCCGCACGACAGGCCCACACCAAGACACATCATGATTAAAATGGCAAATGTTAAAGACAAACAGAGAATCTTAAAAGCAGCAAGAGAAAAGCAGTTAGTTACCTACAAGGCAGCTCCCATAAGATTGTCTGCTTGTTTCTCAACAGAAACGGTCGTGTCCTGCATGACGAGAATTGTGGGGAGTGAGGAGGGCAGCGCAGGGTTAAGAAAAGACAGCAGCCATGAATACAGTTTAAATGTGGAGGCCAAGGGAGCGGCAGCCTCAAGGTCTGGGCTGTGGCACCTGGTCGGGCCTGCACAATAACTTTCATTAGTTTGGTGGGGAAGCAAAGGAGATAAAGCTTGTCAATCTCTAGATCTGTGAATCCCATACATCATAATAGGAAACCCATTGTAGTCAATCAGCCTTGCCTGCAGACAGCTGGACTGTAAGTTTCAACTTCCCCAAGGGACAAAACCTATATGCATATGAATAGATGGAGAGCACCTCATTGAATCACTTCCCTTGCAGGTTCTGGGAAGGAATGCAGCCACAGAGGTGGAGGCTTTCCTTAGCCTGAGGAAGGTGGGGGGCTGTGCCCACCTCCATGAACCCCGTGGGTTCTCCTGTTGGTCCCCACGTGACTGCGTCTGGCTTGAGTTGTTCCTTCCGTGAGGAATCTTACTCATCATCGACTGTCCAGTCATCTTTCTGGGACCAAACAAGGAGGCATAAGGTGCAAACACAAAGGTTTAGCAAAGTCCCTGAAAGGATCAGTCTTACAGACTCTCCTTTCTTTGGGGGCAGGTAGAAGGAAACAAAACAGTTAAGCTGTTGCGTGGTGAGGTTAAACTGCTGTATGGTGACAAGAAACTTTGCAGGCCAGAAAGGATTGCCACAAAATATTCAAAGTGATGAAAACCAAGGACCTACAACTAAGGGTACTCTACCCAGCAAAGCTATCATTTAGAATTGAAAGACATATAAAGAGCTTCCCAGATAAGAAAAAGCTAAAGTAGTTCATCAACACCAAACCAGTATTACAAGAAATATTAGAGGGACTTCTTTAAGAAGAAGAAGAAGACAGTTCAATAATATGAATTATAAAATGGCAATAACTACATATCTATCAACAGTTTATTTTTTTTTTTAAGTTCTTAGTTTAATAATCTGCTCATGAAAAATCTGCTCAATCACCACAGATAAAGTCACTGACAAATATTTACTCTTTCTGTTGTCCAATCTCCACCTCACTTTTGCCAGCACCAACATTATCCTTTGCAGTCAGTTTCCCTAACTTTATTCTGTTTTTGCATCCCTTTCCCTGTTTTCTTGAGATCTTTTTCTTCTCATACAGGCAATGTCTTACAAGTTTATGTTTGGGTTCACTTTTCTTTGCATAATCCAAGGAGTCATAAATCATGCCAAAGTCAGTTGTCTTGCCACCACCAAAATGAGTTCTGTATCCAAATGCAAAGATGACATCTGGTGTGGTTTTGTACATTTTGGCTAGTTTGTCTTAGGTACTGTTGCCTTTCCAGTGTGAAGGACTTCGATGACCATTTGTTTCCATTGAAGTCGTCTATTGGTCATGAACTTCCTGGTCTGGATAGTTACTGTATCATTCATGATGGTGGCTGACCCTCAAGCAGCCAGGGAGGAAAAACAACAATTACTTTAAATGTAAAAGAATTGAATGCTCCAATCAAAAGATAGAGTGGCTGAATATATAAGAAAACAAAACCCTTACATATGCTGCCTACAAGAGACTCACTTCAGATCAAAAGATGCATACAGACTGAAAGTAATAAGATGGAGAAAGAAATTCTTACACCAGACAAAATAGACTTTAAAACAAAGGCTATAACAAGAGACAAAGAAGGACCCAGTAGATATGTCACAGAAATGGCAGCATGAGGAGTGTTTCTTGAAATCTCCCCTGGAAGTTATAACAAATTAAACAGCTATAATTCAACAAAGGAAAACTTAAGCAACACGCAAGAACGTCTGAGACCCATGCATCAAATCACCTGAAGGTAAATCACCTGAAGGTGGGAAAATAGGGCGAGAGGGGGAGGAGGGAAGGTGGAAGTGCAGAGACACAGGCCAGGGGGCCACAGGACACAGTCTGGAGCTTGCTGCAGACCAGAGCTCATTGCAGGCTTGGGAGATGGAAGAATCCAGACTGCAGGTTCACTGCCTGTGGCCCATAGTCCTGCCTGAGGGATTGGCACGTAATACGGCTGAACCCAGTATTTGGGGCAGACACCTCAGGTGAGAACTATGGTTTAAGGCCTCACTACAAAAAACAGAAAACAAAGACATGGATCCCAGCTGCCTCCCCGCAACCTCCCAGAGTTTGCCCCACCCCCACCCTCCCAGGGTTAGAAGCGGGCTCCAGAAGAAACGGTAGCAGTGTCAGATTAAAGAACAGACTATCTATAGCCCTGAGAACTGGAGCAACGGTCCCGCACAGCACACAACTAATTCCAGCGATAGGGAAAGAGCTGTAGGGGTGAGACAGCTGTGGACTGGTAGTTGCCATTGCTCAGAGCCACAAACACACCAGCCACCTCTCACAGCCCACCCCACCCCCACTTTTCTGGGCAGATGCCTGTGGGGCAACCAGAGCTGCTGAGACACACAGGCTCTGCATCGGGCTGCAGGAGCAGCATTGGGTTTTCAGGAACTCAGAACTCTATCACCCTCCACATCTTCCCATGGAGGCAGTGCCCTAAGACCCAGGTGACCTGCTCACAGAGGAGAAGCCCACCTTCAGAAAACCCCCATCCCATGAGAAGTTGGAACAGTGCAAGAGAAAATGCTACAGCATGAGAGAAAATAAAAGGCTGCAGGGGAGAAAAAAATAAAACATTCTAGCAACACCTGCTGGAAAGCAAAAGAAAGACCTCTTCATATTAACCTACTGCAGTACGCACCCCTGTTAGATACCCAGGAAGAGAAATAATAATTCATCAGTGGCCATGAATAACCAAGGTAACAAGACAGCTCAGAAAGAAAATGAAAACTCTCCAGAAAATGAACTTAAAGACATGGAAATATGTGACTTAAATGACAGAGAATTCACAATTGCAGTTCTGAAAAAACTCAGTGAGATGCAAGAAAACACAGGCAGTTTAATGAACTCGGGAACACAATCAAAGAACAAAATGAATATTTTACCAAAGGGATTGAAACTTTAAAAAATAACCAAATAGAAATTCTGGAGACGAAGAACTCAATGAAAGAAATGAAGAATGAAATGTCCAACTGATTAGATAGAGGAAAGAATTAGTGATGTTTGAAATAGAAATCTGGAAATGACACAGATGGAAGAAGAGAGAGACTTGAGAGTTAAAAGAAAATAAAGAACTCTATAAGAACTTTCTGCCTCTATTAGAAGGAGCAACATAAGAATAATGGGCATACTGGAAGGGGAAGAAGAGAAGGAACAGAGTATATTAAAAAAGGATATCCTCTAAGTGGGCAGAATGTCAAACCGTGCATCTAGTTATTTATTTTGCTTGGAAGGAGAAATGACCTGATGAGTGATTATATACCATAATTTTATATCAGTTCATGGGCTGTGGCCAATGTTTTGGCTGGATGGTCAGGGACTTGGAAGGAATATGATTAAAAAATTGGTGACAAGGAAGTCTGGGAGAGAGATTTGTGGACCTCTCTAAGTGGACAGAAAATGTGAAGATATTAGTGTCCCATATGTATGCTCACCAAAGGGTGACCTCAGCAGAGGAGGAGTTTAACAAGTGGCTAGGATTACTTGTTCTGTGGACACAAGTTGACTTCTTTTCCCAGCCACCCCTATGGCAGGGATGGAGGTTACGCATTGGGTCAGCAGTGTGGCCTTCCATTCACAGAGGTTGACCTTGCTACAGTCACTGCTGTGTGCCCAGTCTGCCAGTAGCAGAGACCAACACTGATATGGCACCTGATATGGCACCATACCCTAGGGTGATCGGCCAGCTACCTGGTGGCAGGTTGATTACACTGTACCATTTCTGTCATGGAAAGCACATTTTGTTCTTGTTGGAATACACACTTACTCTGGACATGGATTTGCCTTTCCTGCACACAATGCTGCTGTCAAAACTGTCATCTGTAGATTTAGAGAATGCCTCACCCGCCATCATGGCATTCTACACAGCACTGCTTCTGGTCAAGGAACTCACTTCACAGCAAATGAAGGGCAGCCATGGGCCCACACCCATAGAATTTGCTGGTCTTACCACGTTTCCTACCATCCCAAAACAGCTGGCTTGATAAAATGGTGAGATGGCATTTTGAAGACTCAGTTACAATGCTGGCCAGGTAGGTGGCATTGTAACTGGGATCAGGGCTGAGGCAAGGTTCTCCAAGAAGCTTGTATGCTCTGAATCAACAACCAATATGTAATTCTCCTGTAGCCAGAAATCAAGGGGTGGAAATGGGATGGAATCCCCAGTGATCCGTTAGCAAAATTTTTGCTATCTTTGCCAAGACCTTTGCTAACTGACAAGTCTTAGTTCCAAAGGCAGAAAGGCTTCTATCAGAGGACACAATAATAATTCCACTGAACTGGAAATTAAAGACTGCCACTCAGCCACTCTGGGCTCCCCATGCTTCTGAGTCAACAAAGAAGAGATTTACGGTGCTGGCTGGCGTGACTGATTCTGACTACAAAGGGGAATTGGGACTGTTGCTCCACGAAAATGTGTCTGGAATACAGGAGATCCAACCGGGTGTCTCTCAGTATTACCAGGCCCTACGATCAGTCAATGGAAAACTTCAACAACCCAATTCAGGCACGATGACTAATGGCCCAGGACCCTTCAGGAATGAAGATTTGGGTCCCACCAAAGATTAAGAACCATGGCCAGCTGAGGTGTTTGCTGAGGGAAAAGGAAAGTAAGTGGAAGAAAGTGGTTATAAATACCATCTTCAACCACATGATATTACAGAAGTGAGGACTGCTTTTGTCATGAGTATTCTTCCTTGTTTTGTTATAAATTTGAGTACATACACGTAGTATGTATTTACCAAATATCTTTGTTTTCTTCTCTCTCATTCTTTATCATGCAACATAGGATGTATTGACTTTGTCATAGTATTTAAGTATTGCTAATTTGTTAACTTTATAGCACAGCATTTAAGTTATGGAATATCAGGGGGAAGAATAAACACCACCCAGGGACTTTGCATCCTCTTCTAGGGACAGGGTTATTGTGTTTCCACTAAAGGTTCATCAGATGCAAGATAGTTGTATGATGTTAGCAGAGTTATGGCCTAGCTATATAGCCTTTATCCAGAGATTAAGTTTAAGGAGATGCATATGACTGCCAAGTAGGCAAGGGATGAATTTGTATGGTTATATGTCAACTTGGCTGGACGACAGTGCCCATGTATTTGGACAAACATTATTTTGGATGTTTCTGTGAAGTTACTTTTTGGATGAGGTTAACATTTAAATAGGTGGACATTGAGTAAAGCAGATTATGCTATATAATATATGTGGGCCTCATCCAATCAGTTGAAAACTTTAGTAGAAGAAACACTGACCTTCCCCTAGCAAAAAAGAATTCTGCCAGCAGGCTGTCATTGGACTCAAACTACCACTCTTCGCTGGGTCTTTAATCTGCTGGTCCATCCTGCAGATTTTGGACTTACCGAGCCTCTACAACCACGTGAGCCAATTCCTTAAAATACACTTTTCTCTCTCCCTGTCTCCCTTTCCTTTCTCTCCCTCTCTGTCTGTATGTCTCTATGTATATAAATACACACACAAACACATGCATGTTGGCTGTGTTGCTCTGGAGAACACCATTTTGTTAACCTCTTACTGTCTGTGCTGCCAGGCCTGTCTATGTATATATATAATATGGAACCTTCATATTGTTTTATTTAGTTTTCATTTTTATTTAATATGAACATCATAAAAGTATATATAGTAGTGTCATAAAAGTATATATACTATATAGTAGTATATATAGCATTGCCCCACCCACCAAGTTCCCACCAACCCTCAGATAACTATTTTTGTTTCTTCTGTGTCTTCCCAAAGTTATTTTATTAAAGTACTATATATGTGGTGTGTGTGTGTGTGTATGTGTGTGTGTGTGTGTGTGTACGCGTATTCTTTGCTCTTTTCTTTATAAAAAAGTAAAATATTATATATACTTTTATGTCCCTTGTTTTCTTCACTATAACCAATATATCTTTTTTCTTATTGTGGTAAAATGCTCATAACATAAAATTTACCTTCTCATCCATTTTTAAGTATACGGTTCAGTGGTATTAAATACATTCACATTGCTGTGCAACCATCTTCACCATCCATCCCCACAGCTCTTTTCACCTTGTAAACCTGAAACCATGCGTATTTAACAATAACTCCCCATTCCTCCATCCCTCTACTCCTGGCACCCATCATGATACTTTCCTTCTCTATGATTTTGTCTACTCTTAAGTGCCTCATATGTATACATGGAATAATAAAGTATTTGTCTTTTTTGTGACTGGCTTATGTCAGTTAGTTCAATGTCTTCAAAGTTCATCCATGTTGTAGCACATTACAGAATTTCCTTCCTTTTTAAGGCTGAGTAATATTCTATTGTATGTATGCATATATACCACATTTTACTATCCATTCATCTGTCAATGGACCCTTGGGCTGCTTCCATGTTTTAGCTACTATGAATAATGCTTCTATAGATATGGGTGTACAAATATCTCTTTGAGACCCTGCTTTCAATTCTCTTGGGTATATGCCCAGAAGTAGAATTGCTGGATCATATAGTAATTCCAATTTTAATTTTTTGAGGAACAACCATACTGTTTTCCACAGTGACTGTACCATTTTACATTCCCACCAATAGAGCACAAGTGTTCTGATTTCTCCACATCTTTGCCAACCCTTACTGTTTTCTGTTTTTTCTTTATAGTTGCTATCCTAATGGGTATGAGGTGGTATTTCATTGTACTTTTGATATGCATTTCCCTAATGATTAGTTATTGTGAACATCTTTTTATATTCTTATTTGCCATTTGTGTATCTTCTTTGGAGAAAGATCTATTCAAGGTTTTTGCCCATTTAAATCTAATTGTTTGGTTTTCTGGTTGAGTTGTAGGAGATCTCTATATATTCTGGATATTAGCCCCTTATAAAATATATGATTAGCAAATATTGTCTCCCATTTTTTTTGAGTAATTAAAGTTTCATTTTTATTTTAAGTGACTTTCATTTTTACTCATTTGAATTACTCATAATGCTTAGGAAAGTTTTGGTGATATTACCCTTATTAACTTTTTAAAATATTTGTGCATAGTTTCAAAACTTAAAAGTACTAAAGGCTTATAATGAAATCCCTAGCCCTCTGCTATATTTCCCCTAAGTCCTGTCCCCAGCAGCAACCACTCTCCACTTTTCTAGTTTATTTTCTCCCATTCTGTGGGTTGCCTTTTTATACTGTGGATACTGTCTTTTGATGAGCAATATTCTAATTTTCATGAAGTCCAATTTGTCTATTTCTTTTGTTACCTATGTTTTTGGTGTTGTATCTAAGAAATCATTGCCAAATCCAATATCATAAAGCTTTGTCCTATGTTTTATTCTAACAGTTTTGTTGTTTTAGGTCTTGATCCTTTTGAATTAATTTTTGTATATGGCATTAAGTAAGGGGCAAACTTCATTCTTTTGCATGTGGCTATCCGATGTTCCCAGCACAATTTGTTGAAAAGACTGTTCTTTTCTCAGTGAATGGTCTTGGCACCCTTGTCAAAAATCATTTGATAATATATGTGAGGGTGTATTTCTGGACTCTCTATTCTATTCCATTGGTCTATATGTCGATCTTTATGCCAATATCACACTGTTTTGATTACTGTAGTTTTGTATAAGTTTTAAAACCAAGAAGTGTGAGTCCTCCAATTTTGTTCTTCTTTTTCAAGTTTGTTGTGTGTGTTAAGGATCCCTTGAAAGTCCATACAAATTTTAGGATGGGTTTTTCCATTTCTGCAAAACAAAACAAAACAAAACAAAACAAAAACACCACTGGGAATTTGCTAGGGATTGCACAGAGTCTGTAGGTTGCTTCAGGTAGTATTGACATTTTAACAATGGGATGTGTTTCCATTTATTTATGTCCTCTTTGATTTCTTTCAGCAATGTTTGTAGTTTTTATTGTACAAGTCTTTCACATCCTTGGTGAAGTTAATCTGTAAGTGTTTTATTCTTTTTGATGTGAGGATAAGTGCAATTGTTTTTGTACTTTCTTTTCAGAGTGTTCATTTTTAGGGTAGAGAAATGCAACTGACTTTTTTGCATTGACTGTATCCTGCTACTTTACCAAATTTATTTATTAGTTCTAACAGCTTTGTTTTGTGGAGTCTTTAGGAGTTTCTACATATAAGATCTTATCATTTGCAAACAGAGATTATTTTACTTCTTCCTTTCCAATTTGAATGCTGTATATTTATTTTCCTGCCTACTTGTTCTGGCCAGGACTTCCAGTACTATGTTAAACAGAAATGGTGAAAGTGGGCATCTTTGCCTTTTTCCTGTTCCGGAGACTGGGAAGCCCAAGATCAAGGTGTCAGCATGGTTGTGTGAGGGCTTAGTTAATAGTCGGTGCCTTTTTTCTGGGTCCTCATATGGTAGAAGGGGCTAGGGAGCTTTGTGGGATCTCTTTTATAAGACCACTAATTCTATTCATGAGGGCTCCACCCTCTAATAATCTCCCAAAGGCCCAACTCTCTAACACCATCACATTGGGCATTGAATCCAACATGTAAATTTTGGGCAGATGCACACATTCAGACCATAGCAGATATATATCCAGAAGTGGGATTGCTGGATCATATGATAGTTCTATTTTTAATTTTTTGAGCAATCTCCATACTGTTTTCCACAGTAACTGTACCAATTTGTATTCCCACCAACAGTGTATAAGGGTTCCTTTTTTTCCACATCCTTGCCAACACTTGTTTATTGTCCTTTTGGTAACATAATTGCCCACTAATTTTAGCATCCATCAATGATTCTTGCCTGAAACAATTATTGCTGTGATATTTATGTTGAGTGGGACAGTCCTCCATGGGTCTCTTGTGCTCCTACACATCTTGCTGTGTGCCAAGAATGTAAGGCCCTAACTGCTCTTTACTTGGCAGGATTATTTATGTATCTGGTAATCATCAGAGACAAGTTATTGTCTCCTCCTGGATAAAAAGCTGGCTTGCCTACTCTTTGCTTTGAAAGCAATATGTCTCCCAAACTCAGTGTTCCTCAGGTGCAATCCAAACCCACTGTGTATGAGGTATCCATCTGGGCTATATTGTGCCATCTCCATGGAAGTTGGGAACAGGGGAACTGATGGAAATAAAATGATGCTCATGCTATTTGCTATGCCATAAGTAATAAAGTTCTTTGTCTCTGATCCAGGAGTCTGTGTCTTTGGCCACCATCCATGAAAATAGTATCAGGCTAATTTATTAGCTTGCAAGTAGAGTAAATAAAAGCAAATCCCAGACGTGACAATTTGCTAAATGGCAATTTTCTATTTTCATCATTCTTTTTTTGTTTTTGTTTTTGTTTGTCTATTTGTTTTTTAATAGGCTTAACATTTTTAGTTTTAGATTTACGGAAGATTGAGCAGATGGTTAAATAATACAGAGAGTTCTGGGGTCTTGAGCCGCTCTGCTTGGTGTTTGGCCTGCTCCTATTTCTTTTTTTTTTTTTTTTTAATTAAATTTATTGGGGTGACAATTGTTAGTAAAATTACATAGATTTCAGGTGTACAATTCTGTATTACATCATCTATAAATCCCATTGTGTGTTCACCACCCAGAGTCAGTTCTCTTTCCATCACCATATATTCGATCCCCCTTACCCTCATCTCCCACCCCCCACCCCCCGCCCCCGTTACCCTCTGGCTATTTTCATCATTCTTTATACAAATTAGTTGAAATTCAACTGTAAGGAAGATCTCTCCCTTCTCCCCTATTAATGAACAAATTGATTACTTTATTCATTTATTTATATCAATATGGATTCAAGGGTTCTTATTTTATTACATAGATTATAATTAATTTTAGTCTTTATTTTGTTCCTCAAATAAGCAGCTCTTCAAATTTGCTTCTGTGGTTTTTGACATGTCCCTATCATTTTCTGAGTACTTACTTACTTTCTGGCAGCACAGTAAAAATGTTCCAAACTTGTGCTTTCTCTGTCCCAGCTCTGGAACCAGCCATTTCTCCAAAGAGCCTGGTCCTTCCATTGGATAATACCATTTGGAAAGTAAGATCTGGGTGCTGGGTATGCTCACTGTTATTAGGGTGTTATTGCCTCTAGACCCTCTCAGCAGAGAAAGCTAGGAAATATTTACATGTACACACATATCGATATCAATCTGTATATATACAAAATACCTGTTTATACTGATATTTTCAATTGCGATCCAATACCACAGGGTTCTTTCTAGTACTTCCCCTTTCTCTACTTGTAATTTCTTTCTCCAACAGTGAGAAATCACTTTGTATAGTTTTAATTTGCATTTCTTGTGAGTGAAGTTGAGTTTCTCTTCCTATGTCCCCCCCCCCCTTTTTTTTATGAAAGGTGGGAAAGAATGTGAAATTAAGTTTGTCACTCCAGTTCTCTAGCAATTGAAATTCAACTTTCTGAGGGAGATACGTAAAGACTCTAGAGCACCTAATGGGATATGGCACAGAAATTACTAACTTACGACACCCACTGCAAGATTCCTTTCTTCCCCTCCCATGTAGGCAGGAGCAAAAATGTGGGTTGGCCAGGTTGGAAAATGTGTCTCACCACACAAAACTAAGCATCTGATAAGAAACAGTGTGCAACAAATGGGCAAAATAAGCTCTGTGGAGTCAATGTTCTCCTTTAAGAGTCAATTATTCTGCAAAAATGATTGACGTATTTAGTACTGTACCATATAGAGTTCTCATAGAAAGTCTGCAATACTATTGTCTCAGTGTTTACGCAAGGCCATAAAACGGCCTAGGGTCTCTTTCGTGTATTTAAGTAAGATTCCCTTTTCACAAGGTCACATCTCTGACAATTTGGGATGAAGATGGGGGCGCAAGGGTCCTTCCGCTAGACCTTCAGATCAAGCACCCGGTGCGGTGGGCCCATGCAGGACCTGCGTTAGTGCACTCCTGGCCTGGCGCCCGCCTGAGAAAGACCAGGCGTGCCGGCCGGTCCCTGGGGCTGCAGGACACCGGTCAGGGGATGAGGCCCCGCGGCCTGCGCACTGTGTGCCTCCCTCCCAGCCCCCGGCCCGCTGCGGCTGGTCACATAGGCCTGGGGTGGTGGGAGGCGGGGGTCCCTGGAGAGGGCCCTAGCCTCCCGGCAGCACTAAGTTCTCAGCCAGCAGCTCCTCAATTCTTTTCTTTTTCCTAAAAGAAAGAGAGAATAAAAGAAGGGTCAGCATCTCGTTACACACTGGGCGCTGAGAGAGGATGGGGGGGCGAGAGGACGGGGCAGGTGGGGGGGGGGTGGAAGGGTGGTGGGGGAGGATGGGGAGTTAGGGGGGTTGGGGGGTAAGGCGAAGGGCGAGGATGGGGTGGGGTGGGAAGACCCCTGGTGGAGGCAGAGAATGCCCACAACTACACTCTCTCACAACCCAGCCTGGCCCCTCTTTTCTTATGTTTTAAAAGGCATTTGTTTTTCTTTCTCTGAGAACTGACTGTATATACCTTCACTTGTTGCTGTGGATTATTGGTCGTTTTCTTTTTTTCTAGGAGTTCTTTTTATACTGGTGAAGTTAGTTCTTTTTCACATTTCATGATTTGTCTTTTAACTTTGTAGTTTTTTTGTTTTGTCTTGTCATGTGAAAAATTTTTATTTATATATGGTCAAATTTATTAACGGTTTTTAGTACATTTTAATCCTAGTTCAAAATACCTCCTTCACAGCAAAAGGAAGTTCTTTCTCCTTATATCACTTCTAATTTCTGCTTTATAAATATTGATGGTATTTATAACTTTTATCTTCATTGTGAATTATAACCTTATGCAATATTTTCTCTTTTAAAGGTTGTTTTGGGCCTGCATTCTACTTCATCTGCTGTTAAAATCATTATTACTGCTTTCTTTCATTTGCCCTTTACTCATCCTATTTTCAACTTTCCAAATCACTTTTTGGTTAGTCTCAATAATACAGCATAGAGTTTGGTTTTACTTTTGGATCCAATTGCACAATATTTTTATTTAAAAAGTGATTCAAGAGACAACCAAGATGGCACAGTAGGTAAATGCTATACTTATCTTCTCTTACAACCACATCAAAATTACACCTAATCTACAAAACAACCATTATCAAGAATCACCTATGGGGGTCGGCCTGGTGGTTCAGGTGGTTAGAGCTCCATGCTCCTAACTCCGAAGGCTGCCGGTTCGATTCCCACAAGGGCCAGAGGGCTCTCAATCACAAGGTTGCCAGTTCGATTCCTTGACTCCCGTAAGGGATGGTGGGCTCCGCCCCCTGCAAATAAGATTGAACATAGCACCTTGAGCTGAGCTGCGCCCTCCACAACTAAGACTGAAAGGACAACAACTTGAAGCTGAACGGCACCCTCCACAACTAAGATTGAAACGACAACAACTTGACTTGGAAAAAAGTCCTGGAAGTACACACTGTTCCCCAATAAAGTCCTGTTCCCTTTCCCCAATAAAATCTTTTTTTTAAAAAAAAAGAATCACCTAAAATCTAGCTGAACTGAAGCCTTTCAACTAAGGATGCTGAGAAGAAGCCACCTCCAGACTGGTAGGAAGGGCAGAGACGCAGAACAGGCTGGTCCCACACCCGCATGTGACCATTAAAGATTGGGAGGGATATTTTGGCTGTGGAGGTCCCTCCCACCCTCTAGAGGAGTCAGAGGTCCCAGCCCAGAGTTCCAGTGCCAGGAGATAAGTCCCCATAATTTCTGGTTGTGAAAACCAGCAGAGATGGTGACTGAGTGAGACAGAGCAGCTGCACTCTCAGGCACTCCTCTTAAAGGGACTTTGCTCGGACTTACCCACCAATTGAATCACTCACTCTGAGCTCCAGTGCTGGGGAAGTAGCTGGAAAGGCGGCAGGGAAATACAGGGCTGGGGGGGCGGAACTCAGTTGTCTGGCTTGGGATGGAGGATGGAGAGCCAGCTTTCTCCTGGAAAGGGGAGCTGGTGGAGGCCATTGTTTCTTTGCTGAGCTTTCCCCATTCCCCTCTTCTGGATGCAGGCAGCCGTTATATCTGAGTCACTTCCGTATGTTTGCCATGCCCTGGCATTTTGAGACCCAGCCCCACTTAACTTTTGGGCACACCCAGGTCGCTTCCAGTGGCTTTTTCATGCTGACCACTTGCCTTGGCTCAAGTTGCAGACTTTCCTAGGGTCACTCAAAAGTTCACGGAACCCAGATAAGCAGCATCTGACTTAAGTATGTCCTGTGCCTCTGACTGAGTAGCCCTAAGAGCAGCACTATGGCAGCTGGCCTTGATTTGCAGCTTAGCTTCTCAAAGCACTTCGAAGCATAGCACAGGCAGCAGCCATCTGTGGATTTTTTTGTGGCTCCTGCTGGGTGGCCCCAGGTGGGGCATGGGCTGTGGCTAAACTTGACCTACAGCAAATCCCCTCCAAGGTGGTCCTGGGGCTGGTGCCCCCAGTGGCCAGCTTCAAACCGAGCTGGAGCATTACCTAGCTGCCTCCAAATATGACACACCCAAGGGGCAGATTGAGCAGGCACCAGAGCCCTGCTGAGGCAGATCCTGCTCTGTAGGATCAGCCCCTGTACAACAACTCTTCTGTAGTCAAGGCCAGTCCTCACAACCAGTGAGCCCAAGGGTCAATTCCTCCCACAGAGGTACAATTATCAACCAAGGCTCAACTACAAGAGGAGGGCACACACAACCCACACATGGGACGTACCTGGAGCACCTGGCTTAGGTGACCAGAAAGACTGTGCCACTGAACCCCACAGCACACCTACTACATAAGGCCACTCTACTAAGACCGGAAGACATAGCAGCCCTACCTAATACATAGAAACAAATACAGGGAGGCAGTCAAAATGGGGAGACAAAGAAACATGCCCCAAATAAACGAACAGAACAAAGCTCCAGAGAAAGAACTAAGTGAAATGGAGATAATCAATCGATCAGAGACAGAGTTCCAAACACTGGTTATAAGGATGTTCAATGATCTCAGGGAGAACTTCAACAGAGAGATAGGAAGCATAAAAATGGAGATAGAAAATATAAAGAGAACCAGTCAGAAATAAAGGATACAATAACAGAAATGAAGAATATATCACAGGGAATCAACAGTAGATTAGATGAAGCAGAGGATCCAACAGCGATGTAGAAGATAAGGTAGCAGAAAACATCCAACCAGACAGCAGAAAGAAAAAAGAATCCAAAAAATTGAGGAACGTTTAAGGGGCCTCTGGGACAATATCAAGTGTACCAACATTTGCCTCACAGGGGTACCAAAAGGAGAAGAGAGAAAGCAAGTAATTGAAAACCTATTTGAAGAAATAATGACAGAAAACTTCCCTAACCTGGTAAAGGAAATAGACATACAAGTCCAGGAAGCACAGAGAGTTCCAAACAACATAAACCCAAAGAGGCCAACTCCGAGACATATCATAATTAAAATGCCAAAGGTTAAAGACAAAGAGAGAATCTTAAAAGCAGCAAGAGAAAAGCAGTTAGTTACCTACAAGGGAGCTCCCATAACACTGTCAGTTGATTTCTCAACAGAAATTTTTCAGGCCAGAGGGATTGGCAGGAAGTATTCCAAGTAATGAAAAGTGATGACATAGAATCAAGATGACTCTACCCAGCAAAGCTTTCATTTAGAATTGAAGGACAGATAAGGAACTTCCCAGACAAGAAAAAGCTGAAGGAGTTTATCACCACTAAACCAGTATTACAAGGAATCTTAAAGGGACTTATTTAAGACTGGAGGGAGGTTAGAATGGGGGAAAGGGGAAGGGATTAAGAAGTACAAGTTGGTTGTTACATAGTAGTCATAGGAATATAGGGTATAGCACAAGGAATATAGTCAACAATATTGTAATAACTAGGTATGGTGCCAGATAGGTACTAGATCTACCAGGGTGATAGATGGGAATGGGGTTGGGGGCAGGGTGAAAAAGTGAATGTGTTAAGAAATACAAATTGATAGTTAATACAGTATGGGGAATATAATCAACAATGTTATAAAGATTATGTAAGGTGCCAGATGGGGCACTGGACTTATCAGGGGGATCACTTCATAGATTGTGTCCAATGTGCTATACACCTGAAGCTGCAGTAGAATAATATTGAATGTCAACTATAACTAAATATACAGGTATATATAGTCACGGGATGTGGAGTACAACATAGGGAAGATAGTCAATGGTATTGTAATAGCTATGTAAGTTGTCAGAAGGGTAGTAGTTTGGGGGGTGGGTTATTACTTTATAAGGAGTTTAAGTGTCTAACTATTATGTTGCTTTGTACCCCTGAAACTAATAAAAAAATTTAAAAAGTGATTGAAGCTCTTTTACATTTACTAAAACGACAGAAATATTTAATCTTAAATCTGATATTTTTGGTGTATGTATTTACTGTACTGCCCACTTGCTTTGGTTTGTGTATGTGCATATGCATGCATATTTATAGTTTTCTGAAGCTTTATATTTTTGTTCTGGTGATGATGTTGATGGATATGCCTTATTTAATCCTCAAAAATTTTTAGACTGTGCCTATTCATTTTTTCTTTATCTTCTGATTTTAGTTAACAATGGTTTTCTTAGTATTACCTTTACACTGTTAAATATGTTTTAAATAATACCTTTACCTCTCAGCTACTATAAATGAAGAAATCAGCAAAAACGTACTTTACTTTATTTCTTCTATAATTTTTCCCTTCCTAATTTTCTATAGTATCATTTTTATATTGTTAGGTATATAACCTTTATGTATACATATATATAAATTTTGCCACAAAGTATATATATATTTTGCCACAGTACCTAAGTTTGTTTAGTCTTAGTTTTGCAATTATATATACTTAATGCTCCTGCTTGTTCTTTGCTGAAACTTCCTTTGTCATCCATTGGTTGGTAGAATTTTTTCATTAGCAGTTTCCTCAAGCAAAACATTTCCATGGGAAAAATATTCCCAGAGTTCTTATACATTCAAAACTTTATCCTGGTCAGAATCAACTGGAGGGCTTGTTAAAGCACAGATTACAAGGCCGCAATCCCAATGTTTCTGATTCGGTATTCTGCAGTTGGGTCCAATAATTGATTTTTTTTTTTTTTTTAAGAATTGATCTTTCTAGTAAGTTCCCAGGTGATGCTAATGCTGGTTGAAGGGTCTCACTTTGAGAAACACTATTTTAGTTATTGCTCCATTGTCTTCTGACATTAAATTCATCTGTGGAAAAGTGTGAGGTCAGCCTATATTTTTACCCCTTATAAGTTACTTTGTCTATTTTCCTGGCAGTCCAAATGATTCTAACCTTATTTTGAAATCCAGTAGCTTTAATTGATATATCTGTAAGTAGTTATTTTGTTCAAATGTTTTGGTTACCTTATTTGGGAATTTCGATTCCGCATATTTTGGATCTCCTTTCCCTATCTTCTACAGCTATCATTTTCACTTTAATTCTATTTCATTATTTTATATTGTTTGCTTTTCTCATTTTTATTCTCTATATTGATTATTGTGTTTTACACAGTATCTATTTTTACTTGTGTTCTTTTTAGCTTCATCTTCACTTCTTGGATTTCCCCCCTTCTACTTCTTTCCTGGAGTTGCATTTCATCTTATCTCCTCCTGTCTTGTCATATCTTCCCTGAATTCCCACACTTGTAAAACAAAAATTTATTTGTCCTTGATGGAGGCAAATCAATGTGTTTTTAAATATCAAGGTAGAATGTGTAATCAATCACAGCATTTTTTTCCCTATGGGTAAGGTTTCCCTCTTTTCTACCATTTTTATAGTAATTTTGTATGAAAAAGTTGTATTAGTTTGCATAACAAAATATCACAGATTGGATGACTTAAACAATAGAAATTTATTTTCTTCAGGCTAGAAGTCCAAGTTCAGGATGTTAGCAGCTTTGGTTTCTTCACGGGCCTTTCTCCTTGGCTTGCAGATAGATGGCTGCCTTCTCACTGTGTCCTCACATGATCTTTGTTCTGTGCACACTCACATTTCTGGTATCTCCCCATGCATCCAAATTTCCTCTTTTTATTAGTACCTCCATCAGATTGGATTAGGGCTCAATCTAAAGACCTCATTTAATTAATTAATTAATTACTTTAATTTTACTATTCCTCTACAGCTCCTACCTAGTACAGGGCCTTATATATAGGAATCACTCAGTAAACACTGGCTACAAAGTATGTGTCAGTACCCCAAGTCAATTCTTGGAATTAAGGGAGATCATTTGAAGTGAGCTGGGAAGTCTGAGTAAAGAACGTTGGATAACATGAAGGAGGAGATATAGTAGGAAAATATTCTCTAGGCAGAAACAATTTCATGTGCTAAGGTGGGGGTCAGAAACAGTATGGCATGGTTCGGAAACTACCATAAATTTAGAATGACTGGAGTACATCAATATTTGCTCATATTTCAAAGGACACCAAAGAGTAACTCTAATATGCTAAGATAAATAGTGGAGAACATTTCTTGTGAGGAAATGCTGGGCCTGCAATACGTCTCATATCCCTTTCTGAGGTTAAAATTACCTTAATAAAGCACTTTATTGAAAGTCCCATTGTGGCTGTAAACACTATGTTTCTTGCTTCTTTTTATTCTCCAAATAGAAAACAACAACAAAAAAACTGATAACACTTCCAAACTACTAGTCAGAAACCTGAAAAGTTTCTGAAACAGTTGTACCACTCCTAAAAATCCATTATAATTCTAATACCAGCCTTCTCCCATAAGCAAATAGGATTGTGCTTAATCATCTTTTTAAAGACATGATTTAGAGAGCAGCTTATCTCCAAATCTAGTCACATTCTGAATATACTAGGGGGCTAAAACTTCAACATTTGAATTTTGGAGGTACCCAATTCAACTTATAACAAAAGTGTTTGTCACTTTCTCCTTTCTTTTTTTAAATTAATTATTAAGTGAGTTGTATTTTCCTGGACCAACCATTTGCAAGGGTCTTCTGTGCAGGAAGGGCAAGAAGGACCAAACCAGTTTTCTAGGCTTCAGGATGCTTTGACTGCCAGTCAGACTGTCTCATTCAATGTGGCTCTTCTTTGTGGTTTTTGTGTAGCCTTCCTTCCTTTTCTTCTTTGTTCTAAACTGGCCCCATAGGGCTTCTGCTCCCAGATCTGTTCTCTATGTCATCATCACTAGTCATTGCACAAAGGTAACATAGTCCCTACCTTTCAGGTGGGCATTTCATCTACTTTCTGAGATATACCATATCTGAGTTTCCCAGACACTCTTGTGAACACTCTGTACTTCCTCTTTCTACTGTGCTCCCTGTAACTTCAGCCCAACCTCAGTTCTTTTTATCTCCACCTCTGTTCTGGTTGTTTCACTTTGAGGAAACAACTAAGTTTTTCACTTTGTCATGAACTTCTCATTTTAGGGAGTCTATTTTTGCTGCTATTTTCTTGGATCTGCTGCTGTTGATTCCCTTAAACACTCCAGGTGCAACTAAAGACACTCACGAACGAGGACTTCCAGAACTGCTTCAAAAAGTGGCAAGGCGATGGGATAAGTGGGTTCGAAGCGAGGGGAAGTAATTTGAGAGGTATTAATGGCAATGTGTCTTTTACTGTAATAAAATTATTTTTATTTAAACATTCATTGTATTGTTTGATCACACCTTGTAGATTTATATTTTCCCTGGTGACACAGATAATGCACAATCCTGTGGAAAATTCAAGCAATACAAGAGAATAAAAGAGTGAAAATCATTGAGAGGCAACTACTCAGCATTTTGGTAAACATTCCAAATATCCTTCAATTATGCAAAGATTTACATGAGTAAGTTCATATTGTATGTGCTGTTTCGTGCCATGCATTTTTTTTTAAATTAAATTTATTGGGGTGACAATTGTTAGTAAAATTACATAGATTTCAGGTGTACAATTCTGTATTACATCATCTATAAATCCCATTGTGTGTTCATCACCCAGAGTCAGATCTCCTTCCATCACCATATATTCGATCCCCCTTACCCTCATCTCCCACCCCCCACCCCACGCCCACCTTACCCTCTGGCAACCACTAAACTATTGTCGGTGTCTATGAGTTTCTGTTTCTCATTTGTTTGTCTTGTTCTTTTGTTGTTTTTGGTTTATATACCACATATCAGTGAAATCACATGGTTCTCTGCTTTTTCTGTCTGACTTCTTTCGCTCAGCATTACTCTCTCAAGATCCATCCATGTTGTCACAAATGTTCCTATATCATCTTTTCTTACTGCCGAATAGTATTCCATTGTGTATATATACCACAACTTCTTTATCCATTCATCTATCGAAGGACATTTTGGTTGTTTCCATGTCTTGGCCACCGTAAACAAAGCTGCAATGAACATTAGAGCACACGTGTCTTTATCTCTAAATGTTTTCAGATTTTTTGGGTAGATGCCCAGGAGAGGGATTGCTGGGTCATATGGCAATTCTATTCGTAATTCTTTGAGGAACCTCCACACTGCCTTCCATAACGGCTGCACCAGTCTGCATTCCCACCAACAGTGTATGAGGGTTCCTTTTTCTCCACAGCCTCTCCAACATTTGTTACTATTTGTCTTGTTGATGATAGCCATTCTGACTGGGGTGAGGTGATATCTCATTGTGGTTTTTATTTGCATTTCTCTGATGATTAGTGATGTTGAGTATTTTTTCATATGTCTATTTGCCATTTGTATGTCCTCTTTGGAGAAATGTCTCTTCAAGTCCTCTGCCCATTTTTCAATTGCGTTGTTTGTTTTTTTGTTGTTGAGTTGCATGAGTTCCTTGTATATTCTGGATACTAGCCCCTTATCGGAGGCACTGTTTGCAAAAATCTTCTCCCATTCAGTTGGTGGCCTCTTTATTTTGTCAATGGTTTCTTTTGCTGTGCAGAAGCTTTTAAGTTTCATATAGTCCCATTCGTTTATTTTAGCTTTTACTTCCATTGCCTTTGGAGTCAAATTCATAAAATGCTCTTTGAACCCAAGGTCCATAAGTTTAGTACCTATGTTTTCTTCTATGCAGTTTATTGTGTCAGGTCTTATGCTTAAGTCTTTGATCCATTTTGAATTAACTTTGGTACATGGTGACAAATAGCAGTCCAGTTTCATTCTTTTGCACGTGGCTATCCAATTCTCCCAGCACCATTTATTGAAGAGGCTGTCTTTGCTCCATTGTATGTTTTTAGCTTCTTTGTCAAAAATTATCTGTCCATATTTATGTGGTTTTATTTCTGGGTTCTCAATTCTATTCCATTGGTCTATGTGTCTGTTTTTCTGCCAATACCATGCTGTTTTGATTATTGTAGCCCTGTAGTACAAGCCAAAGTCAGGAAGTGTGATACCTCCATTATTGTTCTTTTTCCTTAAGATTGCTTTGGCTATTCGGGGTCTTTTGTGGTTCCAAACAAATCTGATGATTTTTTGTTCTATTTCTTTAAAATATGCCATTGGGATTTTGATGGGGATTGCATTGAATCTGTATATTGCTTTGGGTAATATGGCCATTTTAACTATGTTGATTCTTCCAATCCATGAGCACGGAATGTCTTTCCATTTCTTTGTGTCTTCTTCAATTTCTTTCAAAAATGTCTTATAGTTTTCAGCATATAGGTCTTTCACATACTTGGTTAAGTTTATGCCTAGGTATTTTATTCTTTTTGCTGCAATTGCAAAAGGAATTGCTTTTTGTATTTCTTTTTCTGAGATTTCATTGTTAGTATATAGGAAGGCAATGGACTTTTGTGCGTTGATTTTGTAGCCGGCAACTTTACTGTATTCGTTGATTGTTTCTAATAGCTTTTTGGTGGAGTCTTTAGGGTTTTCTATATATAGCATCATGTCATCTGCAAAGAGTGATAATTTAACTTCTTCATTCCCAATTTGGATGCCTTTTATTTCTTTCTCTTGCCTGATTGCTCTGGCAAGGACTTCCAACACGATGTTGAAAAGCAGAGGTGATAGGGGACATCCCTGTCGTGTTCCTGAACGTAGAGCAAAGGGCTTAAGTTTTTCTCCATTAATTATGAGATTAGCCGAGGGCTTGTCATATATGGCCTTTATTATGTTAAGGTATTTTCCTTCTATACCCATTTTATTAAGTGTTTTAATCATAAATGGATGTTGTATCTTGTCAAATGCTTTTTCTGCATCAATTGATATAATCATATGATTTTTGTCCTTTATTTTGTTTATGTGATGTATCGCATTGATGGATTTGCGTATGTTGAACCATCCTTGTGCCCCAGGGATGAACCCCACTTGGTCGTGATGAATAATCTTTTTAATGCATTGTTGTATTCGATTTGCTAGAATTTTATTTAGGGTTTTTGCATCGGTATTCATTAGAGATATTGGTCTGTAGTTTTCTTTTTTTGTGCTGTCCTTACCAGGTTTTGGTATCAGGGTAATGTTGGCCTCATAAAATGAGTTAGGGAGTATTGTCTCTTCTTCAATTTTTTGGAAGAGTTTGTGCAAGATTGGTATTAGATCTTCTTTGAAGGTTTGGTAGAATTCACTAGTGAAGCCATCTGGTCCCGGACTTTTGCTTTTGGGAAGGTTTTGGATGACTGATTCAATTTCGTTACTGGTGATCGGTCTGTTTAGATTTTCCAGTTCTTCATGGTTCAGCCTTGGAAGGCCATATGTTTCTAAGAACTTATCCATTTCTTCTAGGTTATTGAATTTGGTGGCATACAGTCCTTCATAGCATTCTTGGTTGATCCTTTGTATTTCTGTGGTGTCCGTGATAACTTCCCCTTTTACGTTTCTGATTTTGTTAATCAGTGTCTTCTCTCTTTTTATCTTAGTAAGTCTAGCCAAGGGTTTGTCAATTTTGTTAATCTTTTCAAAGAACCAGCTCTTTGTCACGTTAATTTTTTCTATTGTCTTTTTGTTCTCTATTTCATTTAGTTCTGCTCCAATTTTTGTTATTTCCTTTCTTCTGCTGACCTTGGGTTTTACTTGTTCTTCTTTTTCTAGTTCTTTAAGGTGTAACATGAGGTTATTTATTTGGGAGTTTTCTTGTTTCTTGAGATAGGCCTGTAATGAGATAAATTTCCCTCTTAAAACTGCTTTCGCTGCATCCCAGAAATTTTGGTAGGATGTATTTTCATTGTCATTTGTTTCTATGTATCTTTTGATCTCTCCTCTAATTTCTTCTTTGACCCAGTCCTTCTTTAAAAGTATGTTGTTTAATCTCCATGTATTTGTGTTTTTTCCCACTTTCTTTATACACTTGATATCCAATTTCAAAGCCTTGTGATCAGAGAATATGCATGGTATGATTTCAATCTTCTTAAATTTGTTGAGACTGATTTTATGTCCCAATATATGGTCTATCCTTGAGAATGTTCCGTGTACACTAGAGAAGAATGTATAGTCTGATGTTTTAGGATGAAGTGCTCTATAAATGTCAATTATGTCCATTTCATCTAATGTGTCATTTAGGGCTACTATTTCGTTATTTATTTTCTGTTTGGATGATCTATCCATAGCTGTCAATGATGTGTTTAAGTCCCCTAGTATAATTGTGTTTTGGTCAATTTCTCCCTTTAGTTCTGTAAGTAATTGCTTGGTGTATTTCGGTGCTCCCTGATTGGGGGCATAAATATTGATGAGTGTTTTGTCTTCTTGTTGTACAGTCCCCTTCACCATTATGAAATGTCCATCTTTGTCTCTTGTTATCTTTTTCACCTTGAAGTCTGTTTCATCTGATATCATTATGGCTACACCTGATTTTCTCTGGGTACCATTTGCTTGGAGTGTCAATTTCCACCCTTTCACTTTGAGTCTATGCTTGTCCTTGTAGCTGAGATGTGTCTCTTGGAGACAGCATATGGTTGGGTTTAGTTTTTTGATCCAATCTGCTACTCTGTGCCTTTTTATTGGTGAGTTCAGTCCATTTACATTTAGGGTGATTATTGATATGTGAGGATTTCCTGTCATTCTATCTTTAGTTTCTTTGCCTTTTTGTTGTTGTCTATTATTTCTGTGTGGTCGTATTCTATGATGTTTCCCTCTGTTTCTTCTTTTATTTCAGTATATATTTCAATTCTGGATTTATTTTGAGTGGTTACCCTTAAGTTTATGTAAAAGAAAGTTTGATATTTAGAGTATTCCATTTTCTTCAGCATGCTTACTTTCTCCATTCCCATATTCCGGTTCAGGCCTTTACTCTCCCCCTTTTTGAGTTTTGGTTGCCACAAATTGTCCCTGTTGATGGTGGTCGAATAGCCTCCTTTAGTATTTCTTGTAGTGCAGGTCGTGTATTAGAAAATTCCCTCAGCTTCTGTATGTCTGGAAAGGTCTTTATTCCTCCTTCATATCTAAAGGATATCTTTGCTGGATATATTATTCTTGGCTCATGATTTCTCTCTTTCAATAGTTTGAATATTTGGTTCCACTCCTTCTTGGCTTGTAGAGTTTCTGCTGAAAAATCTGATGATAATCTAATGGGCTTTCCTTTGTAAGTTACCGTCTTCTTTTCCCTGGCTGCCTTGAGGATTCTTTCTTTGTCGTTGATTTTAGACAGCTTCAATACAATGTGCCTTGGAGAAGGCCTGTTGTGATTGAGGTAACTAGGTGTTCTATCTGCTTCTTGGATTCGAGGGTCCAGTTCTGTCCACAAATTTGGGAAGTTCTCATCGACAATTTGTTTGAATATATTCTCTGTTCCCTTCTGTCTTTCTTCTCCTTCTGGTATGCCCATTATTCTTATATTGCTCTTTCTGATGGAGTCAGAAAGTTCTTGTAGAGTTCTTTCATTTCTTTTAAGTCTCAAGTCTCTTTCTTCTTCTATGTGTGTCATTTCCAGGTTTCTATCTTCGATGTCACTGATTCTTTGCTCCATCTGGTCAACTCTACTACCTAAGCTGGTTATTTCATTCTTAATTTCTTCTATTGAGTTCTTAATCTCCAGAAATTCTCTTTGGTTCTTTTTTAAGATTTCAATCTCTTTCGTAAAATGCTCATGCTGTTCTTTGATTGAGTTTCTGAGTTCATTTAACTGCCTATCTGTGTTTTCTGGTATCTCGCTGAGTTTTTTCAGAACTGCAATCTTGAATTCTCTGTCATTTAAGTCACATATTTCTGTATCTTTAAGTGCCTTCTCTGGAGATTTTTCACTTTCTTTCTGAGCTATCTTGTTGCCTTGGTTATTCATGGCGATTACTGTTTTACTATTTCTCTTCCTAGACATCTACAGGAGTGACTTCTGAACAGGTTGATAGGAAGAGGTCTTTCTTTTGTTTTCCAGAACTTGTTGGTAGATAGTTTTATTATTTCTCCAACTGCAATTTATTTTTCTTCTCCCACATGGTAGTGCTGTTTTCTCTGTACTATTCCTGCTTCTCATACAATGGGGGGATTCCCCGGGAGACGGGCTTCTCCTCTGTTAATAGTTCGTCTAGGTCACAGGGTGCAGTGTCCCGGTGGGTATGCGGAGAGCTTTTGATGTTCCAAAGCTCTTCCAGCTCCTGATTCAGAGCCCGTATGTTTCAGCAGTTCTGTTTACTCCTGCAGGGATCCGCCCAGATAGGTGGGGCCAGGGGCGGGGTGAGCTGTGAGAGGTGGCCCAGAGCAGTGGCAGCAACCACTACCACAGCCGGTCCTGCTTCCACAGCTCTCTCCCCTTTGCCGGAACTAGTTGGGCTGCAAATCTGTGTCTTTGGTCCACAGTTCTCAAAACAGCAAATTTTCTGTTGTTTTGATCTGACACTGCTACTGTTTCGCTTCTAGCACAGGGCAGGTGGCGGCGGGGCGAGCTCTGGGAGGGGATGGAGGGGGCGGCTAGTCTCAGTGCTGAAGGCTTCCGTTCTCTGCTAGGCAGTGCGGGCTTAAACCACCGTTTTCAGCCTTCTTCCCTCAGTCTTTTCTCCGAGGTCTCTGCCGTGAGCGTTGGGTTCAGCCGTGTTATATGCTGTCCCCTCAGCCCTGTGGAGCCCTGGCGGAGCCCTAGCAGTCCGAGTTCTTCCCTCACTCGCAGCTGCGGTAGTTCCGGGAAGCAGCGAGCTAGGCGCACTGAGCTGGGTCTGCGTTCTGCGCCCACGCGGCTCCGTCTCCACGCGCTTCTCCCTTTCCTCCTCCCTCCACTCGCGCGAATCTCCCACCTGTAGGTGATTTCAGTCGGTAGTGGGCCTGTTCATATTGCCTGTCTGCTGTGCAGGGAGTCCTTTGAGGAGTTTTTGTTGTTCGATTCTTTGTAAATTCCAGGGGAGCTTTACAGAGGCTCACCTCACGCCACCATTTTTCCGGAACTCTCAAGAATTTGTTTCAACTGCATTCCTGAGGTGGAATTGCTGGGTCACAGAAACATGCATGTTCAAAGTTACTGAATAATAAATACCATAGTGTTTTCTAGAGTAATTGTTCCAATTTACTATACAGTGGTATCTTGGTTTTGAATGTAAACCATTCCGGAAGACTGTTCAATTCTGAAACGTTGGAAAACATCTGACAGCTAATCCTCAGGATCTTGCACTCAGCGGAAGCCTCGTGACATGTTTGACTTCTGAGGCGTGTTTGAAAACCGAAGCATTTATTTACGGGTTTACAGTGTTTGTAAACTGAAATGTTCGTCAACGGAGACATTCGAAAACTGAGGTACTCCTGTATTTTACAAGGCCATTTTATTAGCACTGAATTACTTTTCAAAGAAAAACAGTACTTGATTCTAACAGTTATTCATTAGAAAACTTGTTAGCTTATAAAAATGTGATCTACAGAAAACCTTTCAGGAACACTAGTGTTATTTATATTACTTTTTACTCACCAAATATGATTAAGCTTTGCAAAATAATTTACTAATGTTTTTATTATGACTTCGTTATATTGTATTGTATTTGGTTCATGTTTGCTATTTGACATTATTCCAGAAGAACAACAATGAAGCATATTATAATCTGTTTGTATTTTATGCCTTGTCTGGCAAGATTACTTCCTGATTGCTACAGGTATCTGTGACCACCCCTTAACTTCTTCTGGACTTTTTTTTTTTTTTTTTTTAAATGTGGTATGTGCTCTAGCTAATTACAACACTGCCATCTCATGCCCACAAGTGTTAATACAGGTATGAATGTGAGGTGAGTACAGGGACCAGGAGTAGCTCACAGATTTTATTCAGTATAAATATTTTATTTGAAATCTATTTAATATTAAACATCTATGAAATATAAATAATAGCAGAAATGAACTTTACTCTTTCACATTTATTTTACTTGGGTTTCTTTTTCAGTTTAAAAACACTTTCAATTACCTTTACTACTTATATACAAATATTTGGTGTTTAACATTTTTTTATTAGCCGTGTTTCTAAATTACTTACTACAAAATATAAGCAGGTTCTTGACTAGACTGTTATTTTAGAGCCCCTTAGTTTGCCCGCCCCCATTAATTGTATAATCTTTTACCTCATATTTCAAAACATCAAAATTCTTCCTCTCTATCCTTCATCAGAACCATTTCCGGCATATCTGAGAGAAATTAAACTGGGCGTGCCCCAAACCTGCAATCATTTTCTTACTAATGAAATCCGACAACGTTGAACTTCAAAAGCACATCTGACCAATGAGCGTGGCCATGACTCTTGTTTCTGGATAGAATTGTATTTTTGAAGGGTTCTCTAGCAAAGGGCAGGGAATCTGTAACCAAGTGTCCTGCTCCAGCAATTGCATCGCCTGTGTCTGAGTGACAAGCTTGGGGGGAGCATGAAGAGCCGTCAGCATCTGAGGTTTCGGGTTGTGTTTAGGGTGGGGCCTCACCGCCCAGCTCCAGCCAGCTGTGCCCAAAGGTAAAATGTTTGGGGGAAATCAGTTCTTATTTACTGCAGTCAACATAAAAGTAGCTGGGCAAGTGACACCTAGAAGAAAAAATGACAAAGAAAAAAAAAAAGAAAAAGGGTGCGAAGACTCACTTTATCACTCATGGTTTTCTGCGTTTTATTAATAGTTGAGAATATGAATGGATTTTGAAGTTCTTGAGACCTATATTCTACAAGAGCATAATGCCAAAAAAGGCCCCAAGGGGTTTTCGTTAGTTGCAAAATCAGTGCAGATATCCCTCCTTTCTCTCACGTACCCTAAGCCGGAGTACTGATGGTGGGGAGCGCTTTTGGAGGTCGGCAGCTCCTGCGTGCCTCTGCAACGTGGAGATGGTGGCGCTCCGGGCTTTGCAGGAAAGCCTCCACCCCCAGTACACGCCTCGGTCCGCGCGCGCCAGGCCCAGGCAGGGAGGAGAGGGCGGGCTCAGGAAGCCCTCCCCGGGGCGTGGCTAAGGGCTTCTTCCCAGCTCCACTCTGCAGTCTTCAGTTTGGATAAAACACTTGTAAAACAGACCGGGACTTATCAGCAGATCTCATAGGATTGTTTGGTGAAGAAAGGTTCTGCGGGTCTGCACTGGTCGCCTCCCCCAGAGCCGCGCGCCTGAGCGTGGGAGCCAGCGGTCGGCCTGCAGTCGCAGCCGCGGGCCCTGCAGTGGGTGGCGGCGGCCCCGGAAGGAGCAGCGCCGGGTGAGTCCCGCGTGTGTTTATCTCTCCGTGTGCCTGACTTTCTGATTTACCGGTTTGCCTTTTCCACATCCAGGGCCTCGTGACTCTACATTTATTTTTCTTAATCGGAATAGGTAGAATATTTCGTGGGATTTCAAGGCTTTCTTCTCATCGATTTACTTTTGTGTAGTTTTTACTTGTTTTATTCCACTGCTGCGTTACCAGACAACATGAATGAATGATGCAATCCTGCATAAGGTCAATACAAGATTAGGAAAATCTCCAAAATTTGGAGTTGCAGTGTCTGATTTTGTCGTCTTCTTTCCCATTAGAATTTTAAATAAGTACTTACTTAGCAGATACATTATTGTAGAGATACAGCTTCAAGTTGGGAATTAAATAATTCTTTCATTCATTAAATTTATTTACTCTATTTTCTTTATATGTTACTTGCATAAATAGTTGACCGGAATTGGAATGAGGATCAGGGAAGAAAATAATGAAATCCAAGATCTCTGTATTTTACTACAACTGCCTGGTAGGTTTTCAACATAGTAATGACGTAGTCGTGACACTTTCATGTTGGTGAAACAAAGTAGTCGGGACGTTTAAAGTTTTCAAATGATTTGATACATGCCTAGTAACTTTTTAAAGATAACGTTTTATTGATGCATAATTTAATGCAATAATATTCACCCATTTTAAGTGTACATTTTGATGAATTTTGACAATTTTATAAACACCTAATCACCACCAAAATACAACACTTCCATTATCCCTAAAAGTTTCCTAGGGTAACTCTTTGCAGTCAGGTCCCCCTACTCCTAGCCCTACTGATCTGATTTTTGTCATTATGGCATTTGACAAAAAAATGCTATTTTCTAAGATGTTTTGTGTGCATTTTCTAAGGTTTCATATGAATGGAATCATGTTGTATGTACTGTTTTGTGTTTGGCTTCTTTTGGTCAGTATAATGTTTTCTATATTTATCCATGCTTAACATGTATCAGTAATTTATTCCTTTTTATTGCTGATTAGTTATTTGTTTATTCATTTATCTGTTGATGGAACTTATAGTTTTGGGCTATCATGAAAAATGCTGCTATGAATATGTTTTCATTTCTCTTGCATAAATGTCCAGGAGTGAGGTTGCTGAGTCTTGTGGTAATTATATGTTTAACTTTGTAAGAAATTACCAAACTGTTTTTTAAAGTGGTTATATAATTTTACAACCCACCAGTGATGTATAAGATATAAGCGTTCCAATTGTTTCATGTCTTCAATACTTGGTATTTTCAATCTTTTTTATTTCAATCATTCTTCTTTTTAGTTTATTTGCATATCTTCTTTTAAGAAATGTCTATTCAAATCTTTTGATCATATTTTAATGTGTTGTTTGTCTGACTATTGAGTTGTAAGACTTCTTTATTTTGGATACAAGTACATTGTTAAATATATGTATTGGGAATATTTTCTCCCATTTTGTGGCTTTCCTTTTTCTTTTTATTCCATAATGGTATCTTTTCAGGGCAGAAGTGTTGAATTCTGATCAAGTCCTATCTATCACCTTTTCCTTTTCTTATTCATGCTTTTTCGGTTTTGTAAGAAAATTTTGCCTACCTTAAGGTTCTTATATTCGCTATCTATTTATTTTTATTTTTTAGTTGTATGGGGTCAGTATTACTCCCACTAGAAAATGAAACAATGCATTAAATTTTGTTTTGGAAAATCTCTTGGCGTTTCATATGTGTATGCCTCCCTTCTGCCCAGAGATGATGTAGTTCTTGGGCCATTATGCTGCCCTTACCTACATTTGCCTGCTTTTTCTTCTTTTTTAAGTTAAAAAAAATTTTTTTTTCAATTCCGGTTGACATATAGTACTATAATAGTTTCAGCACAGCATACTGATTAGACATTTATATAACTTAGGAATGATCACTCTGTTAAATCTAGTACCCACCTGATATCATACATAGTCATTCTATATAACAATATATTTTATAATAATATAATACTATTATATATTAGTAACATATAATATTATTGACTACATTCCCTATGCTTTACTTTACATCACCATGACTGTTTTTTTTTTTTTTAATTTTATTTTATTAAATTTATTGGGGTGACAATTGTTAGTAAAATTACATAGATTTCAGGTGTACAATTCTGTATTACATCATCTATAAATCCCATTGTGTGTTCATCACCCAGAGTCAGTTCTCCTTCCATCACCATATATTCGATCCCCCTTACCCTCATCTCCCCCCCCCCGCCCCCCTTACCCACTGGCAACCACTAAACTATTGTCTGTGTCTATGAGTTTCTGTTTCTCATTTGTTTGTCTTGTTCTTTTGTTGTTTTTGGTTTATATACCACATATCAGTGAAATCACATGGTTCTCTGCTTTTTCTGTCTGACTTCTTTCGCTCAGCATTACTCTCTCAAGATCCATCCATGTTGTCACAAATGTTCCTATATCATCTTTTCTTACTGCCGAATAGTATTCCATTGTGTATATATACCACAACTTCTTTATCCATTCATCTATCGAAGGACATTTTGGTTGTTTCCATGTCTTGGCCACCGTAAACAAAGCTGCAATGAACATTAGAGCACACGTGTCTTTATCTCTAAATGTTTTCAGATTTTTTGGGTAGATGCCCAGGAGAGGGATTGCTGGGTCATATGGCAATTCTATTCGTAATTCTTTGAGGAACCTCCACACTGCCTTCCATAACGGCTGCACCAGTCTGCATTCCCACCAACAGTGTATGAGGGTTCCTTTTTCTCCACAGCCTCTCCAACATTTGTTATTATTTGTCTTGTTGATGATAGCCATTCTGACTGGGGTGAGGTGATATCTCATTGTGGTTTTGATTTGCATTTCTCTGATGATTAGTGATGTTGAGCATTTTTTCATGTCTATTTGCCATTTGTATGTCCTCTTTGGAGAAATGTCTCTTCAAGTCCTCTGCCCATTTTTCAATTGGGTTGTTTGTTTTTTTGTTGTTGAGTTGCATGAGTTCCTTGTATATTCTGGATACTAGCCCCTTATCGGAGGCACTGTTTGCAAAAATCTTCTCCCATTCAGTTGGTGGCCTCTTTATTTTGTCAATGGTTTCTTTTGCTGTGCAGAAGCTTTTAAGTTTCATATAGTCCCATTCGTTTATTTTAGCTTTTACTTCCATTGCCTTTGGAGTCAAGTTCATAAAATGCTCTTTGAACCCAAGGTCCATAAGTTTAGTACCTATGTTTTCTTCTATGCAGTTTATTGTGTCAGGTCTTATGCTTAAGTCTTTGATCCATTTTGAATTAACTTTGGTACATGGTGACAAATAGCAGTCCAGTTTCATTCTCTCGCAGGTGGTTATCCAATTCTCCCAGCACCATTTATTGAAGAGGCTGTCTTTGCTCCATTGTATGTTTTTAGCTTCTTTGTCAAAAATTATCTGTCCATATTTATGTGGTTTTATTTCTGGGTTCTCAATTCTATTCCATTGGTCTATGTGTCTGTTTTTCTGCCAATACCATGCTGTTTTGATTATTGTAGCCCTGTAGTACAAGCCAAAGTCAGGAAGTGTGATACCTCCATTATTGTTCTTTTTCCTTAAGATTGCTTTGGCTATTCGGGGTCTTTTGTGGTTCCAAACAAATCTGATGATTTTTTGTTCTATTTCTTTAAAAAAATGCCATTGGGATTTTGATGGGGATTGCATTGATCTGTATATTGCTTTGGGTAATATGGCCATTTTAACTATGTTGATTCTTCCAATCCATGAGCACGGAATGTCTTTCCATTTCTTTGTGTCTTCTTCAATTTCTTTCAAAAATGTCTTATAGTTTTCAGCATACAGGTCTTTCACATACTTGGTTAAGTTTATTCCTAGGTATTTTATTCTTTTTGCTGCAATTGCAAAAGGAATTGCTTTTTGTATTTCTTTTTCTGAGATTTCATTGTTAGTATATAGGAAGGCAATGGACTTTTGTGCGTTGATTTTGTAGCCGGCAACTTTACTGTATTCGTTGATTGTTTCTAATAGCTTTTTGGTGGAGTCTTTAGGGTTTTCTATATATAGCATCATGTCATCTGCAAAGAGTGATAATTTAACTTCTTCATTCCCAATTTGGATGCCTTTTATTTCTTTCTCTTGCCTGATTGCTCTGGCAAGGACTTCCAACACGATGTTGAAAAGCAGAGGTGATAGGGGACATCCCTGTCGTGTTCCTGAACGTAGAGCAAAGGGCTTAAGTTTTTCTCCATTAATTATGAGATTAGCCGAGGGCTTGTCATATATGGCCTTTATTATGTTAAGGTATTTTCCTTCTATACCCATTTTATTAAGTGTTTTAATCATAAATGGATGTTGTATCTTGTCAAATGCTTTTTCTGCATCAATTGATATAATCATATGATTTTTGTCCTTTATTTTGTTTATGTGATGTATCGCATTGATGGATTTGCGTATGTTGAACCATCCTTGTGCCCCAGGGATGAACCCCACTTGGTCGTGATGAATAATCTTTTTAATGCATTGTTGTATTCGATTTGCTAGAATTTTATTTAGGGTTTTTGCATCGGTATTCATTAGAGATATTGGTCTGTAGTTTTCTTTTTTTGTGCTGTCCTTACCAGGTTTTGGTATCAGGGTAATGTTGGCCTCATAAAATGAGTTAGGGAGTATTGTCTCTTCTTCAATTTTTTGGAAGAGTTTGTGCAAGATTGGTATTAGATCCTCTTTGAAGGTTTGGTAGAATTCACTAGTGAAGCCATCTGGTCCCGGACTTTTGCTTTTGGGAAGGTTTTGGATGACTGATTCAATTTCGTTACTGGTGATCGGTCTGTTTAGATTTTCCAGTTCTTCATGGTTCAGCCTTGGAAGGCTATATGTTTCTAAGAACTTGTCCATCTCTTCTAGGTTGTTGAATTTGGTGGCATATAGTCCTTCATAGTATTCTTGGATGATCCTTTGTATTTCTGTGGTGTCCGTGATAACTTCCCCTTTTACGTTTCTGATTTTGTTAATCAGTGTCTTCTCTCTTTTTATCTTAGTAAGTCTAGCCAAGGGTTTGTCAATTTTGTTAATCTTTTCAAAGAACCAGCTCTTTGTCATATTAATTTTTTCTATTGTCTGTTTGTTCTCTATTTCATTTAGTTCTGCTTTAATTTTTGTTATTTCCTTTCTTCTGCTGACCTTGGGTTTTACTTGTTCTTCTTTTTCTAGTTCTTTAAGGTGTAACATGAGGTTATTTATTTGGGAGTTTTCTTGTTTCTTGAGATAGGCCTGTAATGAGATAAATTTCCCTCTTAAAACTGCTTTCGCTGCATCCCAGAAATTTTGGTAGGATGTATTTTCATTGTCATTTGTTTCTATGTATCTTTTGATCTCTCCTCTAATTTCTTCTTTGACCCAGTCCTTCTTTAAAAGTATGTTGTTTAATCTCCATGTATTTGTGTTTTTCCCCGCTTTCTTTTTACACTTGATATCCAATTTCAAAGCCTTGTGATCAGAGAATATGCATGGTATGATTTCAATCTTCTTAAATTTGTTGAGACTGATTTTATGTCCCAATATATGGTCTATCCTTGAGAATGTTCCGTGTACACTAGAAAAGAATGTATAGTCTGATGTTTTAGGATGAAGTGCTCTATAAATGTCAATTATGTCCATTTCATCTAATGTGTCATTTAGGGCTACTATTTCATTATTTATTTTCTGTTTGGATGATCTATCCATAGCTGTCAATGATGTATTTAAGTCCCCTAGTATAATTGTGTTTTGGTCAATTTCTCCCTTTAGTTCTGTTAGTAGTTGCTTGGTGTATTTCGGTGCTCCCTGATTGGGGGCATAAATATTGATGACTGTTATGTCTTCTTGTTGTACAGTCCCCTTCACCATTATGAAATGTCCATCTTTGTCTCTTGTTATCTTTTTCACCTTGACGTCTGTTTCATCTGATATCATTATGGCTACACCTGATTTTCTCTGGGTACCATTTGCTTGGAGTGTCAATTTCCACCCTTTCACTTTGAGTCTATGCTTGTCCTTGTAGCTGAGATGTGTCTCTTGGAGACAGCATATGGTTGGGTTTAGTTTTTTGATCCAATCTGCTACTCTGTGCCTTTTTATTGGTGAGTTCAGTCCATTTACATTTAGGGTGATTATTGATATGTGAGGATTTCCTGTCATTCTATCTTTAGTTTCTTTGCCTTTTTGTTGTTGTCTATTATTTCTGTGTGGTCATATTCTATGATGTTTCCCTCTGTTTCTTCTTTTATTTCAGTATATAGTTCAATTCTGGATTTATTTTGAGTGGTTACCCTTAAGTTTATGTAAAAGAAAGTTTGATATTTAGAGTATTCCATTTTCTTCAGCACGCTTACTTTCTCCATTCCCATATTCCGGTTCAGGCCTTTACTCTCCCCCTTTTTGAGTTTTGGTTGCCACAAATTGTCCCTGTTGATGGTGGTCGAATAGCCTCCTTTAGTATTTCTTGTAGTGCAGGTCGTGTATTAGAAAATTCCCTCAGCTTCTGTACGTCTGGAAAGGTCTTTATTCCTCCTTCGTATTTAAAGGATATCTTTGCTGGATATATTATTCTTGGCTCATGGTTTCTCTCTTTCAATAGTTTGAATATTTGGTTCCACTCCCTCCTGGCTTGTAGAGTTTCTGCTGAAAAATCTGATGATAATCTAATGGGCTTTCCTTTGTAAGTTACCGTCTTCTTTTCCCTGGCTGCCTTGAGGATTCTTTCTTTGTCGTTGATTTTAGACAGCTTCAATACAATGTGCCTTGGAGAAGGCCTGTTGTGATTGAGGTAACTAGGTGTTCTATCTGCTTCTTGGATTCGAGGGTCCAGTTCTGTCCACAAATTTGGGAAGTTCTCATCGACAATTTGTTTGAATATATTCTCTGTTCCCTTCTGTCTTTCTTCTCCTTCTGGTATGCCCATTATTCTTATATTGCTCTTTCTGATGGAGTCAGAAAGTTCTTGTAGAGTTCTTTCATTTCTTTTAAGTCTCAAGTCTCTTTCTTCTTCTGTGTGTCATTTCCAGGTTTCTATCTTCGATGTCACTGATTCTTTGCTCCATCTGGTCAACTCTACTACCTAAGCTGGTTATTTCATTCTTAATTTCTTCTATTGAGTTCTTAATCTCCAGAAATTCTCTTTGGTTCTTTTTTAAGATTTCAATCTCTTTCGTAAAATGCTCATGCTGTTCTTTGATTGAGTTTCTGAGTTCATTTAACTGCCTATCTGTGTTTTCTGGTATCTCGCTGAGTTTTTTCAGAACTGCAATCTTGAATTCTCTGTCACTTAAATCACATATTTCTGTATCTTTAAGTGCCTTCTCTGGAGATTTTTCACTTTCTTTCTGAGCTATCTTGTTGCCTTGGTTATTCATGGTGATTACTGGTTTACTATTTCTCTTCCTAGACATCTACAGGAGTGACTTCTGCAACAGGTTGATAGGAAGAAGTCTTTCTTTTGTTTTCCAGTACTTGTTGGTAGAATGTCTTATTATTTCTCCAACTGCAATTTATTTTTCTTCTCCCACACGGTAGTGCTGTTTTCTCTGCACTATTCCTGCTTCTCACACAATGGGGGGATTCCCTGGGAGACGGGCTTCTCCTTTGTTAATAGTTCGTCTAGGTCACAGGGCGCAGTGTCCCGGTGGGTATGCGGAGAGCTTTTGATGTTCCAAAGCTCTTCCAGCTCCTGATTCAGAGCCCGTATGTTTCAGCAGTTCTGTTTACTCCTGCAGGGATCCGCCCAGATAGGTGGGGTCAGGGGCGGGGTAAGTTGTGAGAGGTGGCCCAGAGCAATGGCGGCAACCACCACCACAGCCGGTCCTGCTTCCACGGCTTCCTCCCCTTTACCGGAACTAGTTGGGCTGTGAATTTGTGTCTGCGGCCCACAGTTCTCAAATATAGCAAATTTTCTGTTGTTTTGATCTGACACTGCTACTGTTTCGCTTCTAGCACCAGGCAGGTGGGGGCGGGGTGAGCTCTGGGAGCGGATGGAGGGGGCGGCTGGTCTCAGTGCCTAGGCTCCGTTCTCTGCTCGGCAGTGCGGGCTTAAACCACCGTTTTCAGCCTTCTTCCCTCAGTCTTTTTTCCGAGGTCTCTGCCGTGAGCGTAGGGTTCAGCCGTGGTATATGCTGTCCCCTCAGCCCTGTGCGCCACAAGCGGAGCCCTAGCAGTCCGATCTCACACAGCTGCGGTAGTTCCGTGAAGCGGCGAGCTCGGCGCACTGAGCTGGGTCAGCGTCCTGCGCCCGCGCGGCTCGTCTCCGCTCACCTCTCCCTTTCCTCCTCCCTCCACTCGCGCGAATCTCCCAGCTGTAGGTGATTTCAGTCGGTAGTGGGCCTCTTCGTCTTGCCTGTCTGCTGTCCAGGGAGTCCTTTGTGGAGTTTTTGTTGTTTGATTCGTTGTAAATTCCAGGGGAGTTTTACAGAGGCTCACCTCACGCAGCCATTTTTCCGGAAGTCCATGACTGTTTTTATAACTGGAATTTGTGCTTCTTAATCCCTTCCCCTTTTTCACCCATCCTACCAGGCCCCCTCCCATCTGGCAATGACCAATTTGTTCTCTGTATCTATGAATTTGTTTCTGTTTTGTTTGTTTATTTTGCTCTTTAGATTCCACATATAAATGAAATCATACAGTATTTGTCTTTCCCTGTCTGAGTTATTTCACTTAGCATAATACCCTATAGGTCCACGTACGGGGTCTGACAATTAACTGCAAATTTGTTGCAACGATGTTGCTAACCTTTCTTGATATCAGAGGGATTATTCATTATGAATTTGTACCAACTGGATATACAGTTAACCAAGTTTACTATTTGGAAGTGCTGAAAAGGATGTGTGAAAAAGTTAGACGACCTGAACTTTTCGCCAATAAGTCATGGCTCTTGCATCACGACAATGCACCAGCTCACACAGCACTGTCTGTGAGGGAGTTTTTAGCCAGTAAACAAATAACTGTATTGGAACACTCTGCCTACTCACCTGATTTGGCCTCCCAATGACTTCTTTCTTTACCCGAAGATAAAGGAAATATTGAAAGGAAGACATTTTGATAACATTCAGTACATCAAGGGTAATATGATGACAGCTCTGGCCATTCCCGAAAAAGAGTTCCAAAATTGCTTTGAAGGGTGGACTAGGTGCTGGCAGAAGTGCAAAACTTCCCAAAGGGAAGTACTTCGAAGGTGACCATAGTGATATTCAGCAATGAGGTATATAGCATTTTTTCTAGAATGGGCTCACGAACTTAATTGGCCGACCTATGTTGGATAATTGGTAAGATAGTTGCAAGATGGTAAGATTTCATTCTTATTTTATATATGTACATCTTCCTTATCTATTCATGTATAGATGGACTCTTAGCTTGCTTCCATATCTTGGCTATTGTAAATATACTGTAGTGAACATGGGGGTGCGTATATCTTTTAGAATTAGTGTTTTCATTTTTTTTTTGGATAAATACCCAGAAGTGGAATTGCTGGGTCATATGATAGTTCTATTTTTAATTTTTTTGAGGAAACTCTATACTGTTTTCCATAGTGGCTGTACCAATTTACATTCCCACCAACAATGAAGGAGGGTTCTCTTTTCTCCACATCCTTGCTACCATTTGTTGTTTGTTGATTTATTGATGATAGCCATTCTGACAGGTGTGAGGTGATACCTCATTATGGTTTTAATTTGCATTTCTCTGATGATTAGTGACAATTGAGCATCTCTTCATATGTCTTTTGGTCTCTATGTCCTCTTCGGAGAAATGTCCTCTGCCCATTTTTTGTTTCAATTGGATTGTTTGTTAATTTGGTGTTAAGTTGTATGAGATCTTTATAAATTTTGGATATAACCCCTGATCGGATGTATCATTGGTGAATATCTTTGCCCAATTGGTAGGTTATCTTTGTGTTTTGTTGATAGTTTCCTTTGCCATGCAAAATCTTTTTAGTTTGATGTAGTCTTATTTGTTTATTTTTTCTTTTGTTTCCCTTGTGAGGAAGTATATCAGAAAAATGTTACTAAGAGCAATGTCAGCGTTTACTGCCTATGTTTACTTCTAGGAGTTTTATAGTTTTGGGTCATATATTTAAGTCTTTAGTCCATTTTTAATTTATTCTTGTATATGGTGTAAGAAGGTGGTCCAGTTTCATTTTTTAGCATGTACCTGTCCAATTTTCCCAACATCATTTATCAAAGAGACTGTCTTTACCCTATTGTATATTCTTGCCTCCTTTGTCATAAATTAATTGACCAAATGAGCATGGGTTTATTTCTAGGCTCTCTATTCTGCACCATTGGTCTATGCATCTCTTTTTATGCCATGCTCTTTTGATTACGTAGTCTTATAGTATAGTTTAATTTCAGGTAGCATGATACTTCCAACTTTGTTCTTCTTTCTCAAGATTGCTGTGGCTATTCAGTGTCTTTTGTGGCTCCATATACCTTTTAGAATTATGTATTCTAATTGAAATGCCATTGGTATTTTGCTAGGCATTGCATTAAATTTATTGATTGCTTTGGGTAGTATGGACATTTTAAAAATGTTGATTCTTCCTATCCAGGAGTACAGTATATGCTTCTATTTATTTGTATCTTTTTCAATGTCTGTCCTCAACCTTTTATAATTTTCTGAGTACAAATGTTTTACCTCCTTGGTTGAATTTATTCCAAGGTATTTTATTTTGTTTTTTTGATGTAATTATAAATGGGATTGTTTCCCTAATTTTCTGATAGTTCATTATTGGTGTATAAAAATGCAACTGGTTTCTGAATATTAATTTTGTATCCCGCTACTTTACTGAATTCCTTTATCAGTTTTAATAGGTTTTTTTTTTTTGGTGAAATCTTTAGGGTTCTCTACATATACTACCATGTCATCTGCAAATAATGACAGTTTTTCTTCTTACTTTCTAATTTGGATACGTTTTATTTATTTCTCTTGTTTTACTGCTGTCGCTAGGACTTCCAGTACTAATACCTATTTCTCAAACTATTACAAAAAAAAAATTGGACAGGAGGGAAGGCTCTCAAACTCATTTTACAAGGCTAATATTACCCTGATAGTAAAACTAAATAAAAACAAATGTTTTTTGAATAAAAGTGGTGAAAAGGACACCCTTATCTTGTTCCTTATCTTATAGGAAAACACTAAGCTTTTCACTGGTGAATATGATGTTAGCTGTGGGTTTGTCATATTGCCTTTATTATGTTGAGGTAATATGTTTCCTCTATTCCCACTTTACTGAGAGCTTTTATCATAAATGGTTGGTGGATTTTGTCAAATGCTTTTTCTGCATCTATTGATATGACCATATGATTTTTACCCTTCATTTTGTTTATGTGGTGTATCAAGTTGATTGATTTGCTGATACTGAACCAAACTTGCATCCCAGGAATAAATCCCACTTGATCATGGTGTATGACTTTTTTAAATATATGCCTGAATTCAGTTTACTATTATTTTGTTGAGGAATTTTGTATCTGTGTTCATCAAGGATATTGGCCTATAATTTTCTCTTTTTTGTAGTATTTTTATTTAGTTTTACTATCAGGGTAATGCTAGCCTTGTAAAATGAGTTTGAGAGCCTTCCCTCCTGTTCAATTCTTTTGTAATAGTTTGAGAAATAGGTATTCGTTCTTTCAATGTTTAGTAAAATTCATTTGTGAAGTCGTCTAGTCCAGAGATTTTGTTTTGTGGGTGTTCTTTGAAAATTGATCTGATTTCATTAATCATTATTGGTCTCTTCAGATTTTCTGTTTCTTGTTGATTCAGCCTTGGAAGATTATATAGTTCTAGGAATTTATACATTTTTTTCCCAGGTTGTATTATTTGTTGACATTTAATTGTTCATAGTATTCCTTATAATGCTTTGTATTTCTGTGGTGTTGGTTATCACTTTTCTCTCATTTCTGAGTTTATTTGGCCCATCTCTCTTTTTTATTGATGAGTCTTGATAAAGTTGTATCAATTTTGTTTATCTTGTTAAAGAACCAGCTGTTTGTTTCATTAATGTTTTCTATTGTTTTTTAGACTATTTCATTTATTTCTGCTCTGATCTTTATATTTCCTTCCTTCTACTCAGTTTGGGCTGTGTTTGTTGCTTATTTTCTAGTTCCTTTAGATGTAGAGTTAGGTTGTGTATTTGAGATTTTTCATGTTTCTTGAGGTAGGCCTGTACTGCTATGAATTTTCCTCCTGGAAATGCTTTGGCTGTGTCTTATAGGTTTTGGGTTACTGTGTTTTCATTTTGTCTCAAGGAACCTTTTGATTGTTTCCTTGATCTCATTATTAATCCATTTATTGTTTAGTTATTTAGTTTCCATGTGCTTGTGTGTTTTTCAGTTTTCTTCTTGTAATTGATTTCCAGTTTCATACCATAGTAATCAGTGAAAATGCTTGATATGATTTCAGTCTTTTTAAATTTATTGAGACTTGTTTTGTGACCTAATATATAGTCTATCCTGAAAGATGTTCCATGTGATTTTGAGAAAAATGTACATTCTGCTGTGTTTGGATAAAATGTCCTAAAAATGTAAATTAAGTCTATTTGGTCAAATGTATCAATTAAGGCTTTGTGATTCTCTGTCTGGATGATCTATCCATTAATGTCAATAGGGTGTTAAAATGCCTTACTATAACTGTTTACTGTTGATCTCTCCTTTTATGTCTGTCGGTATTTGCTTTATATATTTAGGTGCTGTTACATCAGTGGATAGATGTTTATGAGATTTATATTCTCTTGTTGGGTTGATCCCTTTATCATTATGAAATGCCCTTCTTTGTCTTTTGTTATAGTCCTTGTTTTAAAGTTTATTTTCATATAATAAAGTTTATTATATGAATATTGCTACCACAGCTGTTTTTTTCATTTCCATTTATATGAAATATCTTTTCCATCCTTTTACTTCCAGTCTGTGTGTGTCTTTCGATCTGAAGTGGGTTTTTTGTTGGCAGCATATGTACAGGTCTTGTTTTTGTATCCATTTAGCCTCCCTGTGTCTTTTGACTAGAATATTTAATCCATTGACATTTAAAATAATTATTGATAGGTATGTAGTTATTACCACTTTATAGTTTTTTGATTTTTGTTGTTGTTGTTGTAGTTCTTCACTGTTCCTTTCTTATTCTCTTGCTCTTTTCTCTTGTATATTGATGACTTTCTATAGTGTTGTGTTTGGATTCCTTTCTTTTTATTTCTTGTATATCTGTTTTAGATTTTTGGTTTGTGGTTACTTCATGCTTCCTATATACCAAGCTATGTTTATAGCAGTCTATTTCAAATTGATGGTCACTTAAGTTTAAACACATTCTAAAATCACTAGTTTTTCCTCACTCCCTCCACATTTATGTTTTTGTCATTATATTTTTTACTTATTTTGTGCATGTGTGTTGGTGTGTATCCCTTAATTTATTGTTGTAATTACATATGACCCTCCTACTTTTGCCTTTTAGTCTTTGTACTATCTCTACATTTGGTTGAAGCACTGATTTTACTGTTTGCCTTTGTAAGTGAAGATTTTTTTCTTTTCCTATATTTTCTTATTCATATTTTTTATTTTATTATTAAAGAAGTCCCTTTAATATTTCTTGTAATATTAGTTGTGTGGTGGTGAATTCTTTAAGTTTTTTTCTGGTCTGGGAAACTATTTCTCCTTTGATTCTAAGTGATAGCCTTGCTAGTTGTAAATCCTTGCTTTTCATTACTTGAAATATTTTGTGCCAATCCCTTCTAGTCTGCAAAGTTTCTGTTGAGAAATCAGTTGACAGTCTTATGGAAGCTCCCTTTTAGGTAACTAAGTACTTTTCTCTTGCTGTCTTTAAGATTCTCTCTTTGTCTTTAACCTTTGGCATTTTAATTATAATGTGTCTTGGTGTGGGTCTCTTGGGTTCATCTTGTTTGGGACTCTCTGCACTTTCTGGGCTTGTATATCTCTTTCCTTCACCAGGTTAGGGAAGTTTTCCATCATTATTTCTTCAAATACGTTTTTAATTCCTTGCTTTCTTTCTTCTTCTGGAACCCCATGATGCAAATGTTAATACGCTTGAATTTGTCCAGGAGGCCCCTTGAACTGTTCTCATTATTTGGATTATTTTTTCTTTTTGCTTTTCTAATTGGGTTTTTTCTGCTACCTTTTACTCCAGATAGCTGATTCCATCCTCTGTTTCATCTAATCTACTGTTGATTCCCTCTAACATATTCTTCATTCAGTTATCGTATTTTCACTTCTTATTGGGTCTTTTTAATGTTTTGTATATCATTTTTATGTTTCCTAGCTCTTTGTTGAAGTTCTCACTGAGTTCATCTATTCTTCCTCTAAGATTATTGAATATCTATAACCAGTGTTTTGAATTTGCATCTGGTAGACTGCTTGCCTCCACTTTGTTTAGTTTTTTTTCTGGAGTTTTGTCTTGTTCTTTCATTAGGGATGTTTCTTTGTTTCCTCTTTTTGGCTGACTCCCTGTGTTTATTTCTATGTATTAGATATATTTGCTATGTCTACTGGTCTTGGCAGGGTGGCCTTACGTAGTAGGTGTCCTGTGGGGCCCAGCGGTGCAGTTCTTGGTTACCTGATCTGGGTGCTCTAGTGGGTTGTGTGTACCCTCCTTTTGTCATTGAGCCTTGATTGCTGTCGGCATGTCAGTGGGTGGGATTGACCCTCAGGCTGACTGGTTGTAAGGAATGGCAGTGACTACAGTGGACGAGCTGTTGTGCAGGGGCTGACCCCACAGAGTGGAGTTCGCTTTAGCAGGGCTCTGGTTCCAGCCACGTCCACCCTTCAGGTGTGCTGTTTGTGCAGCTGGTTGGGTGGTGCTCTGGTGTGGTCCAAAGCTGATCACTACATTTGTTGATTTTGGGATCCCTTGTGAGGGACTTTGGTGCAGGCCCAGGTCAGCCACTGCCTGTGCTTGGCCCGGGGACACTTGGTAGGAGTTACAAAGTGATATGAAGTTGGTTGCTGCCTGTGCTGGGCTTGGTGGCAACTTGGAGAGGCTAGGCTGTGAACTGAGGTGGCTTTCAGTAATGCCGGGGTTGGGGCCACTTAGCAAGGGACGTACAGGGCATCCTGAACCCAGGTGCTGTTTGTTTGTGGTTTGTAGAACTTTGAGAGAGTTTAGGAAGATCCATGGCATGAGGAAAGGAATGCCACCTGTGTGGAAACGCTGCTGAAGAGGTTCGATTTGGGTGTGCAAATTCGGTTGGGCGGAATCTCATAAAATCACCAGGGTGGGGCGAACAGTGCTATCCAAGTTAATGGAGAGCTCCAGTTTGGTGCCCACCTATGCCTGCCAGCTGGCTTAGGGAAGGGCTCAATATGGAACAATGGCATCTGCCAGCACTTCTGTCTCCTGAGAGAGCTGCCCTGACCCTCCATTCCTCACCCTGAAGTTAGTCAATTCTGTTCCTCCTTGTATGTCCTTGGCGATATTCAAGCTGCTGCCCCAGTGTTGGAGCCCAGAGAGTGAGTTTGTGAGTGAGTTGTGTGTGGTCCCTTTAAGACTGTCAGTACCTAGGTTTCTAGCAGCCCTCCATTTCACTCAGCTGCAATTCCTGCTGGGTTTCACAGCCAATGGTATGGTAACTTTTATTCCTTGGCACTGGAACCCTGGGCTAGAGAGTCCTGGGCTAGAGAGACCTGTGTGGGGCTGGGACCCCTTCCTCTTCACGGGGGACCTCTGTAGCTGAGATATCCCTCCTGATTCTTTTTTTTTTTTTATTAGTTTCAGGTGCACAAGACAAAGCAAAACTTAGACGTTTATCATTTATATCCCTCACACTGTGTGAACCCCCCTCCCCCCATCCACTATCCCTCTGTACGTTCCCCAAATTAATTTTCAAACGCCCATGACCATCTTATGGTTACCGACTATTTTTCAAAACTCTCACCTTCCCCTTACCCCACCCCCGCGCCCCTCTAGCAACCCTCAGTTTTTCCTCCATGTTTCCAAAACTGTCTCTGATTAGTTCATTCACTTATTCTTTTCTTTAGATTCCGCATATAAGTGAGATCATATGGTATTTGTCTTTCTCTGTCTGACTTATTTCACTTAACATAATGTTCTCTAGGTCCATCCATGTTGTTGCAAATGGTAAGATTTCTTTTTTCTTTATGGTTGCGTAATACTCCATTGTATAAATGTACCACAGTTTCTTAATCCAGTCATCTACCTATGGGCATTTCGGTTGTTTCCAGGTCTTGGCTATTGTGTATAGTGCTGCAATAAACATAGGAGTGCATAAAGATTTTTGAATTGGAGTTTTGTATTTTTCCGGATAGATACCTAGGAGTGGGATTGCTGGATCATAAGGTAGTTCCATTTTCAGATTTTTGAGATACCTCCAAACTGTTTTCCATAGTGGCTGCACCAATCTGCATTCCCACCAACAGTGCACCAGCGTTCCCTTTTCTCCACATCCACACCAGCACTTGTTGTTTGTTGATTTATTGATGATAGCCATCTTGACTGGGGTGAGGTGGTATCTCATTGTGGTTTTTATTTGCATTTCTCTGATGGTTAGTGAGGTTGAACATTTCTTCATATGTCTGTTTGCCATCTGTATGTCCTTTTTAGAAAAATGTCTCTTCATGTCCTCTGCCCATTTTTTAATTGGGTTGTTTGTTTTTTTGGAGTTGAGTGAGTTTTTTTATAAATTTGTGATATTAATCCCTTATCAGATATATCATTGGTAAATATCTTTTCCCATTCAGTAGGATCCCTTTTTGTTTTATTGATGGTTTTCTTTGCTGTGAAAAAGCTTTTTAGTTTGATGTAATCCCACATGTTTATTTTTTCTCTTACTTCCCTCGCGCGAGGGGATATATCAGTAAAAATCTTACTCCGGGTAATGTCTGCGAAGTTTCTTCCTATATTTTCTTCTAGGAATTTTATGGTTTCAGATCTTACATTTAAATCTTTAAGCCATTTTGAATTTATTTTTGTATGTGGTGTAAGGAGGAGATCCAGCTTCATCTTTTTGCATGTGTCTGTCCAAGTTTCCCAGCACCATTTATTGAATAGACTGTCTTTACCCCACCGTACATTCTTGCTTCCATTGTCATAGATTAAATGGCCATATAGGCGTAGATTTATTTCTGGACTCTCTATTCTGTTCCATTGATCTATGAGTCTGTTTTTATGCCAGTACCATGCTGTTTTGATTACTGTAGCCTTGTAGTATAATTTGAAGTCAGGTATTGTTATACCTCCCACTTTGTTCTTATTTCTCAAGTTTGTTGAGGATATCCGGGGTCTTTTGTTATCCCATATAAATTTTAGGATTATATGTTCTATTTCTGTGAAAAATGTCGTTGGTAGTTTGATAGGAATTGCATTGAATATGTATATTGCCTTAGGCAGTATGGACATTTTAACTATATTAATTCTTCCTATCCATGAACATGGTATGTGTTTCCATCTATTTGTATCTTCTTTCATTCTTTCCTCAGTGTCTTATAATTTTCTGAGTACAGATCTTTTACTTCTTTGGTTAAATTTATTCCCAGGTATTTTATAGTCTTTGGAGCAATTGTAAATGGAATTGCTTTTTTAATTCCTCCTTCTGATGTTTTATTATTGGTATATACAAATGCAACTGATTTCTGAATATTAATTTTGTATCCTGCTACTTTACTAAATTCATCTATCAGCTCTAATAGTTTCTTGGTGGAGTCTTTAGGGTTCTCTAAATATAGTATCATATCATCTGCATATAATGACAGTTTTACTTCCTCCTTACCGATTTGGATGCCTTTTATTTCTTTTTCTTGTCTGATTGCTGTGGCTAGAACTTCCAGCACTATGTTGAATAGAAGTGGAGAAAGTGGGCAACCTTGCCTTGTTCCTGATTTTAAGGGGAATGGTTTTAGCTTTTCCCCATTGAGTATGATGTTAGCTGTGGGTCTATCATATATGGCCTTTATTATGTTGAGATATGATCCCTCTATTCCCAATTCTTAAGGGTTTTTATCATGAATGGCTGCTGAATTTTATCAAATGCTTTTTCTGCGTCAATTAATGTGATCATATGATTTTTATTTTTCATTTTGTTAATGTGGTGTATCACATTAATTGATTTGCGGATGTTGAACCACCCTTGCATACCAGGGATGAATCCCACTTGATCATGGTGTATGATCTTTTTAATGTATTGCTGAATTCTGTTCGCTAGTATTTTGTTGAGGATTTTTGCATCTATGTTCATTAGCGATATCGGCCTGTAGTTTTCTTTTTTTGTGGTGTCTTTGTCTGATTTTGGGATCAGGGTGATAGTGGCTTCGTAAACAGTGTTTGGGAGTCTTCCCTCCCTCTGGATTTTTTGGAAGAGTTTGAGGAGAATAGGTGACAATTCTTTTTTGAACGTTCTGTAAAATTCGCCTGTAAAGCCATCTGGTCCAGGGCTTTTGTTTGTTGGGAGATTGTTGATTACTGATTCAATTTCCTTGGTGGTAATCAGTCTATTCAGGTTTTCTGTCTCTTCTTGAGTTAGCCTTGGAAGGTTGTATGCATCTAGGAAATTGTCCATTTCTTCCAGGTTGTCAAATTTGTTGGCATACAGTTGCTCATAGTAATTTCTTAAATTTTTTGTATTTCTGAGGTGTCTGTTGTCCCTTCTCCTCTTTCATTTCTGATTTTATTAATTTGGGTCCTCTGTCTCTTTTTTTTAATGAGTCTGGCTAAAGGTTTGTAATTTTGTGTATCTTCTCTAAGAACAAACTCTTGGATTCATTGATCTTTTGTATTGTTTTTCTGGTTTCTATTTCATTTATTTCCGCTCTGATCTTTATTATCTCCTTCCTTGTACTCCCTTTGGGCTTATTTTGTCGTTCTTTTTCCAGATCCCTTAAGTGTGAAGATAAACTGTTGATTAGTGATGTTTCTTGTTTCTTTAGGTAGGCCTGCAGTGCTAAGAACTTCCCTCTTAGGACTGCTTTCGCGGTATCCCATAGATTTTGGGTCGTCGTATTTTCATTTTTGTTTGTCTCGAGATATCTTTTGATTTCTTCCTTGATCTCCTGCTTGACCCATTCATTATTTAGTAACATATTATTCAGCCTCCATGAATTTGTGTGTCTTCCAGTTTTTGTCCTGTAGTTCATTTCTAAATTCATAGCACTGTGGTCAGAGAAGACAATTGGTATGATTTCAATTTTCTTAAATTTATCCAGACTTGCTTTGTGGCCTAACATATGGTCTATCTTGGAGAATGTTCCATGTGCGCTTGAGAAGAACGTGCATTCTGCAGCATTGGGGTGGAATGCTCTGAAAATATCGATTAAATCCAAGTGGTCCAATGTGTCATTTAAGGTGGTTGTTTCTGTATTGATTTTCTGTCTGGAAGACCTGTCCCTTGTTGTCAGAGGTGTGTTGAAGTCCCCTACTATGATAGTGTTACTGTTGATCTCTGTCTTTATGTCAGTCAATATCTGTTTTATATATTTAGTTGCTCCTATGTTGGGTGCATAGATGTTTACTAGGGTTATGTCCTCTTGTCGAATTGATCCCTTTATTATTATATAGTGCCCATCTTTGTCTTTTAATATTTTCTTCATTTTAAAGTCTATTTTGTCAGAGATAAGTATTGCAACTCCATCTTTTTTCTCATTTCCATTTGCATGGAATATCTTACTCCAACCCTTCACTTTCAGCCTGTGTGTGTCTTTTGATCTGAGGTGAGTCTCTTGTTTACAGCATATACAAGGGTCTAGCTTTGTTATCCACTCAGCCACCCTATGTCTCTTGATTGGAGCATTTAAACCATTTACATTTAAAGTGATTATTGATAAGTACATAGTTATTGCCATTTTTAAATTTGTGGTTAGATTGTTTTCATCTTTCTTCTATTTACAAAAGTCCTTTTAGTATTTCTTGCAATGCTCGCCTGGTGGTAATGAATTCCTTTAGCTTATTCTTTTCTGGGAAGCTATTTATCTCTCCGTCAATTTTAAATGATAGCCTTGCTGGATAAAGCAACCTAGGTTGTAGGCCTTTGTTTTCCATCACTTTGAGTATCTCCCTCCACTCCCTCCTGGCCTTCAATGTTTCTGCAGAAAAGTCATTTGATAGTCTCATGGGAGTTCCCTTGTATGTAACCCTCTGTCTTTCTCTTGCTGCTTTTAGGATTCTCTCTTTGTCTTTAATCTTTGCCATTTTAACTATAAGGTGTCTTGGTGTGGACCTGTTTGGGTTTATCCTGGTTGGAACTCTCTGCACTTCCTGGGCTTGTATGTTGGTTTCCTTCATCAGGTTAGGGAAATTTTCAGACATTATTATTTCAAATATGTTCTCAATCCCTTGCTTCTTCTCTTCACCTTCTGGTATTCCTATGATGCGCATGTTGTTGCGCTTGATGTTATCCCAGAGGTCTCTTAAACCATCTTCATTGTTTTTTATTCTTTTTTCTTTCTGTTGTTCTGTTTGGGTGATCTCTGCTAACTTGTCTTCTAAGTCGCTGATTCGATCCTCTGCTTCATCTAACCTGCTGTTAATTCCTTCAAGTGAGTTCTTTATTTTGGTAACTGTGTTCTTTAGTTCTAACTGGTTGTTCGTTATGATTTCTACATCCTTCTTGATGTCCTCTCTAAGCTCCGTAAACATTCTTATCATCAGTATTCTGAACTCTGTCTCTGATAGTTTGGTTTCCTCTGCTTCATTTAGTTCCATTTCTGGAGGTTTCTTCTGTTCTTTTATTTGGGATATGTTTCTTTGTTTCCTCATTCTGGCTGACTCTCTGTGTTTGCTTCGATGTATTAGGTAGATGCCCTGGAGTTCTTCGTTCTTGCTGGATTAGTATGTAATAAATGTCCTTTATATTTCACTTGCACTACTTCGTTCTTCTCCCCTGCGTGTGCTCCAAAAGTGACTCTTGTGTTGTGTATATTGTCCTGTTAAAGAAGATCCTTAATTGCTTTACGCTTGTGTATAGGTGGGGTTAACTCGTAGGCTGACTAGTTGTGAGACTTGGCTCTGCCCACGCAGGGTGTTCTGCTGCGTTAGGGTTGACCGCTTAGATGTGGTTTGGCCTCTATGTGCCTGTAAAGAATCCCCCCTGGGTGTGTCACTTGTAGGTCAAACCCGGTAGTACTCTGGCTTGGTCTGGAGTTTGCCACTGGGTATGTTGAATCTTGTGCCTCTTAAACTGGGCACTGGTAGGGCAATTACAGAACAAAGCAAATCACCAAGCACAACAACAACAACAAGGAAAAATCAAATACATTCACATGTAAAAAACAATTGACAACCCCCACTCGACACAGGCAAGGATTTCAAAGATATAAAGACAGATCAAAACAGAACAAAAAACAGCGCCAGTTGTGGCTTAAGCCCACCAAGTAATCTCCAGGTTGTTCTCTGCTATAGCACAGAGTCCCCTGCGTATTGTGCAGGTAGAGCCGGTCACCTGGTGCCCAAAAACGTTGGGGCTGCAGCTTTAGATGCGTGGGGCTGAGGGGTCTGGACAGTAGTTTTTACAAAGCCAGTGCAGTTTCTGCCCTTGCCTGCACATATGCACACTGAGAGTAGCACCACCAGCCCTGTGTCCAGTTCTCCTGAGTCTTAGGGCACCTCTTCCCTGTGTGTGTGTGTGTGTGTGTGTGTGTGGCGGGCGGGAGATTCCTCAGCTGCTGAAAGCTGAGAGCTGCGTCTGCCACTTACTGCTGATCCCTGGGAGTGCCTCCACCGATGTAATTGCCCTGTCCTAGGCAGGCCAGAAAGGGTGGGGGCTGGGGATGGAAAGAGGGGTCTTCTCTTTCCCAGCCCAGCTGTGTCACACCCCACCTGCAGGCCAGAAACGGTGGTGGCTGTGGATGGAGGAGTCTCCCGTCTCCTAGGCCAGCGCAAACCACACTCTTCTCAGCCTCTTCCCTGGGCCCGAGCCACCCACCAGTCTTCCTAGAGCCCAAACACCAAGGCTCCTCTGTAATCTGACACTGCTCTTCAGATCAGGAGCCAGTTCAAGTCTCTGGAAGGGTCGGGGTAGGACTGGAAGAGCGGGGGGGAGGGGCCCAGGTATGGAGTTTATGTCCTTTGTCCGGACTAAGGCCCAACTGGGGGTATCAGCTGACGTTAATTGCCTCAAATGCTAGATATGCTGCCTCCGCGGGGGGAGAGGTCTGTTGTGGGACGCAGAGTAAAGAGTCCGCCACCTGGCTTTTGCGTTCTCTCTTTTGTCCTGGGAACCCCCGCGTCTTTGCAGCTGGGGATGTGGTTGCCCCGCCCTAGGCTGGGGATGGAAGGAGGGGTCTTCTCTTTCCCAGCCCCGCTGTCTTACACTCTTCCCGCAGGCCAGAAAAGGTGGTGGCTGGGGACGGAAGATTCCCCCCTCTCCCAGCCCAGCTCCTAGCCTCCTCCCTGGGCCAGAGCCGCCCGCCCGTCTTCCCGGAGCCCGGGCACCAAGGCTCCTCTGTAATCTGCCACTGCTCCTTAGTGCAGGGGCTAGATCAAGTCTCTAGAAAGGCGGGGGTAGGGTCGGAAGAGCGGGGGGAGGGGCCCAGGTATGGAGTTTGTGTCCTTTGTCCGGCCTAAGGCTTAATTGGGGTTATCAGCTGATGTTATTGCCTCAAATGATGGATATGCTGCCCCTGCGGCGGGAGAGGTCCGCCGCGGGACGCAGGGCAAAGCGCCCACCTCCTGGCTTCCGCGCTCTCCTCCGTCCTGGGATATCCTGCGTTTCTGTAGCCGTGGGTGTGGGCTGGATTTTCACAGGCACAGGTGCGGAGCAGATTTCCACAACCCAAGGGTGGGGGCCGAATTTCTACAGCCACAGGTGTGGACCGCGATTCCAACCCACGTCCCCACTGCCGCCGCAGGTGCGGCGTGTCTCTGCTCCGCTCCCTTCCTTCTTCCCCTGCTCGCCCAAATTTTTCCCCACCTGCAAGTAATCCCTGCGTGAGTCTCTTCGCTGTTCTGCGTCTCCCTCCTGATTCTTAACCACGATCGTATTTCGTGTCGCTACCTACCTCTTTCCCAGTCTTACTGTGGCTGCTGCTTTATATCCTTAGTTGTGGGACTTCTGTTCAGCTGGTCTTCAGGTGGTTCTCTGTGATGGTTGTTCTGTAATTTAGTTGCAATTTTGATGTGGTCGTGAGAGGAGGCAAGCACAGCGTTTATCTTCTCTGCCACCTTAACCAGAGTCTATCTATTGTTGTATAACAAATTACCCCAAAACTCAGCAACTTAAAACAACAGACATTTATTTTCTCACAGTTTCTGTGGGTGTAACATCTGAGAGCAGCTTAGCTGGGTGGTTCTGGCTTAGGGTCTCTTAAGAGGTTGTAGTTGGTCAAAGTCAACTTATTTAAAAGCTTTATTGGGGCAGGATCTGCTTCCTAGTCCACTTACATGGTCTTTGGTAGGATTCAATTCCTTGAGGGTTCTTGGAGGCCCCCTCAGTTCTGCCACATGTGCCTCTCCATAGGGCAGCGACCAACATGGCATCTGCCGTCCCTTAGAGCAAAGTGGCCATGGGGGCAAGATGGAAGCCACATTCTTTTGCTTTGTTTTTGAAATAAATTCAAAGTTAATCTCAAAAACAAACAAATAAACAAACCATTTTTATTAAGAAATAATTTGAAATAATTCTGGATTCACAGGAGTTTGCAAAGAAATATACAGGGAAGTCTCATGCACTCCTTCTTCCCCCATGTCCCAAAGGAACTGACCCTGGCACAATCCATAGTGCTTATCCAGATATCACAGTTATACATGCACTTATTTGTGTCACAGTCTAATCTTACAAGTGATATCCTTTCCCCTCTGCCTCATTCTATTCACTGGAAGAGAGTCACTGAATCTGGCTCATAATCAAGGACAGGGGTTCACAGAAGGGTTTAGAACATCAGGAAGTGAGTTCACTGGGGGCCATTTTAGAGGCTGCCTACCACATTCGTGAAATTTTTCTCCTATGTTTTAGATGTTTTATAGCATTGCTTTTATGTTTAGGTCTGGATTCGTTTTGAGTTAATTTTTGGCATTAGACTGTAGGTCAGGGAAGAATATGAATTATAAGATTTCTCTATTATAACTAGTAGGTAGGATTTCAATATAATAATGGTCATAGTCCTGCTATTTTCATATTCATGAAACAAAATAGAAGAGACTTCTTAAATTTTCAAATAATTTAATACATGTCCAATTAAAAAAAAAGTCAAGTAGCAATGTATGAATTCCAAATTAGAAGAGAAACAGGGCAGGCCTTTATAATGAAAAAATTTGTAAATGGTATCAAAAGAGAAGGAGTAAACTATAGTAAAGAAGCAAATTGGAAGTATTACTTTTGCTGTCCTACTAATCCAGGCAGTAGGTCCTTTCTTGGGATCGCAGCGTGTGGGGAGGCTCTGTTGGCTTCAGCTTTCCCTGGCCTACAGGGAGGTGGGATTCAGAACACTTGCAGAAGCCAGTTACGCTCAGCAGAATGGGAAGAGTAATACTAGCCCCGGGTACAGTAGTACAGTAATACTAGACCCGGGACGAGTACCTTGTACTCGTCCTTCTTCACAGGACTATTATCCAATGTGACTCGGGTGAGAGGAAGGGTACACTGAACCCTTTCTGAGTTCTGTAAGTACTGTATTTGAACCTTGTGAATTATTTATTTCCATTCTGGCTCCCCTCATTTCAACCTTGCCTTGGCTTTTTCTTGCCTTGTGTTCTTAATTCTTTCTTTCTCTTTTTGCCAGTCTTGATGTGGCTTCTTCGTTATATACTTAGTTATAAAACTTCTGTTTAGCTAGACTTCAGGTGGTTCCCCAGGTTGACTGTCCTATAATATAGTTCTAATTGTAATGTGGTCACTGAAGGAGGCATCACAGCGTTGATCTATTCTGCCATCTTAGATCCTCCTTAACTATTTCCTTTTATCTTTTGTTTTTCGTCATAGATCTTGCATCTTTATCAGTTTTAATTGAGGACTGTAATTCAAAGTTGTTGGCTTTGTTCCCTTGTTATTAGGCAGCAGTACTCTTCTCAGATCTTAGAATGCTGTCACCTTTATCTCCCCATTTTGAAGACAGCAGGGGCTGTTTTGTAGAGTCTGTAATGTACCTATGTCTGCTTCTCCATATTTGCATTTTGTTCTCCTGGTAGATCCTTTTTCCCTTTTCCTCTTCTTGTGCCCTGTTAATCAGGTGTAGGTGATTTCTAGTCAGACCTGAAGCTTTTGCAGAGTCAAAGCCACAGAAAATAATGTGTTTAACTCCTCTGAAATGCTTGAAGGAGGCAGAAGTTAAGTGTGTCCTAAAAGAAACAGTCTTAGGAAACACTGCATCTGACCCTTCTTTGTTCCAGTCCTAGTAAGAGGGAGAGTGAAGCCAGACCATCTTCCTCTTTCTTCTCCTGTGTCTGGAGCTTGATGTTCATTTCCTTGTACTTTATGTCTAGGCTCTTCTTGCTCTTGCAGAACTCACATGATTTCTCTTACAAAATTTTGTAGTCAGAACTTGATGTTTCATTTTTATTGAGGAAAGAAGCAGCAAGAGAAGAGTGTCTCCTAGGAATCCAGCACTAGAGAAACGTTAGTTAGATTTATTTGTCTTTTGTTGTTGTCGTTATTGTTATATGTTTGTCTATAAGTTAGCCATTTACTCCTCACTTAAATTTAAAAAATTGTCTGATGTAACCTATGCAGTATGCGTAAAATCTCAGGTTCTTCAAAGAATAGCTAATAGCTGTTCTTTTTTGTCACAAAATGTACTATAAGTGCATTGCCCATGAACCTTAGTCCTAGTTACAGACAGTAGTTTTCACTCTCAGATCTAGAAGCTTCTCAGACTCCATTGTACATTGTTTCAACTGCCTAGAGGGTCTGAAACAGACTCGCCACTACTATTACAGGATTCTGGTGTCTGGTGCCCAGAGATTGTGGTCTCATGTACCCAAAGAATGAGAATGTGAACTCGGAAGGAGAGGTAGAGGAGTAAAGATTTTTATTAAAGCGAAAGTACAGCTCTCTTACGAGAGGGGGTACCCGAAACTGGGATGCCCACTGGCTAAGGCAAAAGGCTCTTTTATACTTTCTCTTGCATGCTTGGGCAAGGGAGTTGGCACCTTCTAATGGATTTTGTCTATCAGATTTGCTCTGTTTCCCAGCCTTCAGGGATTTACAAAAGAACCCATTTACCCCTAGAGTGCAATTACATTTTTGCCGTGGAGCCAATGAGTCATTTCAGAAGCTGGAGTTCCAAGATATGGCTGCCTGTGTTTATTCTACCAGGGACTTCCCTGTTTACCTAACAACATGCTAGCTAACCTGTCTCACCACTACCAAATCTGCTAAGGTGATGTCCATCTACGTCTAGTAAGCCTTGTTCTCTCAGCTGTGCTTGACCGCCACAATTTCTGTACCAGCTTGTATTTATTCTTACACAGGTGAAGGCAAAAGATCAATCCTAACAAAAGGGGAAGTCAGTGAAAGTGATCTGAGATGCCGCTTGTAAACCTCATGGATAGAGAAGTTGGGAGAAAGTTTGTTTGGCTGAGGAAGTTTTTTTCTTCTTCTCCAGTGTCAGACTTTCTCAGGCTGGCCCTGAAAGAAAACTTGTTTTTGGAGAAGGAGTTGTCAATGGTGGCTTCTTTATCATTTGGCGCTCTGCTTTTCCAACATTGCTAGGCGGGCTGGGGTCCTGTTCTGAGCTGCAGAAGGCAGGTGTCTAGTGGCAGTACTGGGCCTTGGAGCTGCCATATCTAAACAAGGAGGCTGAGCATTTTTCAGTGCAGGTTGGGAAGTGGGAAAGAAAGCAGAGGCCGGGTTCGCTCTGCATTCTAAGCAGACCAGAGCCAAGTGGACAATTTATGAGCCATAGAGGGTGTGGGGTATGGAGCTCCTTGGAGTTCCTTGCTTGGTGGGAGTCTGACAGTTTATGAAACCTGTTTGCTTGTTTCCCAAAGAATTGATGTAGAATATTTTCTTAGTGTCAGGATTGTGTCTCGTGAAACCGAAGAATGGAAGCACAGACCAAGGAGAGGCGAAGAGTTGTAAAAGAGGATAGTTTATTAAAAGTAAAGAGTAAAGAGTCACAGCTCTCAGAACGAGAGGGGGCCCCGACCGGGTTGCCCAATGACTGAGGCAAAAGTTCTTACTTTTATACCTTCTCCTGTCTGCTTGGAGAAGGGGGTTGGCGCCTTCTAATGGAATTCATCTATCAGGTTTGTCCTGTTTGCCCACCCTAAAGGGATTAACAACCCATCCCTATCTATCAGATCTGCTCCTTTGTGGCCAAGAGAGATTTATGAGATAACTTATTAACCTCAAGGCGCATTCTCATATCTGTCCTGGAGTGAAGGAGACATTCCAGAACCTGGAGTTTCAGGATATGGCAGCCTTTTGCTTATTTCACTAGGGACCTCCCTGTCTACCTAATAACATGCTAACTAACTTGTCTCAGAATGTGCAGACTTTCTTTTTTTACTGTTAGTGACTCATCATCCATTGTGTTGTCTAGCTAGCAGAACTTTGGTCTGAATTCTTGATGAAAATCTTTGACATTTTTTGGATCCACATTATGTTGTTGTCAGGGTTTAACCTTATTTAGTTCTGATTAATTTATCTACCTCTTTTATGTTATCTCTGTGTATTTGAGAGGCAAATTTTAGTTCTTTAGCCATCGCTTAGGAGCTGTGTGACTTTGGGTAAAGCATTTAACTTCCTTATATCTTTATTAGTTAATCTGTGAAATGGACACATTAATATTGTTCCTGCAGAAAGGCATGGGACCAGACCCAGCTGATGGCTTTGAGGTTTCTTCCAACTTCAGAATATATGATTCTGATTCTATATAGTTGTTGCAGTCTAAAGGCCTGTGTGCTCAGTGCATCAAATACTTAATATTCAATAGATCAGAGTTTGGAATAAGGAAAGGTTTATTTATTGAGTTGGCACCTTCCCGATGTCGAAGAAAAAACATCTGGCTTAAGAGAAAGCCTATAAGAATTTATTTGAACCAAACTGACAATAATCGCAAAATCTCAAAGAGTTGAGAAAATGCTCCACAAAATGGTGGTTTGCAGCTTATTTTATACATAGAATCAAAGGAGGAAGGTTACATGAAATCCACTGGTGGTAGATTAAGCGGGTGGGAGAAAGCAAAGCGGGGAAATCGCTGGGATTGGATAAAAGTAAATTGGAGAGACACGTACTTCTTTTACACAGGTGGGTGCAGGATAGTTAATAGTTCACATAGAAATATTAATCATGGGCCATAAATAATAATGAGGAATTCTATAGTTTCCTGCTCTGGACCGGAAAAAGGGATTACTGACATTCCAAGGGCATGTTATTCTAGATGCAAAAAGACAATAGACAGGCTCACTTAAGGTAAAGATTGACCTTTGCCAAGGAAGCTACAGGCCAAGGATGTGACTACTGGTTATGACCTGCTTTTAGTTAGGAATTTTTATGTTCAGACCATAAAAATTTTGGTCTCTGAGTTTGTAGGGCCTGCTGTGCCCTACACATATATGGCCCCCTTTTCATCCACATTGTATTTGTGGGGGAGACGAGAAGTGGGGAATAGGTTGGTGAACAGATAGGCTCCAAATCATGAAGGACATAAAGTAATTGAATAAATCTTAACCTGATTTGTTTCTAGAATCCTCAGCAGCCAAACCTGAGGGCAGGCAGGTACAGTAGTGTAGTTAAAATGCAAACGGCCGTGTTAAAAAGTCTTTACCTTTTAGAAATATATACTGAAATATTTTTGTATGAGATGATATGATTTGCTTTGAGATAATGAAGGAAGGTGGACATTTGTGGGTGTGAGATTGTGATTTAGATTTATAATAAGAAACAAATATTTGGTCTTTTCCTCATTTATGGCACAGAGCTCCTACTACCCTTGGAATTTCCTGTGATGGGAGTGATAAAGGTGTCTCTTGTTATGTCAATGAAGTGACTTTTGGACTGTACTTAAGGACAGGGGCTGTTTGCCTGGAGAGCAAACTGTGTGATTAGAGGTTTGGAACTTTCAGTCCGTGACCCCCAACCTCGGGAAGAGAGAGGGTCTGGAAGTTGAGTTTGGTCTTCAGTGGCCAATGATTTAATCAGTCGTGCCTTTGTAGTGAAGCCCCCAGAAAACCCCGCAGAAAACCCCAAAAGGGCAGGGTTCAGAGAGCTTGGGGTTGGACAGTGCTGTGCCTGGAGAGGGCATGGGAGCTCTGTGCCCTTCCCACATACCTTGCCCTGTGCATCTCTTCCACCTGGCTGTTCCTGAGTTGTATCCTTTTATAATAAACTGGTACTCTAGTAAATAAAATGTATCTCTGAGTTGTGTGCACTCTGTCGACTGGCAAAATAATTCTCCAGGTAATCGACCAAAAGAAAACAGTTTATTTGGGAAAAGAAAAAGAAACGGAACCACCAAGGAGTACAAGCACACTCGCAGCTGGACTGCCTGCTGGCCACCCACGTGGAAAAAGGAAGCAAGCACCCAACATGGTTTCTCCCTTTATTCCCATCCCTCTCCTGGAAGTTACCACAGAGTTCAATAGGAAGTCATGACCAGAGAGCCAACAAAGGGCCCAGCTCCACCCATGGTCCTCCCATCTCTATGGTTAAGAATCTTAAAATGCCAGTTCACGTTTATCAACTCTAACAAATTAATCAAACCCAAGGAGGGGGTCATTGGGACCTCCAGTCTATAGCCGGTCTGTCAGAACAGGTGACAACCTGGACTTGCAATTGGCACCTAAAGTGTGTGTGTGTGTGTGTATGTGTGTGTGTGTAGGGGATAGGGGGTCAGCCTTGTGGGACTGAACCCTAAACCTATGGAATCTGATGCTGTCTCTGGGCAGATAGTGTCAGAATTGAGTTGAATTTTTGGACATCCAAGCAATTCTTGGACGTGTGGAAACCACCCCTCCCCCCATGTTGTAATTGGGTACAGAACCCTTTTTAGTGGAGTTGTTGATGAAGCAGGATTTGTTACAATTGTTGAAGCAGGATGATGAATATATGGAGTTCTTATGTATGTATTTTTGTATGTATTTGAAATTTTCCACAATGAAATGTTAAAAAATGGTTAGTTGTGGGTATGTAATTAACAGTTACATCATTTTGTTTATTAATTCAACCCTCAGAAAATAATTGAGCCTCCACTCAAAAGAGGCTCAAAATAGGCATTTTGGGAAATTTTGGATCTTAAACAACGTCGATGAAAAACATCCAGCCTAAGAGAAAGCTTATAAAAGTTTATTTGAGCCAAACTGATGACAATTACCGGGAAGCAAAATCTCAGCGGATTGAGAAAATGCTTCACGAATTGGCAGTTTGCAGTTTATTTTATACATAAAAATCAAAGGAGGAAGGGTTACATGAAATCCACTGGTGATAGATTAAGGGGGTGGGAGAAAGCAAGCTGGGAATTCTCTGGGATTGGATAAAAGTAAATTGGAGAGACACGTACTTCTTTTACACAGGCGGGTGCAGGATAGTTAACAGTTTACTTTTACACCACATAGAGACGGTAGTTAGGAGATAGTATAATAATGAGGAATTTTGCAGTTTCCAGCCCTGGTCTGGAAAAAGGATTGCTGACATTCCAAAGATGTTATTTTAGGTGCAAAAAGACAACAGACAGGCCCACTTACAGGCACAGATTAACTTTGTGAAGGAAGCCAAAGATGTGACTTCCTGCCATGGTCTACTTAGTTACGAAATTTTTTATGTTCACGCCACCTTATGTGGTTATTTTTAGTCTCCTGAGCTTGTCAGGTTTAATATGTGACCCCTTTTCCATCCACAACAGTTTGCAATCCAGGATTGGAGGTGACATGCACATAAATAAGTTTAAGATAGGTTGGAATATGATGAATTCCATATATTGAAAGCAGTCTACATAAAGTACTGTGGGAGTTCTGGGGAGAGAGTGAAAATGGCATTTGAGCTTTATTCATGCACTTAAATCAACAAATATTGAGCCCTACTGTGTGCCAGGTAGTGTTCTCAGTCTTAAGGATCCAGCAGTGAAGAAAGCTGATAAAAGATACTCTTATGACATTTATATCCTAATGAGGACAGATAGAAAATACATAATAAACATAAGTACATTTTATCATATATTAGTGCGGATGGAAAAGGGGCCACATGTTAAACCTGACAAGCTCCGGAGACTGAAAATAACCCCATAGGATGGTGTGAACATAAAAATTCCTCACAAGGGTGGGCCATGGCCAGAAGTCACATCCTTGGCCTGTAGCTTCCTTGACAAAGGTCTGTCTTTACCTTAAGTGAGCCTGTCTGTCATCTTTTTGCATCTAAGATAACATACCCTTGGAATGTAAGAATAATCCCTTTCCCAAACCCCAGGGGGCACAACCCACCACACCAGAGCAGGAAACTACGGAATCTCTCATTCTTGTTCCCCAAATACCATCTCTATGTGCTGTAAAATGCTATTTACTATCCTGTACCCACCAATGTAAAAGAAGAGTGTCTCTCCATTTTGCTTTTTTCCCAATCCCGGAGATTTCCCCGCTTTGCTTTCTCCCACCCCCTTAACCTACAACCAATGGAAACTTTCTCCTTTGATTCTAATGTATATGTTGCAAAGTGGCCAATTTCTGGACCATTTTCTCGAACCGTTGTGGCTGCTTCCCAGCAATTGCCGGTCAGTTTGGCTCAAATAAACTCTTGTAAGCTTTCTCTTAGGCTGGATGTTTTTTCATTGACATTGGGAGATGATAGATATTCCAGAAAAAATGAAAAGTACAGCATAAGGAGGGAGATTAATAATGTTTGGGGTAATGATAGAGAGGGGATATTGCAGTGATAAACAGGGGCGTCAGGTTCGGCTCACTGAAGAAGGTGATATTTGGGCAAATTCTGGATGAGAGAGTTGGCCGAGTGGCTATTGGAGTGAAGAGCATCCCACTGAGGGCACACCAGCTGCCCGGTGTGTTTGGCAGAGCAGCAAGAATATCAGCAATATTGGGGCGTGTGAGCAGAGTGGCAAGGAGTAGGAAATAAGGTAAGACATGTGTCAACAAAAAACCATCCAGCTTAAGAGAAAGCTTATAAGAGTTTATTTGAACCAAACGGACGACAGTTGCCGGGAAGCAAAGTCTCAACGAATTGAGAAAATGCTCCAGAAAATGGCCGTTTTGCAACTTATTTTATGCATTAGAATCAAAGGAGGAAGGTTACATGAAATCCATTGGTTGTAGATTAGGGGGTGGGAGAAAGCAAAGTGGGGAAATCTCTGGGATTGAATAAAAAGCAAAATGGAGAGACACACACTTCTTTTACATTGGTGGGTACAGGATAGTTAATAGCATTTTACAGCACATAGAGATGGTATTTGGGGAACAAGATAACCATGAGAAATTTTGTAGTTTCCTGCTCTGGTGTGGGGGGTTGTGCCCCCTGGGGGTTCTGGAAAAAGGGATTACTCTGACATTCCAAAGGGTATGTTATCTTAGATGCAAAAAAAAGGACAGACAGGCTCACTTAAGGTGAAGACTGACCTTTGTCAAGGAAGCTACAGGCCAAGGATGTGACTTCCTACCATGGCCCACCTTAGTTAGGAATTTTTATGTTCACGCCATCCTCTGTGGTTATTTTCAGTCTCCTGAGCTTGTTAGGTTTAACATGTGGCGTGTTTTCCGTCTGCACATGTAATGGGGAGAGAGTGGAACCGGAGGCCAAACGAGTCTGGTGCTCGTGCTCCCTGTGCCGCTCGTGCTCCCTGTGCCGCTCGTGCTCCCTGTGCCGCTCAGCCAATACATCGACACAGGAGTTGGGTCACAGGACAAGTGTTTGTTATGAGAGCACCGGTGGTTTGAGAAGGCAGCGGGTTAACACTTTCAAAAACTGCCTTAACATTCTCTGGCCAGCCTGGGATATTTAAGGGAAAATCTGGACATTCCTCCAGAGGCTACGTGATGGTTCCTCCCTCAGGCGATGTGGTGGTCCATCAACCCAGGAGCAGTGATGACAGTAACCTGGAAAGAATGCTAGGCCGTAGAGATTGTGATCAGTAAGCATGGGGTATTGTGATCCTAAGCAAGCACAAGTTCCGGGGTAATTTATCTAAAGCAAGGAACTAGACAGGGGACCTTTCAAGCTCAAACCACAAGGAAGGGGTTTTTCAATTGTTAAGCTCTTGGCAGGGAGAGGCTAGGCCAGGGACATTGCAAGTCCTCTTTTCTGGGGGGTCCCAATCGGGCTCTGTTTCAAGAGCATGGTGGTGGCGGTGGTGATTGTGCCAGAGTTGAGGGCAGACCTTATAGGTAATTATGAGAACTTGTGATTTTACTTTTAGTAAAATGAGCCGTTGGAGGATTTTGCGCTGTCAGTGACACAATTTGCCTTACAGTTTACAGCGATTACTCTGGCTGTTATGTTGAGAATAAATACTGGGATTGGGGACTGTTATTGGCGCCCTTGGCTCCCTGCAATCTTCCAGGATGGAAATCAAGAGAGATCGCCAGATACCAATGTAGACAAATAGAAAGTTTTATTAAGCTTATGCACAGGAAACCAGCACCAGGAAAAGGAATAAACGGGCGGTTTCCTGAGGGAGGCTGAGACAGAGTTTTTAAAGGGAGCTAGGCAGGAAGAGAACTGTCTAGGCATGTAGAGGCAGGTTTCCTGGCACCTGTGTGGCTATATACTTCTTCTTGTATCCCATGTCTCATTAGCATGTTAAATCTTCACCCCCCCCCCCCCCCCCCCCCCCCCCGGCATGATTTTTAGCATTAAAATGAAGAAAGGGTCACACCTCTAGCGCCTCTGAGCCTGACTGCACAGGCAGGGCCAAAGGGAAAGCTCCTGGCCTTTGTAAGGGGATCCTACAGTTACCATGTTGCCCCGAAAATAAGACCTACCCCAAAAATAAGCCCCAGTTAAGAGCTCAGCCAGACGGACGCATTTAGTATATTATTACGATATTTCAGAAGATAACATGGTCTCCAGGAGTGTATTCCTGTGACCTCTTATTTTCATTTTACTTCCCAGGCTCCTAACTTGAAGCTTCCATTCCTACGGGCTCTGTCCTCAGCCCTCATTTTTTGCCCCCTCTCTCCACTCTGGTGACTCTCATCAGGCCATGCCTTCAGTTAACCACCTCAACACTGGTGACTAACAAGTATGTACTTTTAACTCTGACCTCTCTTTATGCCTCTTCTGAGGCATAAAGACTTTCAAGGATTCCCCTTACCTAGAAGTTAAAATCCAAACTCCTTAGCCTGGCCCGAGACCCACGTGATCTGAACTCCTTGTGCACTGTCCGGTGGCTGGGCTGAGCCATTTGGCAGCTTCCAGCCTGTTTTCCATCATTCTCCCTCCTTGCCTTTGTCCATGCCTTCCCTCTGCCATCACCACCCTCTCTCCTGGCCTCCATCTCCCTTCTTCCCACTCGCAGCAGACACCAAATTGATACCCTGCCCTTTGAGAACCCGCTCAGGGCCATGTGCCCTTCAACTTTTAGCTCAAATGCCTGTGCCTCCTGGAAGGCCTGTTTCATGGACAAGATTAAGCATTTTGTTTGTGTGCCCATAGTATGTTATGCACATTTCTATTTTAGTACTAGCCTTATTGCTAGTATTATTAGGTCAAAAACATTTGCCTACTGGTTGAACATCAAATATATTTACAAATTGTCACTTTCACTAGACTGAATTTGGGTCCTACTCATCTTTGTAACCCCAGAGCCTGACACTTAGAAGGTGCTTAATTTGTGTTGAAAAGGGAATGAGTCCATGAGTGCTTGCTTATATGGGCTGCACTGACTTTGATACAAATCAAAGTGCTTTGGTATTAGCAGGCAAAATTAGACCTTGTTATGATTATATTTTATGTCTTTAAATATACTTATCTTTTTTGTTGTAGGAGGAAAATTCTTCTAAGGATGGTCTCCCACTCAGAGTTGAGGAAACTCTTCTATTCAGCTGACGCAATATGCTTTGATGTTGACAGCACGGTCATCAGAGAAGAAGGAATTGATGAGCTGGCCAAAGTCTGTGGAGTTGAGGATACTGTGTCAGAAATGTAGGGACAGTATATATTCACTTTATGAAATGATAAAAAATTGCAAAAGAGAGTGAATTTTGGATGACATGCCGAATCAGAGCCATAATTCCCTGATTTTAGTCTCTGGTTATGAAACATGGGCACTAGGCTTTTTCGTTTATCACTTAGAGCAGAATTTGGTAGTGTACAGTATCTAATAATCATTTATACAAATATTTACGGCAAAAAAGAAAAGTTGCTCTGACAAACAAATATGGATAAGACACTCTCTTAGCTTCTTCAGGGGAACAATGACTGTCACTAACCGAAGGGGATGACCTGGGTGGGTTCTCCAAGTGTCCAGTGCTTTATGTCATGGATAAAAGTTAGCCCTTAGTGGTGTGCTGGAAAGCAAGTTTTGGTTTCGAGTCCATGGATGCCTGGATGAGAGCCCCTCCTGCCTTCCTGCCCTCCTTCGTGCTATGTGGCAATCACCAGGTCACAGGCCATTTCATGTTCAGCTACATTGGATACTGACACAGCCATAAAATATTAATGTGATTCTCAAGCAAACCTTTAATAGTTTAGTCTTAAGCCTCGCTCCCCTGGCATCATAGCTTGTCTTTTGTACCTGGGGCTCTAGGCAGCACCTTCCTCATGGGTGGATGCTGTGAGGAGTTGGGGAGGTTAGGCATGTAGAATTGGAGAACAGCTGACGTTCTGGCCTGATTGTTAGGTCTTTCTCCTAGGACACGCCGAGCCATGGGCGGGGCAGTGCCATTCAAGGCTGCCCTCACAGAGCGCTTAGCTCTGATCCGGCCTTCCAGAGAGCAGGTGCAGAGGCTCATAGCAGAACACCCGCCACACCTGACCCCTGGCATAAGGTAAGAGGAGCCCGATCTGGGTCTGTTGTTTCCCTATTAGCACCTGCATTTTGGGGGATGTTCCCCCAAGAGTATCTCACCATTACTTTCACACTCCCTTCTGTGTGGTTCTTTTGGCACTTACATAAGTTCTTGTCTGGCTGGTTGATCCTGTTCATGTCTACCCTCCCTCTCTCCCTAGGAAACAGCTGAAGCCTCCTCTTCATCTGTGTTTCTAGGTCTAAAGGCAGAACAGAGTCGTGGAATGGTTTCCTGAAGCGCTTAAGCCCCATCCATTAATTTATAAGTGCATTTAGAAAAACATAAACAAAACATTAATTCACCAGGAAATACCCTGTCCAATGTACCTTGGGCAAATGCATTCAAGAGAAAAAATATATTTATATTTAGTTTCCTTTTCATGTTTCATGTGTTCTCTTTTGTATTAATCAGTGGTATTTTATATTTCTTTTTTGCAGGGAGCTAGTAAGTCGCCTACAAGAGCGAAATGTTCAGGTTTTCCTAATATCTGGTGGCTTTAGGAGCATTGTAGAGCATGTCGCTTCAAAGCTCAATATCCCATCAACCAATGTATTTGCTAATAGGCTGAAATTCTACTTTAATGGTAAGAATTTAATGGTAATATTTTCCCTTTCATATCAGTTTTAGTTTTCAATATCCTAAGTAATGTCTCTTGGAATGCAAGTTAAGCAAGGAGGCATCAGGGTTAAATATTGAGATAAGGATTCTTTTGACGCGTGTCTTTTGTGCCTTGGTATCCTTTGCTCCAAAAAATAGACGTAAGTCATCATTTCTTCTAGCTTTAGTATCCATAGAATCTATCTGTATGTAAATTCTGCACTTAGTAAATTGTTAGTTTCTACATAACTTACATTACTTATTTTGTTATGCGTTATGTTTCAGTTTTATGAGAGCTCTCATGTATTTGAACCAATTTAGACTCAGGAAGGATAATTAATTTGTTAGCAAGTCATTGCACTGTAGCTGCCTTTGGAGGTGCCTCCTGGCCCCTTTCACGACCATCACAGAACCACACCTGTTGTTTTCTATTATCTCAAGTTGTCTCCAGTTATGTCAATGCATGGCTGACATTCTTCAAACCAAGTAATATTAATTTAAAATTTTTAAATGTGTTAATAGACACTTTTGAATGGTCTATAGGTAAAGATAATTAAAAAAGGAAGTAGAGAATCAGTGTGGTAATTACTGTAAGAATGGAAATAATTGATCAAATATAAGTTGGAATCTCCTCTTAGATGACATTATATATTAACTTATTTTAAACTTCATATATTACTGTTTCATGGTTTTCTGCCACCTTACCAATGTTTGAGAAATACTACACTGGAAGCTTAGAGGATAAAACTAGGTTACCCCAAGATGTTTATGACTTAAAGGAATAACCTTGAAGTTATAATTTAAAAGCAAAGCTTGTTTATTCTGAGGAATATGTGTGGAAGTCCAGGCTTGGTCACTTTACTGAGGGCCATTTTTAGTTTTCTCAGTGACATTTAAGTGAAGATATCATCTATACAAAAAGCTGGCCCGATTGTTCTAATTCTGTGGATCTTTAACACTACTTTAACTACTCTTTTAAGGTGAATATGCAGGTTTTGATGAGATGCAGCCAACAGCTGAATCTGGTGGAAAAGGAAAAGTTATTAAACTTTTAAAGGAAAAATTTCATTTTAAGAAAATAGTCATGATTGGAGATGGAGCCACAGACATGGAAGCCTGTCCTCCTGCTGTATGTATTAAACGTACTAATTTTTTCAGTTATACTTTTGTTTTAGACAGCTGCTTTAGAATTCAGTAAGATTTATGAAGAATTAAACACAAAAATCTAAATATCAATGTAAGATTAAAAAAACCAATTAGTAAAACCAATTCAATCTCAATATGTCAGTTAACTTTTTAGAAACCTGACAATTTGCAAGCAAGGAACTAAAAACCTTTTAAAAGTTTTATCCCCTTGTTGCTGAAGTATGGCCACCTCTTAGCCCAAGAGTGTACTCACAAGGTTTGGCTTCATTTCGTCAAGTACTACCACAAATAATGATAATATAGTTCTTATAACTAACCAGAATTTTAATGTTATTTTGTATTTGAGAAACCATTTCCTCATGCATTATCTCATTTAATCCTCCTAACAGCCTTGATAGAGTAAAGTATTATCTCATTTTTACTGACTGGGGAACTGAGGCTCGTGGAGGTTCAATAACATGTCTATATTAAAACATGTTAGGGGGCAGCCGGTTAGCTGAGTTGGTTAGAGTGCGGTACTCTTAACAACAAGGTTGTTGGTTCCATCCCCGCATGGGCCACTGTGAGCTGCGCCCTCCACAACTAGATTGAAACAACTACTTGACTTGGAGCTGATGGGTCCTAGAAAAACACACTTAAAATAAATAAAAGTTTAAAAAAATTTTTATTCTTCTGAATGAATGTTGTTTTGTGCAACTAGCAGACACAAATGATATACAGCAAGTGTTCTAAATATCAAATGTGTCCACTTCACATAGGACTTTGCCTCTGTCACCTCCTTCTAACTTAAGAAAAACTGAACCAAATGTATAGTGGTGAACTGTTTTACTACTAGCTTCCTGCGATCTAGAAATAGCAACTGCCTTTGTAAATGATTAATCGAAAGTGGTTAAAGACTCTTTTGGGATCCTTTTAACATAATTTGTATCAGTTTAAGATAACACATTCTTAGATGATTCACAGCCAACACTGGGGTCGACTAAGTAACGAGCATTGGGCTGATATAATGAGAAGTACATAGACCCAAAATGTGGAGTTCTCTTAGGGAGCTCCCAATCTCAGTGCCGAGATATGACAAAGTTATAAATTCCAAAATATAATTTATAATTTTATATATATTCCAAAATTTTAAATAGCCTGACTAAACCAAGAGAAAGTGCCATGCATGCAGGTGTGTAGCCCTTGGAATGTTGTCAGAGGAACCTGTGACCTAAAAGCAGTTTAGCAGCCACCCCATGAAGGCCTGGCAGGGTTTAGAGGGGCAGTTTCCAGAGGGAGGGCAGTGGGATGTATTAGGCATAGTCCTGGGCTGGTCAGTGGGCAGGGCCAGCGGGAGTGGGCAGAAGCAACTGCTGAAGACCCCACATTTCCCCAGGCACTTTGGTGTTACCATTTGGCCATCTTCTGGAGAGAGAGGAAATGAGTCAGTATGTCAGGACAGCTGGGTTGGTGCTGGCCTGTAGAAAGGGCTGCCATGGAGGCAGGTAGCTCAGTTACGAGGCTAAATTTACCTGGAAGGTAAGAATCTAGTTATATGTTTTACCCTTGTGTGGTATGAAAAAATTAAGACAAAGGGCACATAAGAGAATTTTGTACTTCCAAATTAGTGTATATCGTGTCTATATCCTGCCAGAAAAAGAGAAAATACCATTTTAAAAGACTTGGAAAAGGGCCCTTACCCAACCATGCTGGCACCCTGATCTCAGTCTTCCAGCCTTTGTGATCTGTGAGAAATAAATTTCTGTTGTTTATAGCAAAAAAAAAAAAAGTAAAAAAGAAATTACTGAGTATAAGAACGTATCACTTAATAGAAATTAAGGAAACAATGTAACTTTAAACAATCTCCATGGTGAGAAGTAGAGTGCTGTCAACAGATACTGGAGTGGTCCTCTCTTCAGCCCAGGATAACAGCCCCCGGGAGAGAGGCCCAGGTCCATGCAGGGCACCATAGGGGGTACTGCTCAGCCCTGATCCCCGGCCTGCGGGTGTCGTCTGCTGCCCCACAGGCTTCTCTGAACTTCCCTCTAGAAGTTCCTAGACTGGATGTGAATGCTGTACAGTTTAGAATGTAGACATTTACCACCTGGTGATTTTGTAAGCAATTGTCTTTGTTTTAAGAGGGCTTCCGATGCTTCTGACTCCCACATGTCCAGGTGAATGGATGTGCAGGTGGCACACTTCACTCATTCACCAGCGGGAGCTCCCCGGTGAGGTGGGGCTCACCTGTTTGCACAGTTTATTCTTCCACACACAAGTTAATGCCCTTGGCTGCTGCTGTGTCTTTTTTTTTTTTTTAATCTATTTCTCTTCCCCAACCCCCGTAGGATGCTTTCATCGGATTTGGAGGAAATGTGATCAGGCAACAAGTAAAGGACAATGCGGAATGGTACATCACTGATTTTGTAGAGCTTTTGGGAGAGCTGGAAGAATAATCAGTTTTTATATAGTTCATAACAACTTCAGGTTAATTTTTAAAAGTTATACAGTTTGATACTGTTTGATTCCAATTGCGTATTACAACTGAATGGATAAATTTGGTACTGATTATCTGTACTTCTAAATAAACTAGTTAGGCCTTCTAGAAAATTGCTTTTCTATACTGTAGTTTCAGTATTATTATGACCATTAATTACCTGGAGAGTTTTATAATCTGGATTCTTTATGTATTTTCCTAGCTTTATTTTATTTGAAGCTTTTTAAAGGTGGATAATAAACACCTCACTAATGGAAATATGGATTAGGCAGTTTTAAATGAATATGTTTTCCCTTTGGTATATAAATAAAAGTTTATCCATGTATCAGAACAGATTTGTGGAACTTTCAATTCTGCCTATCCTGCATTTCAGTGTCCAGTATGTCAAATACTTTATGTGTTTGTGTAGAAACAACCTTGCGGCAAAGAACCAAGGTGAAGTAGAGACCCCTCTGAGCACAGGGCAGAGTGCTTATCACAATGCACCCCCTACTCGGCGCCCACTGAGTGAAGCTCTGGGCCAGAAAGACGGCAGTGCTTTTATGACCTCTTGGAATTTGTCCTATAGGGAATTGTTACAAAAGTTTAAAAAAAAAATAACAATGAAGCCTTAAACAAAAGTTCTGACCATGAAAAAAAAAAAGGATATTTGATAATCACATGAAGTAAAATAATTGAAAACAAGTTTTCCTCATCTCGCCTAAATGAATTAATGAACCATTTCTTTCTTACAGATGACCTGGAAAGACCTGGAATCCAGGTTCATGTTTGTTCTGAGCAGTGCCAAGAAAGGGAAATTCCAGAACATGCTATAAAATTATGAGATTATATACCCTCCCTCGTGGAAAACTTGGGGAGGATAAAGACACGTGTTTAGGAAGAGGCATGCAGTGGATGCTGATGGATAATTAAGTAGAAGAGGCTGGACATTATTTGAAAAATTTATGATTTAACCAAATAATCAAATTTGGCCAAATAATCAGATAATTATTTAGCCAATAATCAAATCAGATGAATCAAATTTCCTTCAAAATCATAATTTCTGTAGGCGAGATATGAAATATGTTTGGCAACATTTAAATGAGATCACAAACAACGAGGCACTTGTTTCCTAATTGTGAATGCTTCCTGGCAGCTCTCCAAGAGGCTGTTTTGTGACATTTGTACTTTCAGCACTGCCGCACTCCGGGCAGGACCAGGCATGCCAGGTCTATAAGGCACCCTGCGAACTGTGTCAGGCTTTGCCACCCTGCAGTGTGCACGAGCTGGGGCAAGACTTCCTCGGGCGGGTGGGTGGGTGGGCAGAGGACTGAGAAGCTGACAGCCCATCAGAGCCTGCGCACTAAATTTGGCTCCGAGGAGTCTGATCTGCTGAGAAATCTTGATGCCCACATATAGCCTTTGTTACCCATTACACAATCCCTCCTCTGATCCACAGGCTCCCCAGCTCCTAGCAAGCTGCACAGAAGCAGCATTCACAATCCCTTCTTTGTTGTGTTGGAGTGCTGAGCTTGAAATGATGCAGCAACTGCACTCATCTCTTTCATGCTTTTCTAATTCTGGACTCACTTGTAAACAGCAACTCTCCCAAGAGTTATGTATGCAGCTACAATAGGACGGGATTCAGAAAGTAGTGACAGTTTTACATGGTTTCCTATCCTTGTGACACCATTTTTTCATGCTGATCATGAACAGTGCTTATGTAAAGAAAAAAGTTAAGAATGGGAGCCATAAAGTTAAGAATTGAAATTTGTCATGGCATTAAGTTGAAACAGAAGTCCCTCAAGACTTGTATATGCTTAAAAAAAAAGACAACCCTATGGCCTTCATTTCCCACCCCAACCCCCATCTCCTTTTGTTTGACTGCTGCTATAATGATTCTCTCTCTTCTACTGGTTACAAGTGTTTCTCCATGACCTCTAGGGAGCCCCGCCCAGCTACCACTCCAAAGCAGGGGCACCATTCCAGACCCCAGGCAGGAGTGTAGCCAGAGATTTAAGTGGTCCGCCTCAGTAAGTGATGGCTTTTGCCTCTGTGACCCTCAGCATCTTTATGACTCGTTCAGAAAACTTGGGGAGTGAACTGACCATAAGTCACACTGCTTATTTTCACATTTTCCAAGGTATTTTCATGTTTCCTCGTGTAATTCTCCAACCCTGAGGTCAATAGTTGCAATAGATATTGCTGTCCTCTTTTTAACAGATGGGAAACAAGTTCACAAAAGTTAATGACTGCTACCGGGTCACATTCAGAGTTGGAACTCAGGTCAGTGATTTCCACAACGTTCTGAATCTATCCTAAGCTAATACTTATTATTAACACTGTGATCACAAGTGTTAGAATATATTAATACAGTAGATGAAATTTTACTTCTTAGGATGCAAGGCCATTTTGCAGAAAATTCAAGTGGTTTCATTTTTAATGATCACTGAATTCTGGACAAAGGATGGGCTTTAGTATTAGAGGATTGTTCAGCACTTTGCTGATAAGTTTCCAATTCTGAACATATTTGTTTATTGTCTTCCTTTTGACTTGTTTTTACTGAGCTTCCAAGGATTTCTAGAACTTGAATCAAAAATGGTATGAATAAAGACACTGCCTTGTTTTCTGAGTCCCATGTATTTTCTAACTAGAACTGACAGTCTCCATACTTTCTTTTCCTTCTTTCCCTTTCTCCCTCTCTCCTTTTACTTCCCCCTCCTTCCTTCCATCGATTCATGAGGCATATTATTAAACATCTACTACATCCCAGCCAGAAACTGAAAGTATAAATTTAATAAATAAAAAAGTATAATGTAGACCTGAAAAAAGGATCTTTCACAGGCAGTTGAGAATAAGAGAAATGAAACAGGTTGTCGTGCGGGAGACCCTGCTCGCTGCGCCATTTTTCAGGCGGGGCGGCCTGCGGGGTCTCTGCTCCCGCTCCCCACACAAGAACGCAGGATATGGTGAGGCCCAAAAGGAACACCCACGGAGCCATAGGTAGGGGAGTCATACCACTGTGGTCTCACTGGAGGCTGGGCCCACCGGACGTGTGACCTGCCGTCCGCCTTTCCACCAACCGACCGACCGACTCTCCTCCACTCTCCTCGACTCTCCTCGGCAATCCTCGGCAGTCCTTGGCTGTCCTCGGCTCTCCTCCATAGCCGCAGCAGTTATACCAGTGGCCAATCGGCTAACCGGCCACAGCCGATGGCCAATCAGCCACAGCTGACGGCCATCCACCACCCGAGCCAAGTCGGGTGCCTACTTGGAGCAATGTAGCACCCTTAGTTCAAGCCCTTTGAGCACAGAGCTACAACAGGTCCTGGGGCCTATGGAGCTTGTAGCCCAGGCTGAGCCAAGTGCTCTGCCTACAGGGGAGGACTTGGAGCCCTCGGCCTACAAAGAGGGACAGTCCCCAGTACCTGAGGATGCCTGGTTTACCGATGGTTCTAGCCGAGGGGCTGCAGCTGTTTGGACGGCTATTGGTGTGCAGCCCAAAACAGACACCATTTGGTTTGATACTGGTACGGGCCAGAGTAGCCAGTGGGCTGAATTACGGGCTGTGTAGATGGTAATCAGCCACGAGCCTGGGCCCCTAGTTATTTGCACTGACAGCTGGGCGGTGTTCCTGGGCCTAATGTTGTGGCTCCTTATATGGAAACACCAAAACTGGTTGGTGGGACACCGTCCACTGTGGGGCCAAGCCATGTGGCAGGACCTCTGGGACCTAGGGCAGAGAAAGGAGGTGACCTTAATGCATGTCACAGGTCACTCCCCCTTAGTGTCCCCAGTTAATGATGAAGCAGACGCCCTAGCACGGGTACGATGGTTAGAGCGGGCTCCTGCCACAGCACGCCGGAAGCCGAACCATGTGGCAGGTGAGCAGACGCTGGGGCCTGCCTTTGAAATGGCAGGAGATAGCAGATGCCTGCTATGACTGTGCCGTCTGTGCCCAGGACAGCCCCCAAAGGCGGAGGCTCCCCTGGGAGACACAGCAGATTACGCGAGGGAGGGTGCCCCTCACTCGCTGGCAAGTGGATTACATTGGACCCCTGCCTAAGGCCCGCAATGCGATATACGCATTTACAGCAGTGGACACTGCTACGGGGTAGATGTTTGCTTGGCCCTGTCCGGCTGCGGATCAGCGGCATGCAGTGGTCGCCCTTACACAGCTGTGTGCCCTCTATGGGCACCCCCAAGTCATTGAAAGTGACAGGGGTACCCATTTTACGGGGCAAGAAGTACAGCGCTGGGCTGCCAGGATGGATGTGCAATGGTTGTTTCACACCCCATACAATCCACAAGCAGCTGGCATGATTGAACGCTACAATGGCCTTTTGAATCAAGGTCTCTGGGTGTCAAAACACCCTCCCACGATGCGTGACTGGGCCTTTCGTCTATGGGACGCCCTGAGAGTCCTGAATGAGAGACCACGGAAGGGAGGGCCCGCGCCAGTAGAAGCTCTGCTACATCGAACGGCCGCTCCCATTCAATTACAAGTTACCACCAGTGAGACTCTGTTAAAGCCAGGCTACAGCAGAAATTGGAACATTTTGCTGCCAGCACCCACATGCTTGAAAGCAGGGGAACGGCAGCAATGGACTTGGCCCTGGCAGGTCAAAAGCCCCCACTGTCGGTGGTTGGGCCTGATAGCCCCATGGGGGGGCCGGTTTGACTCATGATTTGCAAGTGACGCCAGGGGTGGTGGCTGAGTGGCCACCGCAAGTGACTGTAGTATGCAGAGGTCCCGATACCGGGATGATTTTGCGAGGAAACTATGTGCTCTCACTATGGCCTATTATGGGGTCCCTGTTCTGTTACATGTTGAAATTATGCAAGGGACCCCAAGCACTGCCATAAAGGTCTGGTACCACAAATCGGGAAAGGTGCCAGTGGCAGCAACCCTCCTTTCCCAGGACAAAAAGCTAGCATGTATCCTCCCAGATGGAAGGGATTTGCCATTGTTGGTTCCTAAGACTACCGTTTCTTTTCATCCGTAGGTGTCAGTAGGCTAATATGGCACAGGGACCCTCGCAGAAGACGCTTGTCGCGTAGATTGTGAAGCGTGACCCTGTATGGGTGGAGTGTGGGGACAGAGCCCCAGAAAGTAGTTTACAGGCTCTCGGCCTCACGTGGAAGGGTGCTGGCTCGGGTGGTGAATGGCCGTCGGCTGTGGCTGATTGGCCGTCGGCTGTGGCCGGTTAGCCGATTGGCCGCTGGTATAACTGCTGCGACTACGGAGGAGAGCTGAGGATAGCCGAGAACTGCCGAGGATTGCCGAGGAGCCGAGGAGAGCTGAGGAGAGCGGAAGAGAGTAGAGGAACAGAGTCGAGGAGAGTGGAGGAGAGTCGGTGGTCGGTTGGCGGAAAGGCGGACGGCAGGTCGCACGTCTGGTGGGCCCAGCCTCCAGTGAGACCGTGGTGGTATGACTCCCTTACCTATGGCTCCATGGGTGTTCCTTTTTGGCCTCACCATATCCTGCGTTCTTGTGTGGGGAGCGGGAGCAGAGACCCCGCAGGCCACCCCGCCTGAAAAATGGCACAGCGAGCACGGTCTCCCGCACGACACAGGTTTTGTCAAGTGTTCGTTTAGAGGAGAACAGAGTATGTTTCTAAGAGGGCTTTTAAAAAGTGCTAGGGATGTGTGGGGACAGAGCCTCAGAGAGCAGTTTCCAGGCTCTCGGCCTCACGTGGAAAGGTGCTGGCTCGGGTAGTAGATGGCCGTCAGCTGTAACCATTGAGCCATTGGTCATTAATATAACTGCCGCGGCTACGTTGGGGATTCGAGTCGAGGAGAGTCGTTGGTCAGTTGGCAGAAAAACGGACAGCAGGTCGCACGTCGTGTGAATCCACCCTCCAGTGAGACCATAGTGGTATGACTCCCCTATCTATGGCTCCATGGGTGTTCCTTTTTGGCCTCACCACATCCTGTGTTCTTATGTGGAATGATATCACATGAAGGATAATTAAAAGTGAGTTGGCTTATATAAGAATATATTCTGGTGACTATATTCACCAGAGTTATACCCAATGAATGGAAAATGAATTTGGAAGTTTTGAATATTGCCAGTGAAAATTAATAGTGGGATAAAATAATTCATTCTCCTACAGGAGTGTAATAAAAGGATTTGACAAATTGGCAGAAAATGCTAAAATAAAGTGATAATTTGATAAACTAGCTTAATAATAGAATGTTCTTGTCAAGTCACCAGGCAGCTAGATTAATGATCAGTTTCCAGACCTCATCTAATCTAGCCTCGCAGCATTTGGCAGGCAGTCTCATCCTTGATGGACTTTCTTCACTTGGCTTTCATGACGTCCCACTTTCTTCAGTTTCTTCCTATTTCCCTGGTGGTTTCTCTCTCTCCCTTCCTGGTTCCTCCTCACCTACTATTTCCCAGAGCACCAAGAGGAACCAGTTATGGAAATTCAGAGCTGAAGGAATCTTAAAGATCATGGGATTCAACTTCCCCATTTTATAGATTAAGGACTCAACCCAAAAGAGGGTAAATGATTAAGAAATAATTACTAATAGTATACAAAAACCATTTTTTCTTAAGATTACTTCAAAGACCTGGAAGCCAGGTTTATGATTGTTTTGAGCAGTGCCAAGAATGGGCAATTCCAGAACATGCTTTAAAAACTTGCCTTCCAGGCAAGGAGCCTGGGCTTAAAAGAGCCTGTTATGCAGGCAGCGGTACCCCCAAACACCATGACACTGCACGCTGGAAACCAAGGCCCATTCCCCAAACACCATAACACTGAAATAGTGACCAGGGCCCATTCCCCAAACACCATGACAGTGAAATGGTGACCAGGGCCCATTCCCCAAACACCATGACACTGACATGGTGACCAGGGCCCATTCCCCAAACACCATGACACTGCGTGCTGGTGACCAGGGCCCATTTCCCAAACACCATGACACTGTGCGCTGGTGACCAGGGCCCATTTCCCAAACAACACCATGACACTGACATGGTGACCAGGGCTCATTCCCCAAACACCATGACACTGACATGGTGACCAGGGCCCATTCCCCAAACACCATGACACTGACATGGTGACCAGGGCCCATTCCCCAAACACCATGACACTGACATGGTGACCAGGGCCCATTCCCCAAACACCATGACACTGACATGGTGACCAGGGCCCATTCCCCAAACACCATGACACTGACATGGTGACCAGGGCCCATTCCCCAAACACCATGACACTGACATGGTGACCAGGGCCCATTCCCCAAACACCATGACACTGACATGGTGACCAGGGCCCATTCCCCAAACACCATGACACTGACATGGTGACCAGGGCCCATTCCCCAAACACCATGACACTGACATGGTGACCAGGGCCCATTCCCCAAACACCATGACACTGCATGCTGGTGACCAGGGCCCATTCCCCAAACACCATGACAGCGAAATGGTGAGCAGGGCCCATTCCCCAAACACCATGACAGCGAAATGGTGACCAGGGCCCATTCCCCAAACACCATGACACTGACATGGTGAGCAGGGCCCATTCTCCAAACACCTTTCATGGCCCAAGGGAGAGGCTGTGAGCCTATTAGTGTTTTACTCCATTGACTTGCATATGAATTGAGACAAGCTAGTTTCTAAGAGCAGCAGGGTCATTCTCAGTACAAGTTCATAAAAAAGATTGCAACCACGTAATATGTGAAAATTAAGAGGATTTTATTGACTTTTATATGTTCTTGGAGAAAACCATTCACATGTAAAAGTTTGACATTTGATATGAGATTTATTCACACTTTTACACATGAATTATTTAAGGGTCAGACATAATTTTTCATTTCAACAGGATGTTTATATGATTACAGTCACAAAATAGGCACACTCAGAAAACTAAGTGAAACAGCTATACAAAGTATGCAGGTAACGCCAATTTAAATCTGAACATGCACTACCCCCCATACATGATCGTGGAGACCTGGAGAATGTCTGAGGTCATGAGTGAGTTTCACAAAATAAAACCTTTTTCTAGTGCCTCTCATTTTGTTATAGAAAAATATTACAAATAAAAATTAGTGCTATTCATGGTGGTCATCTCACAATCACATGATACACAGGTGCAAGCCATTTCCTTTCTCATACAGAGGCATCACAACACTCTACGTGAAGACTGAATTATTGATTAAATGGACCCTGGCAGCCACTACCAGCTTAGTAATGCACATTGTTTACCATGCTGACTGATTGAAAATGAGAGTAGAATTAAAACATATTCAGGTACTGGTTATACTCATAATTGTTCCTAGTCTGAGACAAAAAAACTGCTAGAGAAACATGATAAAATCTGTATTTCTTCCTTATACAAGCAATTTGTCTAAAAATCTGTAATTATAAAACAGATTTGTTTTTTATAACGAAATGCCTAACTTTTTTCATGGATATCCAGATTCTTATTTAGAGCCTTTTCAAATTTTACTTTGAGCCCTCTTTTTCAAGAGGGTGGTTTAGTTATATTCAACAAACACAGGGGTGTTTCAAAGAGGACTACAGAGTATGGTTACAATCAGTCCAACTGTAATAGTTTTCCTTTCTTCTAATTATGTAAATTTTAAAGAAAAGAGGTCTCTCATAAGCTATATACAGCAGTTTACATTTCAGTGTTTTTCACTTGATATACAATTAAAATTAATTTATGACAAATACTTGTCACATAAATTTATGTGACAGTAGGCACATCTAAATTCTGTAGCTTTACTGGAGAGGCGAGGTCTTCAGTGGGATCATGATTCTGGATTCCATTTCCTGAATAAGTGGAACTGAAAACAAGATCAAGATTACTGTACTTGCTCTTTTCTAAACAGATTACGGTAAATATACATTAGCAAAGAGGTTGCTGAGAATGTTCAGAAGCTGTGGAGCTCGAAATCACAGAACAGAATGTTGGAATATGTAGGACTGACTTCAGGGGCAGAAACAGACATGATAATGATAGTTAGCATCCTTTTAGATGTTATTAAAACAAATTCTGTCTGCAGATGTGTTTCACTTGTAGGAAATTAGGAAAATCTGTATTATGAGAAAAATGGTGCTTTCTCAAAAGGTTCTTTGAACTAAAATTTATATAAAAACAAGTCATATTCCATTTGACTGTATTCTACACAAAGGAACAGATATACTGTACTTTAAAACTCACTGCTGAGTAAAACTAGCCTCTGAGAACTGATGAAAGTGTAAGAATAAGCAACAAAGTCACATACAATTATGACAGTTTTGAATGAAAATACCTATTTTCTAGAACAAATTACTCTTTGATTTTTCTTGGTAGTACATGGGCTTAAATGTACGTGACATGCAACATGGTTGGTATTTACTACTGTATTGGTATTGCTGGGTGATCAGCTGATTGTTTTTTTACAAAAGTACATGGGTATACACGCATGTGTAGGTATGTTGTATATACAAACTCACAGGAAGTCTAAACACATCAGCTTTCAAAATGACTTTTTAATTGCTGTATTAAATTGTAATGTTTTTGTGAGTGAACAATCCTGATGAGACAGGGAAAGCTTAGAAAAAATTTGTTATAAATTTTCAGAGAATGCAGCAATGTACAAAAGCAATGACATAAAATTTACAACATACAAGGGTTTGAAAACTGTACCAAACAACATAAATACTTGAAAGAATTAATACTCTTCTTTACTGGAATAAAGTCATGTAACTATTAAAGAAAAATTTGACTCCCTCATTCCCCACAAACTTGTAATTTACCATCTAGAGCAACATACTTTTTAAAAAACATACACATTAGCTGCACGGGGAAAGATCATAAAAGAGTAAGACAAGAATAATAAAGTATTTTATGCCTATTACAATGTTACCTGTGTAATACACCAATTCTTCCCAGCCGTGTTTATGCCATGCTGCATTCCGAATGTCTTCCCTCGTCTGAAGATCCTTATAAGCTAAAAATAACCACACAGAAGAAACAAGATTTACATCAAACACAATGCCCTACCTCTCACTAGAACATCCATTAATACTGACTCAGCTGCTCATCTAGTTTTCTCAGAGACTACTTTGGGAATTTAGTACTAAGGTGGGATAATTGTGAGCTGGTTATGCTGAGCAAAATTGTTAGGCTCTTTGGGAGAAGCAAAACAATCCACTCTTGAAAAACAAGTAGCTTTTAAGTTTTATAGTCTAGTGGATCCCAGACATACATTTAGAAAACAAGTGCACTTCTTCAATAACACGTTAAATTCATTACCAGAAACTGCCAGACCACAGACGAGTAACATTAGATTAGATTCTGCTCCACATTTACAAAGCACTACAAAGATCCAGGTGAGAGAATGTTCAATGCAGTGGAAAACAAAGACAAGTAAAAGAAACGTCAGCCCCTACTGAGTCCCGTGGTGTCAAGAACAGAGTACATAAGAACAGAGAGGAGCCTGGGAGAACTGCTGGGAGGTGTGATTTGACCAGGTGAGTCCTGAAGGTTGAAAAGGATATCATCAGTATTTAGGAATGGAAGAGAAAGGTGCTCCGGGTGATGGGGAGAGCATGGTGAAAGCCATCAGTCCTTGGTGTCATATGGTAGAATTCACAGGTATCTCACCTGGGTGCCTTGATTTCTGAATCCCCAACTGGGCAAGACCTTTCCAACTACTCACCAGGGAGATGCTTCCTAGGTATCTCAACAGTGTCAGTGTCTGTCTCAGTCAAGACTGAAAGGTCACCCAGGGCTCCCTCCCTCAGTTCTACTTTCTGTTTTGGGATACACGTTTTCCCCTTGGGACTTCCTTCTCCCTGGGAGAAAACCTACTCTTGTAGGCCTAGCAATTTAACCATCTAAAGACAAAATTTCCCTCTAATAGTAACAGAGTATAATTTATTACATAAAGTGCTGAAGGTGCTGATAAATAGAAGGAAAAATAAACGTTTTGCTTCTTAACCCCAGAAGGAAAACACCACTGCAATTCCTGTGACAAGCACCAGTGTTGTCATTGAGGTCAGACAGATGACAGGCGCACTGTGTGCTGAGCTGCCCCTTGCACAGGCTGGGGAGGCCTTGCTAGTTTTCTTAATTAAAAACATTCTTATTGTGGTCAAATATACATAAAATTTACTATTTTAACCAATGCCATACAATTCAGTGGCATTAAGTATTTCACATTGTGCCACCATCATTGCATCTATCTCTAAAACTTTTTCATCAACTCAAATTAAAACTCTGTATCCATTGAAAAAAAAAATCCCCATATCCCCCATCCCTTGCTCACCTCTATTCTACCTTCTGTTTCTATGAAATTGCCTATTCTTAGGTCCTGTGTTTCCCGGAAAATAAGACCTAACCAGACAATGAGCTCTAATGTGTCTTTTGGAGCAAAAATTACTACAAGATCCGGTATTACATTATATTATATTATACCCGGTCTTATATATATTATAGTAAATTAAGACCCGGTATTATAGTATATTAATTATATTATATAAGACCGGGTCTTATAGTAAAATAAGACCGGGTCTTATATTAATTTTTGCTCCAAAAAACACATTAGAGCTCATTGTCCGGCTAGATCTTATTTTCGGGGAAACACGGTACCTTATATAAGTGGAATCATACAGTATTTATCATTTTGTGTCTGGCTTATTTCACTTAGCATAATGTTTTTGAGATTCATCCATGTTATATTTAGCATGTACTAGAATTTCATTCCTTACATGGCTGATTAAGATTCTAATTCTATTATATGGTACAGCTCATTTTATTTATCAGTTCACCAGTCAATGGACTCTTGGGTTGAGGAGGCTTTTAAAGATGGCAGGCACCTGAGTTTGTTCATAAACTGAGGGAAGGAGGCCCCAACGCGGTGCTGGAGCAAACGCATAAATGGAGTCAGGCCCCGAGGACAGATGGCACCAAGTGCTCGGAAAGCAGACGTGCCAAGGTCTGCGCCTGTCTCAGCTGCGGAATAGCTGCATGTTCTGCTTGGTTTATTACCAGCTACGAATCACGGTATCTCATCTGTGGTGGGTAGTTCCAAGGATTCAGAGAATGATGCGTAAAGTAACCAACAGACTAGAGGTGCCTGGCAAATACTGATTCTTTTTCTTTCTTTTGGTTTTTTCAGTGCTTAAGCATTTAATTGAAATTATAAAATGGCTGTATCTGTACATTAAATTTGTTGGAGAAGGTTACATCATTTAGAAATATTTAATAAGTTACTGATGTTAGTTATTAGAAAATACTGTACATGAATCATTTAAAATAATTTTTTAGTCCATTTTATGCTCTATGAACTTTCCATTTGCCTTAGATAAATATTGCCATCCTGATCTTTTCTACAGAAGTTTTCTCATCATTTTTATTCATTTTGCTTTAATATTAAATGCTGGTTCTTTAAGAAAATGTGGGAAAGTGAGGTAAGTTTCAGAGGCAGGCACTAGTAATCCATCTCTGCATGTCTCAGTACTTTTTTCTACAAAGGATGAAGTGGGGAGTGAACATTTGGTACACTGAGAAGACACAGGTGCTGCCACATGGCCACTCTGGGACACTGACGTACCACACTGTCCTGGCTTCTGCACCTGCGTTGTGGAGGACCCTGGTGGGCTTGTCCTGCCTCCGCTGTGAAGTCTTGAGTCGCCCTGTGGGGGCAGAGCCCCAGAAAGTAGTTTACAGGCTCTCGGCCTCACGTGGAGGAGTGCTGGCTCGGGTAGTAGATGGCCGTCAGCTGTGGCTGATTGGCCATCAGCTGTAGCCAGTTAGCCAATTAGCCGCCAATATAACTGCTGCGGCTACGGAGGGAGAAGAGGAAGGAGGAAGAACGGGGGCTAGCAAGAAGATGGCGGCTGGGCTGGCAAGTGTGGATGGAGGTTTGCGGACAGTGTGGATCCAGCCTCCAGTGAGAGTATAGTGCCGCCAGAGAGAATATAGTGGTATGACTCCCCCATCTATGGCTCCGTGGGTGTTCCTTTTTGGCCTCACCATGTCCTGCGTTATGTGGGGAGCGGGAGCAGAGACCCTGCAGGCCATCCCGCACGACAAATGGCGCAGCGAGCAGGGTCCCCCGCACGACAAATGGTGCAGCGAGCAGGGTATGGTGCCGGCCAAAGCTCTCCGAAGGATGGTGGAGCAGTTTGTGTGTATGAACACTCAGTCTCTGGAAGACCAGGAGGAGCAGCTGCCGGAGAGCTGGACCCCCGTGGAGGGGTGGGAGGACGTGGACGGTTCTCCCACCAGCACAGGAAAAGCCATGCAACTGCTGGAGAGATGGAGCCCCGTGGAGAGGTGGAAAGATGTGGACGGTTCCCCAACCAGCACAGGCCGGAGAAAGCAAAGGTCGATGCGGCCCTGTGGGCCGGGGAAGTTCCTGCTCAGGCAGCCCGGATGCAGGACTTACAGTCCCAGGAGGTAACGCTTGCTGAGTCCTCCGTGGGAGATAAGGGTGAGATCAAGGTCATCCCTCACCCCCAGGACAGCCCTGGCGAATGACTATGGACTATGGGGAATTGCCTTCCATCCCTAATTTAATGGACCGCTTGACTGTTTGTTTGGGAACTGTTGTTAGTGGAACTGGGGGATATTTGCTTTTGTCCCTTGACTGGCCGCCATTGAGAATATGTAAGCACCTTGATTGTGAGTCGCTGTTGTTCCAGCAGGGTACCCTGAGAGGCACAGAGAGAGTGGCAGTGCCTTGAGAGCCCTGGCTGAGTCCAGGAAGTCTGGCTGTGCCCACAGAGAGTGGCAGTGCCCTGAGAGCCCTGGCTGTGCCCAGGAAGTCGGGCTGTATCCCAGAGAGAGTGGCAGTGCCCTGAGAAACCCTGGCTGTGTCCGGGAAGACAGGTGGTACCCTAAGAAGTCCAGGAAGTCTGGCCGTGCCCAGAAGCACTGGTGGTGCCCTGAGAAACCCTGGCTGTGCCCAGAGAGCCTGGCTGTGTCCAGGATATTGCATTCACCCCCAGGCTCCTTGCACAGGTCCCCTCGCGGAAGACGCTTGTCGCCTAGATTGTGAGGCGAGAGCCTGTAGGGGTGGAGTGTGGGGACAGAGCCCCAGAAAGTAGTTTACAGGCTCTCGGCCTCACGTGGAGGAGTGCTGGCTCGGGTAGTAGATGGCCGTCAGCTGTAGCCAGTTAGCCAATTAGCCGCCAATATAACTGCTGCGGCTACGGAGGAGAGAGGAGAAAAGAGAAAGAACGGGGGCTAGCAAGAAGATGGCGGCTGGGCTGGCAAGCATGGATGGCGGTTTGCGGACAGTGTGGATCCAGCCTCCAGTGAGAGTATAGTGCCGCCAGAGAGAATATAGTGGTATGACTCCCCCATCTATGGCTCCGTGGGTGTTCCTTTTTGGCCTCACCATATCCTGCGTTCTTGTATGGGGAGCGGGAGCAGAGACCCCACAGGCCGCCCCGCATGACAAATGCGAGCAGGGAGCCCTGCACGACAAATGGCGCAGCGAGCAGGGTCCCCCGCACGACACGCCCCATGGGCTGAACTAAGGACTCTGCCCTGCTCGCCTCGGCCTGTCTGCCATCCCAGCCTCCTTCACTGTGTCCCTACCTAGACTAGCTGTGGCACTGACGGGAAGGAGCGTATGCACGGCTTGACCTCTGCCTGGAGCTGGACACATCAATCCCTGTGCTTACTCTTGGACAGAACATGCCTGGGGGTGTGTGCAGGAGCCACGCTCAGGCCACTCCAGGCTCAGAGGAAGGGGGTGGGAAGAGGTCTGACTTTTCAGTCTATATCCTCTGGACAGAACATCCACTATTTAAAAAATAAAAAACTATGCCCTTACTTCAAACCCATAAAGGTTAAATTAGACTTAGTATAATTTTAAAAGGCAGAGACACAGGACACATTTCTTAAAGATTTGTTTCCTACAACTGATACTTAGGTCAGTTGGCAGCTAGTGAGAAAACCCGAGGTCAATGCTGCTCTCTCTTCCTTTGTAGCTCTATCCTTTGGTGCAGGGTCTTCAACCTCTGCCTCAGAAGACACAGGCACCACATGCCAGGGAAGCCCTGTGTGTGCAGCTGATGTGAGCAGCTGGTCCAAGCAGTGAGTGGTGGGGGGGTCTCCTCCCCACACCTTGAAGGTTTGGGGTGCTGTGTTCCAGCAATACAACGTAAAAACTACTTTTCTTGTGTCAAACTTACCCAGATTTAGATCCCTGGCAGATATTCTACCACTCAGCCAGTCTGAACTATTTGTAGTTTTCTGAGCACTTTTTTGTAATTTCCCTTGTCTCCATTACTGTTCCAGGCTTTCCTTCCCACCTTTACGTGTCAATCCCATCTACATCCTGACGTCTCGCCAATATTCCACTTTTTATTGATTTCCCCCCAATATAGGTAACTTTATATCCCTTTATGTTTTAGGAGTACCCTGAATATAACTCCCTGTGTACTGATCACACACTGCCTCGTGGCATGCCATTCATGTTTGCTCTATCCCTCATTAGACAGATCACCTTATCTTTGTAACCCTGACAGGCTGACATGCCAGGCAGACAGGGTGTGGTGCTTGGTGGGACCAAACAAGTCAGACTAACACCTTAGTTAACTGAGATGGTCTGGAAATAAGTTATGCTTTTTAAACTCTAATAACCATTTACAAATGTGCCCATAATGTTCAGGCAGTATTTACATCAAGCTGTTACTGAGACCCAGTTCCTGTTCTAGCAGGGAGAGAAAAACAAATAGCCACAGCTGTGACAACTTGGCTCAGGAGAGTGACATTCATTGGGCGGGAGGGGGACCATCTGAGTCAGGCCTGAAGGACACCAGAGATGGAAAATGCAGGAGAAGGACCATTGGGACCATGGAACTAGACCCAAGCAGCCAACAAGTTCATATACAGGGAGCTGTCTCTCAGGGTAAAATGCAGGCCTGTCTCTGAGGGAACAATGGGAAGCACCTAGAAAGGGAGGTTAGGGACCACTCTGCGAAAGGCACTCAGTAGCTTTAGCATCTTCCCTCTCCCATGGCTGTTAACTTCACCTCTTTCATTTCTTTCACCATCATCCCCACTTGGATGATCAGCTTACCATGTTCCACTAGTCTATGGACTTTTGCTACTGATCTCCCGTTCTAGACAGTCCAGTACTTTCATCTGTGACGTTTGAATTTGCAACAGTGTTTAAGATTACTGACTTGAGACACATTTTACTGTATAGTACAACTTTCGTGATGAACCGTGAAATTCCAGTAACGCAAAAATGAAGGACAAATATAAATACCCCAAAGATGATGCACCATATATAACTGCCCAATCTGAGAGAAGAATCCTCCAACAGCTTCATTATTGTCCTGTCTGAAGCGAACTGCACGAGCCCTGTAAGAAAAAAAAAAGTTCAGATATAGAATTAGGTATGTTAAAAAGAATCAGAAAACTTCCTCCATACTGAGCAAGTTTTTGAGAATATGACTAATCGTTTTTTAATTATCAGATGCAATCATTATTTGAATGTATGTAAAATGTAAATGGACCTTTCTGTAGCTATGCCAGCCATTTCTATGAGAAGTAGACAGTGATCAGTGACTATTAAAATAAAAACTTGAGGATACAGGGTTGCAATGCTGATTCTTCACATAAAATCAAGAAAACTGGGAGACGACAAAACCAGTGAACTTAAAATTGCTTTTCCAAGAACATGCTGTGAGAAAGTGAGGGAACCTGGATACGAGGATACCCAAGATGTGACAGGGAAACAGGGACCACCCCTCGAGAATGAGGTTTAAGAGATGAAGGCAGCACACCTTCAAAGCAGCCACAGTGACATCTGAGAAACACACAAGCTCTCTGAACTACAAAGGGATCTTTGTAACCTCTTGTGAAACAGAGGCATCAAAGTGGAGCTTTTTGGCAATACATCATCACTACCAAACTGAAGCTGCCTTTTTTTTCTTACCAGAGCAAACCATTAGGAAAATGAATATCAAATGACATTCATTCATTATGTACTGTGGGTAGAAGAAAGTGTGTATACATGTTGTGTCTACGTGTATAACATGAAATTGTGATTAAATTGCTTAAAAATTGGTATTTGTCTTAAACTTTTCTTTTTAAGACTTCCTGTTGCAAACGGTATCAGCTCTTCAATTTGGACACCTTCTTTCATATTTGTTCCAGGTACTTTATATTTAGTGATGCATCTGAAACCCTAAAAATGTTTAAAATGTTTATCTTCCTGAAAGCAGTTCTCTATAATCTAAGTTGAAAAAATCTGTATCATCGCTGCCCAGGCTTTGGCCTGAAGTCTGTCACATCAGGGTCCGAGTTGACAGTACTTTGGAAGATGAATTCATTTTAACTCATTTAAAATTAAGAGCTGGGGCGGCCCGGTGGCTCAGGAGGGGTCGGAGCGTCGTGCTCCTAACGCCGAAGGCTGCTGGTTCAATCCCTACATTGGCCAGTGAACTGCACCCTCTACAGCTAAGACTGTGAGAGCCTGGAGCTGGGCTGCCACAAAATAAATAAATAAATAAATAAGAGCTGGAGCATATGAATGAGCATACCAATCTACTAGTGTCTATAAACTCTACTCTCTAGGGACAAGATGTCCGAGTGTCCGAGTCTCCAGTGCGTTCTCTTCCTGGAGGTGATCTTCACAGCAACTGAATCAGAATGTCTCCCAGGTCCCCTGGGTGAGAGTGATTAAGCCATTTCCCTAAGGCCACTCTGCACACCTTGTCCCAGCTTCAGGCTCCCAGTCAGGATTTTTTCTGGGCAAGGAGGGATCTTTTGCTATTGTCCGCATAGGTCACCCCCAAATTGTATTAAATTCCTTAACCTTTGCATTTGTAATTAAATGATCAATATCATCACAAAAATTACAAATCTGATTGGTAAATTACTGAAATTAAGCAAATCACATTAACGTGCATTATAATTCTACTCAGAAGGAAAAAACCTCTTTCACTGATAGTGACAAATATCAGGATTATTCATTTCATTCTGAATTTTTCTAATTCAGTTACAGTAGGCAAAGAAAACATACTTGCCTTATCAGGTAGTAATCAGAAGCATGTACTGAAGAGATCACCATCTTACAATAGTTACCTATGCGCCAAAATATAAATTCAATGCTGAATTGACTTTCTAATTTTTAAAATAACTGAAGAATAACCTCCTCATGGATTCCATGGTGGGCAACTTTTAATTCGTAACATGCAAAAATAGAACTACCTAGTGATCCTACTCTATGGGCAACTAAATTATATATGTAAGCCCTCTCCTTAATAAGATATACCTATAATAGGAGTGTATGAAAGCAGAGTTTGCAACCCCAAAATATGCCTTTTGGGACATCATTTTAAGCGGGTTATTTTTAAGAAATGAAAGGCTCAGGAGAAACCTTTGACCTTCCCCCTCCCTAACTGCCTAAAGGAATTTAGACAGAGGACCTGCTCCAGGAATGGAGCTCTCATCACAGATAACTACGGTGTTTCCCCGAAAATAATACCTAACCGGAAAATAAGCCCTAGCATGATTTTTCAGGATGACATCCCCTGACAATAAGCCTTAATGCGTCTTTTGGAGTAAAAATTAACATAAGACCCGGTCTTATTTTCATGGAAACATGGTATAGTGCAATACGATCTGCGATAGATGGGGAGGAACCTAGCAAGGCCCATCTGTTTAAAGCCCTCTGTGTCCCTCGGTAAAGATGGCCCAGCAAACATTTACCAAACATTTGTTTTCATCTCCATGGGAATTGCCTTCCTGCCCTTTGAAATCCCAAACCACATTCCTCCTTCTCCCTGGCTCAAGATGGCAGAGAAGCCTTAACTGCCTAATCTGTCCTCGGGTCTCATATTCTTATGGACCCCCCTAGGTACAAACATACATAATAAATTTGGTCATTTTTTCTTGTTAATTAGATTATGAGTGCAGCCAGAACTTATAAGGGTAAGAGGAAAATGATTTTTCCTCCCCCATATATACAATCAAATATCTATTTATTAGTTTTCAAATTAAAAGAAACTCTAGCTTGCATTGTTTCGCCTTTGATGACCCAAGAAAAACTTAATTAGAAACAAAGATCACAGGACCATTTTTTTGGAGCTAGACCAATCTTAAAAATTATCTAGTCCAATGCAAGAAATTTCGCAACAGAAAAAAGAACATACGTAATGTAAGATGAAAGTAAGTAAAAGTCACAGTTTCTTACTTAAAGATAAAGAAGCGAAGGGTCAACAGCTGACTAATGGGCGATAATGTATTCTTGTATCTCTCTTAATTATTGAGGCTTTATATTATTATATCTTGTTTGTCTTTTCTCTTATTACGTCAGGATTTCCAAAAACAACATAAAACTCTAATGGTGAAAGTTGGTAGTATTGTTTTAATGGTAATGAGCATGGTTCCTGTGTTTCATCATTAAGTTTAATGCTGTTAAAATGGAGATGAATAGTTTTATCATTTACATCAGGGCCAGCAAACTACAGCCCTTGGACTAAATCCCACCCTCTGAAATTAGTTTTTATGGTGCAGGGTCTAGGAATAGTTTTTACGTTTTTAAATGCTTGAAGAAAAATCAAATCAAAAGAATAGGTTCATGACACATGAAAATTATGAAATTCAAATTTCAGCGTCCATAAATCAATTTTTGTTGGGACATAGTCACACTTACTCATTTACAAATTGCCCATGGTTGCTTTCGCACTGAAACAGCAGAGTTAAGTAACTGTGACCAAGACAGGAGAGTCCACAAAGCCTACAGTATTTACTATCTGGTCCTTTACAGAAAAGTCTGCCAACCCCCGATTTAAATAAAATATTCTGTATTCCTAATTTTAAGGTGTTTAATTAGGAATTATTATCTCTAATAAATCTGGTGTCAATCCTTACCAAATGCCTTCTGAACATACATTAAGATGATTTTTTTTGTTTAATTAAGAAATATTTCAACCATTCCAATCACCTAGGTTTTAAAACATTAATACTTTACGTTTTATTATATTTGCTTCAGATCTTTTCAAAAGGAGATGAACACTGCAGCTTCCTTTGTATTCCTCCTCACGCCAGTCCTCTTCATCCTTCCCCCATCAGTTAACTCTTTGGAAGTAGTTACCTCTCTTTTGAAGATAAGAGTCTTCCTCCATGGTTTTATATTTCTACTTCATATGTATGTATCCATAAACAAGTTATATCTTTTTATATAGCTCTTGTTAAATAGCTTGCCTATATAACTCTGTTGTTATATCTTTCTAAACATTTACATAAAAGGCATCATGCTGTACATATTTATTGTTCGTTAATTGACTCTTAGCTTGGTGTTTTCAAGGTTTATCCATTAATAGGAACAGACCAGATTTACTTTAACCGCTGTGTTAGCTTCCACTGCATGAATATACTATAATCTTTTCCACTAAGGCATACAGATTGTTTACTATTTTGGCAACTGCGATTGACCTGTTTTTTCCCTCATGTAGCCACTCGTTCCTGCCACCCATTCAACATTTCCTGATCACCGATGGTGTACCAGGCCTGGTACAGTTGTAGAACTGGAAAGCGAAGATTCTGCTGGGGGTGATAAATGCTTTAACAAAGGCATGAGGGAACGTGCCAGAGCATGTGTGGGCATCTCTTCCAGCTTCGACTGGGTTACATCAACCCATTTCCTAATTTTGAATCATTCTTGGATTCTTATATACATTTTCTTTAGTGAGGTATATCACTAGCAGCTTTATCGAGGTATATTTTATACACCATTCAATCCACCTTAGTGTACAATTCCCTGCTTTTAAGCACACTTACAGACTTGTGCAGCCATCCCACCACAATCTCACTGTGCTGAAAGATCCCTGTGCCCATCTGAAGTCATCTTCTGTCCCCACCCAGCCCCTTGCAACCCCTAAGCTTTCTGTTTCTACAGCTTTGCCTTTTCTGGACATTTCATACAAATGGAACCATAGAATATGCGCTCCTTTGTACTGGACTCTGTCATATACCATGTTTTTCAGGTTCACATACATTGTAGTATGTATCAATACTTTATTCCTTTTTATTGCTGAATAATATTCCATTATATGGATATGCAAGTTTATCCATTCATTTGCTAATGAGCATTTAGCTTGTTTCTACTTTTTGTCTGTTATGAAAAATGCTATCATCATTGTGCCTGAGTTTGTATCGCTGCATGCTTCCATTTTCTTAGGTATATATACCTAGGAGTGCGTAATCATGACTAGCTCATATGGTAACTCAATGCTTAATATTTTGAGGAACTGCAAGCTGTTTTCCACAGTGGCGGCACCATTTTATGTTCTTACCAGCAATGTATGAGGGTACCAATTTATCCACGATCTCACCAACATATGCTTTTGCATGTCTTTTTAGTTACAGCCACCCTAGTGAAGTGGTGTCTCACTGTGGTTTTACTTTGTATTTCCATAATAACTAAGGATGTTTGGCACCTTTTCACGTGCTCATTAGACATTCCTATATTGCCTTTGGTGAAACGTCTATTCAAATCCTTTGCCCATTTAAAAATTATTTTTAATTTATGATTTTTATTTATTTTTATTGTGGTAAAAGAACATAACATTAAATTTACCTCAATTATTTTCAACTGTACAGTTCAATAGTGCTAAATATATTCACATTGCTGCACAATAGATCTCTAAAACTTTTTCATCTTGTAAAACTGAAACTTTATACCTACTAAACACTAACTCCCCTCCATCCAGCCCCAGGCAACCACATTTTCATTTTCTGTTTCTATGATTTTGATTATTTTACATACTTTGTATTAGTGGAATCATACAGTATTCTTCTTTGTGTCTAGCTTATTTCACTTCACATAATGTCCTCAGGGTTCATCCATATTGTAGCATATGGCAGGATTTCTTTCTTTGTAGAGGCTGCATAACATTCCATTATATGTAAATACCACACTTTCTTTATCCACTCATGTCTATGGATATTTGGGTTGTTTCCATATTTTGGTTACTGTGAATAATACTGCCATGAACATGGGTTTGCAAATGTCTTTTTGAGATGCTGCTTTGAATTCTTTTGAATATATACCAAGAATTACAAAAGTTTTTAATTTTGATGAATTGCATTTTATCAGTTTTTTCTTTTGTGGATCATGATTTGGTGTTATATAGGTAAGGACTCATTACCTAACCCTACGTGAAAAACTTTTAAAAGTTTTATATTTAGCTCTTACACTTAAGTCTACAATTCATTTTTGATTAATTTTTGTTATAAAGTGAGGTAGGGGTCTAAATTCATCTTTTTCCAAAGGTACCAGTTGTCTCCACACCCTTTGTTGAAAAGACTACCTGTTCCCATTGAACTGCTTTGGTACATTTGTTGAAAACTAACTGCTCATATATGTGAGTTTATTTCTGGACTTTCAATTCAATTCCATTGATCTGTATGCCTGTTCTTATGCCAGTACCATGCTGTCTTGATTAGCTTAGTTCTGTAATCAATTTTGAAATTGAGAAGTGTGAGTTCTCCAACTTAGTGCTTCTTTTTAAAGGTTGTTTTACCTATTTGAGTTCCTTTGTATTTCCAAATCCTTCTGGGATTTTGATTGGGATTGTGTTGAATCTGTAGACTGGTTGGGGGAAAAACTGGTATTTTGTTACTTAAACTAAGAACAACAAAAAAAGTAGCTACCGTATCATAGTGGTGCTTTGTTTACATGACAAAAGCAACATTTCAGAAAACATAATGTCCAAGAAGAATGTGAAATAACCTCATGCAACACTGGGTTTTGTCAAAAAAAGTCCTTATCTCCTACAGAGATATACTAACATACTTATGGATGAAATGGTATGTTGTCTGGGATTTACTTCCCAATCATTTGGGTTGGGGGAGTTAGACCTAAGCAGGATTGGCTATGTGTTGATAATTATTGAAGCTAAGTAAGGGGGAGATCCATTGGATTATTCTCTCTAGTTTTGGATATGTTTTAAAATGTTCATAATACAAATGTCAAACAAAATAATAGTCGAGTATCAAATCATGGCATTATCCCCAGATTTCATTCCTAGAATTAACACTATGCCCTAATATAATCTATTAACAAGACTTACAAACTCACCATTTAGTAATATACTCACCAGTAATTGCCCCATTCAATCATAGTTCCTGGCTGAAAAGAAATTTGGATTTTGGTTTGTTAGTTCTTTTGTGAAGAAATATGGAATAGCAGTGTAAAAATATCAAATGACAAAACTAACTTAAAATTTAACTTTTAATAATGTGAGATGTAACAAATTAAAAAATGTAACAAAAAAATATTATTCACTGTGTTCATACCTATCCCAAAGTGGGAGTAATATTCTATGGCTTCCTATAGGCAGATTACATATATAGTAAGTCATTCAAATTATAGTTATCATAACCATAGTTAGGTCCATGACTTAAGTCATGATTAAACTCTTGGTACCCATTCAGACTTTACTGTGAAATAAAAAAAAAAAAAAATGTTTAATTTAACTATACTTAATAAGGACATCACTTTCTTTTTTCCAGGATAATGGTGAATGTTACACCACTGAGATCTACTGATATGTATTCCTTTTAACAATGTTGCTATCTGGGGCTTTCGTTCTAGGAGTCACTTAGTGGGCAAATATCTAAAAAGTCTCACAAAATATTATTTATTCCCTTTTAATCGTATGGTGCTGTACAATTTACTCAATAATCACACATTTATTAGTCGCTTTAGTTCAATTACAATACCGTAGATGCTACATATTGTACTTAGTCCTGCATTTTAGATCTTTCCTCTTAAAAACAGAAATGCCATATGGAAAAATGTCAAATAATACATATTATGTGTAAAATTATAAAAGATGAGAGAGCTTAGCAGAAGAGAAGGAATGAGAAATTAAGATTTAAAAAAACGAAGTAACAGAAAGACTGGATGGGGAGAAAACAAGCCTGTGAAAATATGCCAGATACATACTCGTATATCACAGAATGCACACTCAACTTTTTTGGTCAGCATTAAGGGGTGCTCATGCTTCTTCACAGAAGAATGAGGGACAGTTAACTTGTATTTCAGTACTTACTCGGAGTTGGTATGATCTGAGTTCATATATATTAGGTCCTGACCGTGGAACAGGCTCATTCCAGAAGCTAAATTCTAACAGCAGCTGATTCTTCCTAGAGAGAAGCATGTTGCTTCTTGCCTTCCGGAATTCTATAAATTCCTGTGAGATAAAAAAATGTGCAGATGAAATCTTCTAATATTTATACATAAGCCCACTTTAGTAACATTTATGCCCCTCCTATAATAGAATACTATTATAAATAGGGCCCCACTTGGCCTGAGACAATCCCAGTTTACATCTTGTCAAACTGGCATAAAGACTATTCGCATTCCTTTTCACTCTCAAGTGTCCAGGTTTAGATGATGAACTACACGGGTCATCCTAATTATTTATATGACAATATAAACAAATTTAATTTCCCACTTATTAGGTTCTCCTAACAGTGTTTGACAGCATGATAGAAGTAGAGACTACAAAACATCAAATAATTCAAAAGCCATTTATATTTGGACTGGGAAGCTATACAAAAGGTTTTCTTTCCTAACCATGTGTGGTTGTTTGACATGCACCTATTAGTGAAGAGAGGGGCAGGATAGCAAAGTTAGCCCAAGTTTTCTAAAGCAGGGATGTGTTAGCTAACCCAGGGCTGGCTGTGTCTACCATGCTGACCTACCAGTTTCAAAGTGTCAGCTTATCAATTTCAAAGCACAACTGACTTTTACAATAAGAATTGTTATTTTAATAGTATTACAACTGGTTACTTCATATTTGAATACAATGTCAAGAGTTCAAACAATAAGTTTTCCTACAAAAAACAGTTTACTAATGCTAAAAAAATTGATGACAGAATAGTCATTTAATTCTTTACTAATATTTACTATATCATTAGCATAAATAAGTAAACAGTTTTCAAAATCATTACCTGATTTTCTCTGAGTTTATTCATGACCTCCGTGAGGGCAGGATAGCCTCCTTCATACCTCCAGAGGTGGACTGGAATATATTTTAAAATATAACATAAATTTAGAGTTTCATACTCTTACCTTGAAAATAGTCTAGATGTGCATAATGTTAACACAGTACAAAACTGAAATGTGCCATGTGTTGGCCTATGAGTTACATGATAAAGTTTCAATAACAGATTGAACATTAAAAACAATAAAAATAGGTTTTGCAATGAATTACTGGAGAAATTTCTTCAACCATAAAACTAGACCGAAACTTGGAAAGCTTTGATTATAAAAACAAGCTTTAAGTTAAATATTATTTAAGTTGTTACAGTAAAGGCTTAAGGAGTAAGTTTATTCCAAAGACTTCTGTCTCCTACCAGCTTGATCCTGCTCGCCATACCACGTGTTCCAAGTCCCCACCAAAGTACAAGGGTAATGTTTATCTTCATGAATCTTTGGCAACACCTCTTGACTTAAAGAGAAGAAAGAGCAACACTAATCAGCCAACAAAATTATAGCAGGTGGACAATACATGATAGTAACAGGAAAAAGAACATCTACTCTGTGTTCTGACAACTGACTTCAGAATATATTTATGATAAAACAACATGAAGAATTAACGTTTTAGTTGAATGAATTCTATTCTCTGATATCCCACTTATCAAAAGCTTAGGTTTCTAATACACCCAACTATCCAGAACATTTATAAGCAACTCAAGTACAGTGATGAAAGTGATAAAGAAGAGCCAAAGGTTCTAAGATTGCAGATACTATGGGTCTACTATTTGCCATTCCAGAAAGAAAATAAGTACTTAAGAATGGTGATATTTATAAAAGCTAAGTTCTGCTGGTTTCAAAGATAGGAAGAATGAGGGAAATGGAACTAGAAAAAGAACAGGGAAAAAATAAGAAAGCAAAGAAAGTAAGTTTAAGAGGGGAGACAACAAAAGTGCAAAACCAGGCAGGAGTAAGAGGAACAGAGAATGCACTGGCCTTAAGGGGGAGAAGCCAGAGCCAGAACATAACAGTCTGGAAGCGACCCCACCCTGATAGTTCCAAAGGGCACCAATGTGACAGAAGAATCCAAGTTAAAGATATAACATAAAGCATACATTAAATTCTATTCAATTCAACCAACCGAGGGGATTTGAGAGGTATCATATAACCCCACAATGAACACACCACCTAGTCCATCACCATTGACTGTATAGGAGTAGAGATAAAGCACTGACACATCATGGCAATGTATTTAACAGAGGTGTCAGAGCTTGGTTCCATGGAAACCGTCCTGTAGTACAGATTCTGATTTACAGGGAAAAGCAAAGGGAAGAGACATAACTATGCCACATCAAGAGAAAAGCTAAAGCCTGCATACTTTTGAATAGAAAAACTATGATGAAAAAAGTACAATAGACTTGATGTGAAAAGATATCAAAGCTCAGAAATGAAATCTGTTCAAATTATTTGCTGACACTGAATGGTACTAAGCTAGTGACCACTACCAGATGCCGAGGTACCAGGACTGGGTGTATATTAATAGTGAACAGCGGGGCTCGGGCCGGCGGCTGCGGCTCTGCTCCTCACTGCCCAGCGCCACCTCCCCATGGAAGCGTGTGGGGGCAGCAAGTGGTCCCCGGAACGCCCGGGCACGACCCCCTCCCAGGCTTGCGCAGCTCCGGCAGTCGTCCTGAGCCGAGAGGGGTGCCCCCGGGCCACGCTCCGCAGTTGTAGACAGCTCGTGTGGCAGCCCGGGCACCCCGGGAGTAGCGAGCACGGCCAAGGGCAGCCCTAATGGCAAGTGCGGGCGCGGCGAGCCCCAGTGCAGCCCCGAGGGCCCGGCTTGGAAGCCCAAGGCGTCGTTCGAGCCGTGGAGCGGACGAGGTCAGCAGCGAGGAGGCGGGCCCGGTGGGGGAGCCGCACAGCAGCCAGGCCAGCTTCACACAGCGCCAGGTCAGCGCGCTCTGGCAGCCGGGCGTCAACAAGTTCTCGCTGAGGATGTTCGGCAGCCACAAGGCCGCAGAGCGTGAGCAGGAGCGCGTCAAGTGGGCGGGGCCTGGCTCATCCACCCGGACAGCGACTTCAGGTTCTACTGGGACTTCACCACGCTGCTGCTCACGGTGTGAAACCTCATCATCCCGGTGGGCGTCACCTTCTTCAAGGACGAGACCACGGCCCCCTGGATCGTGATCCGCGTGGTCTCGGACACGGTCTTCCTCGTGGACCTGGTGCTGAACTTCCGTACCAGCATCGTGATCGAGGACAACGCCGAGATCATCCTGGACCCCGAGAAGATCAAGAAGAAGTACCTGCGCACATGATTCATGGGGGACTTTGTGTCCTCCATCCCCATGGACTACGTCTTCCTCCTCGAGGAGAAAAGCATCGACTCCGAGGTCTGTAAGACGGCGCGTGCCCTGCGCATCGTGCACTTCACGAAGATCCTCAGTCTGCTCCGCCTGCTGCTGTCGCGCCTCATCCGCTACACCCACCAATGGGAAGACATCTTCCACATGACCTATGACCTGGAGCACTTGGTCATGTGCATCTGCAACCTCATCAGCGTGATACTGCTGCTGTGCCACCGGGACGGCTGCCTACAGTTCCTGGGACTTAACACGCAACTGCTGGGTGTCCGTCAACGACACGGTGAACCACTCGTGGAGCGAGATCTCCTCCTCCATGCTGTTCAATGCCATGAGCCACATGCTGTGCATCGGGTATGGGCAGCAGGTGCTAGAGAGCATGACTCACATCTGGCTGACGATACTGAGTATGATCGTGGGCGCCACCTGCTACGCCGTGTTCATCGATCACACCACCGCCCTCATCCAGTCGCTGGGCTCTTCGAGGCGCCAGTACCAAGAGAAGTACAAGCAGGTGGAGCAGTACATGTCCTTCCACAAGCTGCCTGCCGACTTCCGCCAGAAGATCCACGACTACTATGAGGACCGCTACCAGGGCAAGATGTTCGACAAGGACAGCATCCTGGGTGAGCTCAATGGGCCCCTGAGGGAAGCAGGTGGCCTTGATGCCATTGTCTGCCAATGCTGACGCCAACGTTGTCACACGGCCATGCTGACCAAACTCAAATTCGAGGTTTTCCAGCCGGGTGACATCATCCACGAGGGACCATTGGAAAGAAGATGTACTTCATTTAGCACAGCGTGGTCAGCGTGCTCACCAAGGGCAACAAGGAGATGAAGCTGTCCGATGGCTCTTTTGGGGAGATCTGTCTGCTGACACCGGGCTGACGCACAGCGAGGGCTCGGGCCGACAACTACTGCCTTCTGTACTCTTTCAGCGAGGACTTCAACGAGGTGCTGGTGGAGTACTCCATGATGTGGCGGGCGTTTGAGACTGTGGCCATCAACTGCCTGGACCGGATAGGCAAGGACTCTATCCTGCTGCAGAAGGTCCAGCATGACCTCCACTTAGGGGTGTTCAACAACCAGCAGAATGCCATCATCCAGACTGTCAAGTACGACCGCAAGACGGTGCAGCAGGCCAAACTGGGCCAGCCCGTCGGCCTCTTTCTGCTGCTGCTACTGCTGCAGGTCACCTCAGCCATCGCCACGTTTCAGCAGGCTGTAGCCATGAGCTTCTGCCCGGAGGTGGCGCGCCCGCTAGTGGGGCCGCTGGAGCTCGGCTTGCCGCGCCTTGTGCGCCGCCTGCCCCCAGGGCCCGACTCGGCTGCCCCCGGCTCGCTGGGGCTTGTATCTACTGCCAGCCACGCCCCCTCTCCTGTGCGCCCACCACTCCCTGAGTACCATGGACTTCACCCTACGGTGGCGCACCTAGCTCTCTAGCTGAGCACTACACAGGGCCTGCACTGCCAGCATGTTGCCTGAGCTGCTCCTGGCGCCCACTTTCTGCTCGCAGCCCTCGCTGCCCCATGGTGCCCCTGGGCCTGGCCCTGCATCCTCAGCGCATACGGTCAGCAGCTTCACGCTAGGCCTGGGGCCCGCGTCCGGGCCGCTGCGTCCAGCCGGGACCACAGGAACTTGGCCTCGCCTGGCGCCGCTGGAGGTCTCGACCTGCTGGACTCTGCGCGCTCCCGCCTCTTGTCCAACTTGTGACCCTCGCTACAGGGCCACACGGGCCGGGTGGGCCAGGGGCGGGGCCTTCATCCAGACCAAAGCTATGCCATTGCGCTGCCCTGGCCGCCTGCCCCATAAGCCGTAGAGGGAGTCGTACTGTAGGTAGTTGTAGTTGGACAGGCGTACCTGCCAGCGGGGCGGCCCCTTCCGAGCCCCCGCCGTCCCCCCCTCATCACCCTGTGCCCACCCACATCACCCCTACCCCCAGCGGTGGCCTCACAAGCGTGCGAGGGGGCTCCTTCACCTCGATGCCTCAGAAACTGAGGCATTGAGGTGAGGAGATGGCTGTGGAGTCCTGCCCGGCCCCACCCCACCGATGAGGATTCTGTGTAAGTGCAATACGTGGTCCGCCAGCTTCCCGCTCACTCCATCGCGCTCATGCCATAACTGACCAAGCCACTATCCATGCACGCCCCACGGTGACCTCCCTGGAGCCGGCACACACAGCGCCCTCCTGTACCTGGCACCCAGGGGCTCGCAGTCCCGGCTGCACATGGGTGTGGGAGCGAGGCTGGGGGTCCCCACCTTCGTTATGAATGTACTGACAAGTCGAGGCAGCAGCACTCCCCACTACACCCCCCATCCCCCACTAACCCCCACATCCCCATTCCTCAGAATAAACGACAGCATTGGCGCTCTCCCCCCCCCCCCCCCCCCCCGCGCCGCAAAAAAAATAGTGAACAGAAAAGGTCAGATTGGTCTTTTGTCTCACTAAAAACCCATAAAAGTAAATGCCACCCCTCAAAAAATACACATGGTGTGGTCACTGTACTGGCTCATGAAGTCTTATGTTCAGAACTAAAGAGATTCATGGAAATAGCAGTGGGGAAAGATGGGTGTTTGGGAAATGAAAATGGGTTTCCTTTTTGCCATATGACATGAGCAGGAAATTGGAGCCAATGCAGAAGAAAGAAGTTAGTAAAACCATCCAGGTGGGCTCCAGGAAGGGACCGAGGCCTGACGATGGGACATGGGGTTTTCACCAATACGAAGTCATATATGAACTTGCAGCCAATCCTCTTTGTTTGGGGCCCCAAACATGCTCTTTGGAAGTCCTGGCCTGATGTCAATGGAAGTTGTAAGGTAGGCAGTACCTGTACCCAGAAATGGATCAGTTGGGGAGAATCTCATTACTGGGGCCCCTACAAACCAGGCAGGAGTTAAGATTTTATGAACTGGAAAGAGGGAGTTGCTGAAAGTTTCAGAGAAAGAAAAAAACCACGATGAAGGAAAAAACAGAACTCAAGCAGACAGATTTGGCAAATTTTGGGGTAAAGGACTGCAGGATGGGTGGAGTACAGGTGCGGTTAGGAGCCCAGGAGGAAGTCAGAAAGGAGGCTACTTGGAAATGGGGTCAACAGGCCAGGAGAGGGAGATGGAGGAAACAAGCAAAGACAACCAGGTACCTGTCAAATGAGGAATGCACAGCCCTTCTAACTAACTGATCACAAAAAACTAAGGCAAGGGTCAGATAAAACCATGGTGAATGACACACACAGGGAGCTCCAAGAGCAAGGTAACTCCACCTGTTGGCTGTGAAGGGAGAGCAAGACATCCAAATAGACATGAACAGACAGAAATCTGAAACAGGAGATGAAGCAATAACAACAGGACAGGAAAGTAATCCAGGGCAACACCAGCACAGAGAAATACTTTCATTTTATGAGAGAAGATTTAGAAATAGCACTTGTTTTGTTTTAGGGCATGTTTTCATAAAGAGAAATGTTCTGCAGTGAGAGTTAATAGTTCACAAACCACCTCCAAAAATAAAACAACAGATTTTTTGCTTCTGAAAATTACGCAGATTCTGGTGACAAAAATCATTTTTCCCATGAAAGTAGCAGATGTTAAAGGCAAATAAATGCTTTTAAATTATATTTGCTCAGAATTAATCATTAAAATACTATTTCTATTAAGAACTGATACACTTAATTTTCTCTTTAGCCTTAAAATTTAGGAATTCTGTAAGAGCATATAGATCTCAAATCATGAGAATCTGGCAAATGGAAGATTTGGGAAGAAATGGCAGAAACATTCAAATACACACAGGACTTCCATGTAGCAGTTCCACTTAGAAGTAAAATTGGAAACAATGGAAGTCATGGGACATGAGTTCTAATTCCTAACACTACAGCTCTCCAGAGATGGGACGTATATGAATGTATTGAAGCAGAGACAGTCAGGAGGGTCTACAGAAAGGAGTCAGGCACTGGATGACTTAATGGATTAGACAGACTTGCAAGGTTCCTTCCAACCTTAAGGGTCTAGAAACATTCTAGAGTTTGACAGTTTATGTAATGATTTAGCTGTATGAGTGCTAAAGTCAAAATGCCCTTGGTAATCCCACACAGCTCAATTTAACAGCCTCTGAACATTCAGCCTTTTTTTATTTTTATTTATTTTTATTTTTATTTGTTTTTGAACATTCAGCCTTAATAAGAGGGAACAAAGATCTCACTCTGCTATCAAGTGTTAGCTGAACCAACAAATACTAAAATCATTATTTTTCCCCAAGGAAAGGACAGTTTGGTATACACACCAAATTTTGTTGTATGCTTCTAGGCATTCCGGTTTAACGTTGTGAACTGAAACAAAAGAAAATTCAATGATAAACTTATGAACAAAGGGAGAAAAGTCAACCATGAAGATAGTAGACCTATCACTCACACTGTAATTTGTATAGACTGCTTGTTTCCTTTTTGGCTAGGAGATTAGAGTGAGCATCTTTTCTTGGATCAACTTTCCGGACAAATAAGGATTTTAACCAGCTGTCTTCTCGAGGTCTGTTATTGGAAGACGTCAATCTCCTATGGTATAACACATACAAAAATCTGAGTCTCAATAGAGGTACAAACATTTCAGTGTCTTTAGGTAGTGTCACATAGTACACTGTTTTCATAAATTCATCAATCCATTCAGCAAACATGCCTTGACCACCTATTCTAGACACTGTTCTAGAACCCGGGATACCACAAAACCTCTGCTTTCCACTATGTGTGCTCTCAACAGCAGGTGTGAAGTGTAAAAGTGGCTTTTCTAATAGAGTTCTCATGTTTATCTTTGCAATTTCCGCTATGTTTTCCCCTCCTGCAAAGCAATTTTTGACTTAGAAAATATACACATGGAAATCTAGAGTAGCCAAACTCACAGAGAAAGAAAGTAGTAAGGTGGTTGTCGGGTTAAGGGCAGAGTTTCATTTTGGGAAGATGAAAATATTCTGGAGATGGATGGTTGCACAATAATGTGAATGTATAATACCATTACTGAACTGTACACTTAAAAATGACTAAAACTGCACATTTTATGTTATCTATACTTTACCAGAATAAAAAAAAATGTGGAAAGCAATATACAGGGAAATGAATTCTGTGTTTAAAAATATTTTATTTTACCCTTAACTAAATCAATGTTAAAATCAAGATTTTTAAGTGTCTAAAAAAAAAAACAACCTAAGCATACAAACTTCATTAACACATAATTTGCTAATTTTTATCTCATAACAATTTCTATTATACATGCTTTCAGAAAGTGAGGATAAATTTGACTGAAGTAACAAACTATACTTTAACCACAAACTTTTTCTTTCTTCTCTAAAAATTAAATTTATTGAGGTCACATTGGTTAACATTATGTAATTTTCAAGTGTACAAAATTTTAATCTGACATCTGTGTACTCCATCCTGATTTTTTTTTTCCTTTAAAAAATTTTTTTTGTTTCTTTTTATTTTTTTATTTTTCTGTGTACTCTATTCTGTGCTCATCACCCAAAGTCTACTTTCCTTCCATTATCATATTCCTCTCCTCCCCACTTTCCCCTCTTGGAATCACCATTCTGTTGTCTGTGTCTATGAGTTTATTTTTCAGTGCATACCTCCATATGCTGGTGAGTGGGATTACACATTTCTGTAACCTCCCTAGAGGGCAGTGTGGTATTACCTATATGAAAATTAAAACTGTAGGCCTTTGGCCCAATAATTGCACTATTGCACTTGCAGTTATATCCTACAGGCAGCTATAGTTAGATAAGTACACAAAGTTGAATGCACAAGAACATTCATTACTGCCTTATTTCCAGTTTGTTCCCAGTACAGGCAATTTGGATATCCATTAAAGGGACTGGTCAAATGAATTAGGGAATATCCAAAATCAGAATAGAATGCAGTTATTTAAAAAAATGAGGTAGATGGGATTGCAAAAATTGGAAAACAGTATGGAGGTTCCTCAAAAAACTAAAAATAGAACCACCTTATGATGATTCAGCAGTTCCACTCCTGGGTTATTTATCCAAAGAAATCCAAAACACTAATTCAAAAAAATATAAGCACCCCTATTGTTTACTGAAGTTCTATTCATAATAGCCAAGATATGGAAACAACTGAAATGTCCATCAACAGACAATTGGATAAAAAAATTGTGGTACATTTATACAATGGAGTATTACTCTGCCATAAAAAAAAAAAAAAAAAAGGAATCCTACCATTAGCAAAAACATGGATGGACCTAGAGTATATTATGCTAAGTGAAATACATCAGATTGAGAAAGACAAATACTGTATGATCTCACTTACGCGTACAATCTAAGGGACAGAATAAACAAACAAAACCAAAACAGACTCATAGATACAGAGAACTTAAGGTTAATAGATAGTAGGGGGATTGGGGGATGGGTGAGAAAGGTGAAGGGATTAGGAAGTACAAATTGGTAGTTACAAAATAGTCATGGGGGTGTGAAACACAAGTCTGGGGAATATGTTGTAAAGACTTCGTAGGGTGTCAGATGGGTGCTGGACTTACCGGTGGGTTCACTTCATAGATTATATAAATGCGTAACCACTGCACTGTAAACCTGAAACTCATATAAAATAATATTGAATGTCAACTATAACTAAAACATATATAGCATATATGAAGGTATGACAATTAAGTTCGCGAACTTGTTGCAACAATGTTGCTAAACTTTTTTGCTATCAGAGGGAATATTCATTCATTATGAATTTGTACCAACTGGACAGTTAACCAAATTTATTACTTGGAGGTGCTGAAAAGGCTATGTGAAAAAGTTAGACAACTTGAACTTTTCGTCAACAATTCATGGTTCTTGTATCACGACAATGCATGCACCAGCTCACATAGCACTGTCTGTGAGGGAGTTTTTAGCCAGTAAACAAATAACTGTATTGGAATTCCCTCCCTACTCACCTGATCCGGCCCCCAATGACTTCTTTACCAGAAGATAAATGAAATATTGAAAGGAAGACATTTTAATGACATCCAGGACATCAAGGGTAATACAATGACAGCTCTGATGGCCATTCCAGAAAAAAAGTTCCAAAATTGCTTTGAAGGGTGGACTAGGTGCTGGCATCAGTGCATAGCTTCCTAAGGGGAGTACTTCAAAGGTGACCATAGTGATATTCAGCAATGAGGTATATAGCACTTTCTCTAGGATGAGTTTGTGAACTTAATTGTCAGATCTCATATATAGTCACGGGATGTAAAGTACAGCCTAGGGAATATAGTTAATGGTATTGTAATAGCTATGTACGGTGTCAGATGGGTAGTAGACTTGGTGGGGTTATTATCACTTTGTGAGGGGTGTAAATGTCTATTATGCTGTTTTGTACACCTGAAACTAATGAATAACAACAAAAAAAAGACTGAGGTAGATCTATACGCACATATTTCAGAGAGATTTATGGTGTAAAAGCAGGCACATAAGAGTACCATAAATACACACACAAAGTGAACTGCTAATAGTGAATAGCAGCCTTTTCCTTTTTATGCTGAAAAAAAATTGACTTGCTGCTTTAATGAACAAACATTACAATTTTCTCCCTCTAAGAGGTTCTCTGATTAAAACTAAATCATAGAATATCATCATAAACAGCTAGAAATCAGATAAGGCTTTTGAATGATGTAAGATTACAAATAAACAAACATAAAATATATAAATATAAAATTAATGTTTTTGTATAAATAATTATCAAGAAATATAAAGTATTTTTTCAAATCCTTCAAAGATTAAAAAGCAGCAAGTTCACAGTAAACAAGCAAAATAAGTTAATATGAGTCATGCAATTTTTCTTATAAGTGGAGACAAATATATAATCTTAAATGGCATTTGTAGAAAGAAGTTGGAAATTCTTCTATTTTTCTTTTATCATGTTAAAATTTCACAGAATTAAGAAAGTGTTAATGGTGGTATCCCTGAGAGAAGGAGTTAAAAAATTAAGTCTTTAAAACTACTTTTTCAATAAACAAACTTTTACAATTAAAATAAATTATATATAAAAACTATTAGCCCTTTACAAAAACCAAAATCATACGGTATTTGTTTGTTTTCTTTTTTTTATTTATTTATTGGGGTGACAATTGTTAGTAAAATTACATAGATTTCAGGTGTACAATTCTGTATTACATCATCGATAAATCCCATTGTGTGTTCACCACCCAGAGTCAGTTCTCCTTCCATCACCATATATTTGATCCCCCTTACCCTCATCTCCCACCCCCCACCCCCCTTACCCTCTGGTAACCACTAAACTATTGTCTGTGTCTATGGGCTTCTGTTTCTCATTTGTTTGTCTTGTTCTTTTGTTGTTTTTGGTTTATATACCACATATCAGTGAAATCACATGGTTCTCTGCTTTTTCTGTCTGACTTATTTTGCTCAGCATTACACTCTCAAGATCCATCCATGTTGTCACAAATGTTCCTATATCATCTTTTCTTACTGCCAAATAGTATTCCATTGTATATATATACCACAACTTCTTTATCCATTCATCTATCGAAGGATATTTTGGTTGTTTCCATGTCTTGGCCACCATAAACAAAGCTGCAATGAGCATTGGAGCACACGTGTCTTTAAGAGGTATAAATGTTTTCAGATTTTTTGGGTAGATACCCAGGAGAGGGATTGCTGGGTCATATGGTAATTCTATTTGTAATTTTTTGAGGAACCTCCACACTGCCTTCCATAACGGAAGTCCTTGCCAGAGCAATCAGGCAAGAGAAAGAAATAAAAGGCATCCAATTGGGAATGAAGAAGTTAAATTATCACTCTTTGCAGATGACATGATGCTCTATATAGAAAACCCTAAAGACTCCACCAAAAAGCTATTAGAAACAATCAACGAATACAGTAAAGTTGTTGGCTAGAAAATCAATGTACATAAGTCCATTGCTTTCCTATATATTAACAATGAAATCTCAGAAAAAGAAATACAAAAAACAATTCCTTTTGCAATTGCAGCAAAAAAATAAAATACCTAGGAATAAACTTAACCAAGGATGTGAAAGACCTATATGCTGCAAACTATAAGACATTTTTGAAAGAAATTGAAGAAGACACAAAGAAATGGAAAGACATTCCGTGCTCATGGAATGGAAGAATCAACATAGTTAAAATGGCCATGTTTCTGTTTTCAATTCACTCTTTGATTATGCAAATAAACTCATTCGGAAGAAGGCAATTATCCAAATGAATCATGCTAAAGTTCATGTCAATAAAAATAAAAAAATTTTGTCAATAAATTTTGAAATAAATTTCACCATGATTCATTTGAAGAATTTGCATGAAGCAAAATGGCAAGTATATAAAATTAGTGTATAAAATTTCTACAAAGTAGAAAGTTTTAATATTTGTTAAAGAACTGTATAATTCTTGTTTTTCTTTATTTTAGATTTTAAGTTCACTAAATAGAAATTGTGTTTAAAATTTTTGGTTAAATAAATTGTGAGAGCTTAGGAATAACAATTATGAGCAACTAAGGAAGGGGTAACATGAAAGTTTCTAAAAATATCAGTTCTAGGGAATTTAAAATATGAAATACTTACCAAAGCAAGTACTACTAATAGTTTTTACTGTATCCTTCCAGAAATGCATACACAAGCATACGTACATATGTTGATATTTAATTTCTATGGCATTTAATACTTTATAAAATGAGAGCGTATAAACAATTACCGGCAGACTAAAATCTGGAGGGGGAAAAATTCCAAAATAATTTTTCTCTTTTTTTAGAATTTAAGGGGATTACACGTTAATAAGTACACATTCTCTGCTAGGCATTGGACTAAACAGGTTAACCATGTCACCTCATGTAACCCTCAGAACAATCTAGCAAGGTAAGTATTATCGAATGTTAAAGATTGGCTCAGAGAGGCAATTTATGACCTGAGTTAAGAAGTGGTAAAAAAAAATATATAAACCTAGATCTATGAAATTCAAAATATTTTTACTAATAAGGGATGCCTTCCAAACACAAATCTCCCCCTCTGAGCATTTGTTCCAGGTTTTAATAATACCAAAGAGATGTACTTTAGAATGGGTAAAACGAGGTCAGAGAGATAGAAATGTTTTGTAAACTAAAGATAAGCCTAAGAAGTAGTCAATACTACAGGCCACACATAAGATCCTGATTGGTGTTTGCTTGTGAATTTGGGTAGCAACTGACAAATGAAAAACAGTCTGGCCCAGCATTACCCTCAACTGACTGTCAAACTCTGAAATCTTTCGAGTGTCAGGTAACCAAAGCTGCCTAATGTGCCCAGGTCATCTAGCTGTCCAAGCTGAATCATGGAAGGGGGTAGAAGCAGCTATAACAATAGCTGACAGGGTGATAAGATTGGGGCTGGGGGTCTTTAATGACAGTGACAAACACCACAATCAGCTGTCTTTATCAATTCATATACATGTTATGTGGCACTTTACAGAGGGTGAGGTGTGGGCAGCACATTCCATAAAGCACTATACTTTAAATAGCATAAGCATTATGCACCAGGCTCTGTGGCTATAAAGATGAACCAGATGCCTAGTGTGTGCAGACTCAGGGGAAAAACCTATTAGTAAACAGCTAGAGTGACCATGGACACTGCAGACTCACACACACACCGTGGGAGCTCAAGGGAATGAACCCTTAGCCTGGCCCGAGAGAAGCAAGAGGGACTCTAGTGGAGGCATTCTGGCTCTGTCTTGGAGGATAAGAAAGACAGACGGACAAAGCAGGTGGTAATACCAGTCACAGGGAACATGTCTGGGGCGTGGAGTCACGACACTGCATGGCAAATTTCTGGAATAAAAGAGTTCAGTAAGGCAAAGCAGGGTATGGGAGGATGGCGAGAGGTAACTGAAGGCAAGAGGCAGGGTGGTCAGGCTCTTGTGTACCGGGCCTATCAGCGGGGCTTTACCTTGTACACAGAGCAATGCTAGCAAGTTTTCAAAAAAATTCTAGGTATAAAAAGCAGCCCGGCAGTGCCATGGCAGATGGACTGCAGCATTAAGGCAGGGAGCATGCTGCCCAGAGCTGAGCTAGGGGGGTGGCCACAGAGGCATGCTGGAGGGAGCTGGGCAGGAATGAGAGGGGATGGGCTTAGGGAAGACCTTCAGGTTTCTGACCTGAGTCACTGAATAAATGAAAGATGTTCCATCATTGGGGAAAGAGAACCCAGGAGGAGCAAGCAGGCTTTGGAGGAGGAAGATGAATTAAATTCTGGGTACATAAACATCTCAAGCAGCTGTGGGACACTTAATGTCCACTAAGTAGCTGGAACTCTGGGCCTGGCACTGGGCAGAGCTAAGTAATTAGTGCTGGCAAGTAAGTCTCCCAGCAAGACTTCTTCCTTTCCTTCTGAAATCGCTCTTGCAAGGTTACCCACAATACCCGTTGGCAAATCCAGTTTTCTTCTGTCATCTTAGCCTTAAAGCAGCAGCTGGCACAGTTGACCACTCCTCCTTGAAATACCTCTCCCTGGGCAATGTCACACAACAATGACCTCACTAGCAGCTCTTTCTTTTTCCTATATCCAGCCTGTAAATGACACATCCCAGGGTCTGTTTCTCAGCCCCTTCTCTAGCCACACTCTCCTCAAGCAATCTCACTCATTCCTATGGTTTTAAAAAACATTTTATTATGAAAAATCCCAATCAACTACAAAACAGTATACTAAAACTCATGTATCTATTACAAACATTTTGCGCTCCTATGTGCTGACAACTCCCAAATGTTACTTGTCCTTTGAGGAGTCATAGGTTAAATAGGTCAACTGCCTACTTGGCCTTTCCATGTGAATAGCTCATAGCCATCTCAAACTTTACCCAGTTCAAAACTGCTCCCCCAGCACCACACCTGTTCCTCCTCCTCTGAATTACTAGTAAGCAGGCAGTGGTGAGGACCTTGTGTGCCTTATTCACTGTTTCCAACAGCACTCAGCATATGGCGGGCACTCATATACCTACGGAACAGACGACTCTCAGTAAATGGCACGACCATCCACCCAGTCCACCCAGTTGGCCATTACCCTTGATTCTGTCCCCTTTCCCAAGTCAGACTTATCTTTTAAAAACGTAGATCAGATCATGTCACATTAGAGTTTATACGTTTAAATGTTTTCCATGGCTCCCAGAATAAAATCCAAACTCTCTAGGATGGCTTGCAAAGCTTGTAATTATCGGCACCTGCTCCTTGCCACCTGTCCTCTAGCCAGTCTTCCCTTCACCTCTGTGCTCCAGCCTCCTAGACTTTTCTGGGGTTTCCCAGCATGTCTGATTCCTTCCCACTCGGGGCTTTCATTCACTCTGTCCCTTCAGATCTCAGCTTTACATCACCTTCTTGGAGAGACCTTCCACGATGTCATGTCGTGGGTTCCTGGATTTTATCTCACAGTACCTACTTCAATCTGTGAGTCTATCTGGGTTTTTACCTCTGCCATGACATCCTGGGGATAGTGCCCATAGCTATTACGCTCAGTTCCACAGAGCTTCCAAGAACTTGTATTCAATAGTTGATAAAATCAGATAACTAACTAGGTCTAGACTGAGTCCTAAAGACCACCTACAGTTAAGGCAGACTAGAGCCCAGGAAGGAGTAGTCAAAAGGTACAGGGGACCTGAGAGAGTAATCAAAGAGCTGACAGGTTGGACAGAGATAAGAATTCCAAGGTCAGGAGCATTTGGCCCCAGCAGAAAGTCGGGGTACTGGGCAGACCCAGGTCTCATTCTCGTTTCCTAGTTTTGTGACCTTGGGCACTTTAGGTAATCATGTTGGGTGAACACCTTCAGTCTCAGCTCAAAGAAGAAATTATGAATTTCATGGGCTCATACCACCTCTGTGAAAAAAATAAGACACAGCAGATGCTCAAAAACAATAAAAATAAAAGGTTGATTTGTTAATCAACTTGAAAACATAAACATCAAATTTAGAAATACAAGTTGAGCATCAGTCCTAGGAAGGGTGCTGGGCCTGAAGCCTGACAAACTTGAGCTCAAATGTCCTTTCTAGCTATGTGTCTCTCACCCTTTGAGGTTCCACCTCATCTCTACAAGGCAGAATCCCATTACTTACCTGAGATTACTACTAGGATTTAATTAAATAAGCCATATTATATAAAGCTCCCTGGCCCATAGTAAAAGTTTAACAAACAGGTAGTTTTTTCACTTTTTCATTTTTAAGTGTCAACTGCACTTTCTAGAGGCTCATTATTTAACTAAAAACAAACCAAAAATAACATTTAAATTACCCAATCTAAAGAAAACAAGGAAGCAAATCTACGTGTAAATCAGTAAGGGCTTTGGGTTTTTTTTTTTAATGTTGAAAATGGAACATAGATATGTCAAAGTGATGGATTCAGAAAACCGAACGTTTAATAATCCATTGAGGTTTGGAAAAAAGTTAAAACATGAACCCAACGCCTTAGTGTTGATAACTGTAAATACTTGTTGATCCACTACCTACTTTTAAATGCACGTCAAAAGCTGTTCCTAGTACTGGGATCCCCTCACTGACCCCCGCCACCCCTTCAATGAGGGCTCACCCGGGACTGTGCGTTATTCGTCCTCACAAAAACCTAACAGTAAGTGGTATCTCTACTGCCATTGCTTATGCCCGAGGCTTCGCGCGGGCCAGCAGCTTTCTCAGGACGCCAGCCGGAAGCCGGCAGGCCGAGTCCAAGGCCTGCGGTCTCAACCGCGCGCCGATGCTTGGCCATGGCTGCGGCCAGTCAGCATAGCTGGCGGACGTGGCCTCGGCGCTGACCGCCGTCCGCGCCGTGACCTTGAGCCAGCCGGAAAGGCACTCCGACCCCGCCGAGGCTCCCGTCCGCCTCGGCCCTGCCGACCGCGGCCTCGGCGCGGGCGCCCTGCCCCAAGGGAACGGGACCGGCGCGGAAACCCCTGCCGAGGACCCCGCACCCTCCGCCCCGCGGCGGCCCCTCCCCGAAAGGGCGGCGCTGCTCACCGGAGCCCGGGCAGGAGGCTGCAGGGGGCGGCCCGCCGCAGGACGCAGCCGGCCGAGGCCGCTCCGCTGGCGCGAAGGACTCGCGCCGCCATCTTGCTCCGGCGCTTCGGTTCCCACCGCCGGGGCCGCCGCTGACGCCGCCGCTGCCTCCGCGACCCCTCCCCCGGCCACGCGGGCCAAGGCTGGGGCCGGGCGGGGCCGGGCGGGGCGGGGCGGGGCGCGCGGCCGCTGCACTGGGCGCCACCGCCAGGGGGAGCAGGGCGACGCCGCGGCGGCTGAGTGCGCAGTGCGTCCCGGCGGGGAGGCCGGGCAGCCGAGAGAAAGGAGCTGGAAGCCGGAAAACGGTTTCCAGACGATAACCTCCAGCGAAAGGAGGGGGTGCCCCGAACAGGGTGCGCAAAAGGAACATGGACAAGGCGTGAACGTACATGGAAAGATCCACAAGAAAAGAGTAACAATGTTGCTAGCGGAACCCAGGGCCTCGGGGGCAAAGCTGGGAGGCAGGCTTCTCCCCGAATACCTTTTGAATTTGGTAAACATGGTGCCTTTTCAACATAAGTAAACACATACATACAACTTTAATGAAAACATTTTGGACGAAAACATTCTCCAGTTCGCGCATAGGCTCGGAACTCCAGTGGGCAGGCAGGCACAAGCCCCATTTCTGCTCTTAAGTGGGGTAGAATGTGAAATGATTGGGTCAATTGTTGACTTGGAGAGATTCGGAAGACGGGAAGGGAGCACAGACCCGAGAGCATGCGGCTATGGAGGATTGACACCTAGAAGCTGACAGGACAGCACAGTCCCAAGGGAAGGGAGTTGACCACTGGAAGAAGGGAGGGCATTTCCCGCCAGCAATGGAATCAACCTCAAGGCGCGGATCAGTATGGTACTGTTTGGGGGGAAATGTATCCTGCCGTAAGGTAAAAGAGCCACAAATGTAACCATGAAAACTGCAATCAAGAGAAGGTGGACAGAAAGGAGCTAGACAGAAGGGGGAGAAGCCGGGAGGAGCTGAGGCTCAACCCCTAAAGGGAGGAAGCATTTCAAAGCCAGTATCTTCAGAGGGCAAGAGGAAAATGCCCTCAGGACTGGGTATTTTCTGAGGAGGTTTCTGCCACCCAGGGAGGCGTGTGTAGGAGGGATGGGGGCAGGAACTGGGCTTGTGAACTGAGGGCTTCTCTGGAACTGGCCATCTTAAGAGGCGAAAGAAGCATGAGGGCTTAAGGGGTGCAGTTTTCTGACTGGGACAATGTTTGACCACCTTAATATGGCAAGGACCCACCAGCGAGGACAGAAATAGGTCCTGTTGATGGGTGACTGGCAACAGGGATTTGCCCCAGACCAGGGACATGCATCTGTCTCTTGAAGGCCAATGGAAGGGAGGCCAAAGGACACAGGGGCAGGAGGCTAGAGTCTGTGTGGCTTAAGAGAGTTCCCTGATCTCAACTGGCTTATGCTTAGTGAGGCTGTGGAGGCTGGATGGACCCCAAAAGGAGGCTGAAGTGAGCTCCCTCCCCCCAAGGGGGAAAGGACATGTCCCAGTCCTGCACAGGGGGAGGCTGGGCCTCTTCAAGCCAGTGATGTCAATATGCCCTTGTGACTTTCTCACACCGCTCCCCAATTTCTCAGCTGTATTTCAGGAGACAAATGCTTTCAAATCTATTTTCCCGAAATGTAAACTTCATAGACATTTCTTTGCTGACCTTGGTTTTGTTTTATTTAGTATTAAGCCACTCGTTCTGCATTTTTTCCCTCACTATCATTTTGCTCTGGAGTTCCATTAACCTTTTACTGAAGGAGGTACTCTTTTTTTTTCACAGGTGTGTGGCTTAGGTTACTCAACACCATAGAATGAATGTGGGACATCTTCCTGAAGCATAATTTTTACACCAAGATTTTCAAAAAATGTAGGATAAAAATGATACATTAGAGTATATGCAAACATTTAAAATATTTGAGATTTTAGAGATGGCTTAGACAGGTGTCCCGTCCCTTCCAGGATAACTGGTACCACATAGTCTACCTGCTAGAGACATAGACAGTCTTTTTTTCTTTTTTTTTTAAAGATTTTATTGGGGAAGAGGAACAGGACTTTATTGGGGAACAGTGTGTACTTTCAGGCCTTTTTTTCCCCCCAAGTCAAGTTGTTGTCCTTTCAATCTTAGTTGTGGAGGGTGCCGTTCAGCTTCAAGTTGTTGTCCTTTCAGTCTTAGTTGTGGGGGGGCGCAGCTCAGCTCCAGGTCCAGTTGCCGTTTTCTAGTTGTAGGGGGCACAGCCCACCATCCCTTGCGGGAGTCGAACCGGCAACCTTGTGGCAACCTTGTGGTTGAGAGGATGCGCTCCAACCAACTGAGCCATCCGGGAGTTCACTGGCAGCTCAGCTCAAGGTGCCGTGTTCAATCTTAGTTGCAGGGGGCGGAGCCCACCATCCCTTGCGGGAATTGAGGAGTCCAACAGGCAATCATGTGGTTGAGAGCCCACTGGCCCATGTGGGAATTGAACCGGCAGCCTTTGGAGTTAGGAGCATGGAGCTCTAACCACCTGAGCCACCGGGCCGGCCCTAGACAGTCTTAAATACTTCCCTTTCACTCACCCTCTCTGGTACCAAGCCCTGAGAATTCTACTTTGGAACATCATCTATCCAACCACTTTTCATCTTCCCTGCCCAACTCAGTTTACTTCTTAGGACTAGTCTTTGAATAGGTGACTGTCTCCCTACCTCTAATCTTTCCCCTTCCAATCCATTCTCTACACTGATGCTATTACTTGTATTGAAATCTAACTATAAATGTTAAATAACCCACCACTTACAGTGTAACTTCTATTTCTCTACCTGATTCCCACCCTTGTTAAAAATGTCCCAGCAACCCTCACTGGCTTCCAGAAACCCTTGGTTATGCTTTCTGTCATACTTTGAGGACTTTATACTTCCTTCACTTTGCCTGGTATGCCCTTTCCACATCCCTCATCTATTGGCCTGGAGACTCTCTTTAAGATTCAGTTCTAGCACCATCTTATCTCTTTGGGGAAGTTACCCTCATTTCTTCCCACTCAGGTGCTTCGTTTGCCATGAAGCCCCTGTATATATCTCCCCCACAGGATTATCAGCCGTAAGAGGGTTGGCAATGCCTATGGTCATTGTTGAAACCCTGTGCTTGTATTAATATCCATATTAGTTGAGGTTGAAATATGCTCCAAATCTCTTTCTAGGAGCCAGAAAACTGAAATATATAGCTCAATGTTTACGCAGGTCAAAATTTAAGTTATCAGTTTATTAATAGACAGCAACAAAACTCTGAAACTCTCCAATTCAAATGCACATGTGAGAAGTTCTATGACTTCATCAATGTATCAGATTTTAAGAACTCATTCCTATTTAATGCAGCCTAAGATACAGGATTAAAAAAATAACAAAGAATTTTTAAGTTTTATTTTCCACATGTCAACATTCTTATTAATACAGACTTTAATCTGATATATTGTCTAACACGAAGCATGTTGATTATTTCCATTTGGAACTGGTTAAATCACAGAAAAAGTTTAATTTTGAATACCATTAAAAATATTCACTTAATGTGATTTATCTGTTTATGATATCAAAAGGGTTTCTTCTCTCAAAATAAAGATTCTAAGATAAATTCAAGATTCCTTTGAATGAAAATAAAACACATCTAAAACAGTGAGCTTAAAAAATAATGCAGCAGATTGCTAGGCTTACTTAGTGTAACAGGAAAGTATGTTCCCTGAAAAGGAAATCTGAAACATAAACCGTCCTGGAAAATTATAACAAACCCTTTATTCATTTACTTTTTGCTATTTCATAAATACCAGAAGAGAAATTGGTCAGTTTGTGATGAAACTTAGAAAAATATCTTTTTCCATAAAGCAAACTTATCTTTCCCTTTGGCTCCTTTTTCTAATCCTACTTCATTGTTCTGAAGAGATACTGAGTTCTTCCAGATTTTTGGTTAGGTGGGTGGTTTCCAAATTAACTGGACTCTCCAGGTAGGTAGTTCCTGCACAGGGTTTTCCCGTCACTGGATCTATGATTTGTCCAACTTTGAAAATGATCTCAGCCAGCTCATGTTTCACATGCTTCGTTCGTGGAACAGGTAATGCTTTAAGAAGTACAATATCCCCAACCGTGCACTTTTGAAGAGCATCGTGAGCAAAGTAGGTTTTTCGTTTATTAAAATACTGTTGAGAGAAGGAGGTACAAATCAGTAGTTCCCATCTGTGATCTGGCAATGCAGTACAGACTATGAAAAAATAATGCACAGAAAACAAGCTGGGACTTGGGAAAAAACAGATAACATGCTTGAGGAGTCTTCCAATATACCAATTAGCTGCTTAATTTCTGGAAAACAGCAATGACTTTTCCAGAGCTGATCCTGTTCCTGAGCTCTTCAATCTGTTACCTTCAGGACCCTTACTCTTATCAATTATCATCCTTCCCTACACTATTTAAATTCTTCCTTCCCAGTGGAGCATTATCCCCAGACTGTAAACATGCCACTCTCACCACTAGCTGTGTGATTTAGGACAAGTCATGTAATAACTCCAAGCCCAATTTTTCTCCACCATAACATGAGGCTCTAATACCTGTGCCTCTAAAGTTGTCAAGATAATTAAACATTATAATGTACATAAAGCACTTAGCTCTGTGCCTGGCTCAAAGTATTGCAAATAAGCCACAAATAATACATAGAATCATCCATTCCTCAAAACAACCCTGCCACAGCAAGTACTCCCATTTACAGATAAGAAAAACAGGCTCAGGGAAGTTATATATAACGTGCATAGCTAGAAAACAACAGAGTCAGTACTCTAAGGTCTTCTGATTCAAAGACCAGATAATACCATCATGTGTCAGCTTGTTCCTGTGTTTTTAAAGTTCCTGTGTCAGCTTGTTCCTGAATAACAACCAGCATTTCTACCAACCTGTGTGCCCACCCTTGAATGCAGAAATATCCTTGGCACTTCCCCTCCTTCCCATACACGTCTAACAAATCAAGGACTGTTGCTTCTTTCTGAAATTTACTTTTCCCACTACATCCCCATTGCTCCAAGGACTGTTCAAGTCCTTATTGTTTTCATCCTTGACTTTTGCAATAGTCTCCTTACCTATTTTCTTACCTTCAATCCTCATCCCTATCCATCTCCAAATCTTTCCTTTGCTTGTAGGATAAAATCCAAAATAAAACATAAAAGACCCTTCTCAGTGCAGCTCTGATTGTTCTTGCACTCATTCAACAGTGCCTACTTAGCGCCAGATTCTGGGCTCACCCTTGCCAAAACGCCTGCTGTTCCTGTAGACTGTCATACACTTTCAAGGATAAAAGAACTTCTGCAAACTACTCATCATGGCCGGAATGACTTCCCCCAACCTGGTCCTCTGGATAAAATCCTTTTTGAGATTCTACTTAAATGTCTCCTAATTGAGGATGCTCTCCTTCACAAACCTAGGAAGGAAGAATGAGATGTCCCGCTCTCTGCTCCCACAATACATTCATTGCACATAGAAAGACTACAGCACTTATCAGACAGAACTGAAATGAACTCTGCGTGTCCCTAGAATGTGAGTACAAACCATACTCAGTTCACTTTGTTACACTCACAGACCAGACAGACCATTGAGCAGCAGATGCTCAATGCATTTTTACTGATAGGGAAGTGTTTTTCTGCTCAGAATGCAGAACATGTGGGTGATTTATCAATGCCAACTGAAAACAGATGTTTCTCACCTTTAATAAGTAAGGATCCAGAACAAGCCTGGTGACTTTCACTTTAGCAGTTTTTTGCATTGCTGTCCCAATCACCTTCCCCACGATCCATTTGGCATGGACAGATGAACGAGCTACTGACATTTCAGGTGGCTTCAGTCACCTGAAAAACAAATTTCAAAGTTTACTATTCTGGTGGTTATTTACTAGCCAAGTGAATTTTGTCACTAGAACTGCCAAAGTTCATAAACAGCTTTTGTTGGTCTTCTGGAATCATCACTTCAGATGCTCACACGTTTCCTTATCTCCTTAACTACCCAAACTCCCATCCTTACAATGTTTGCAAAGCTGTAATTTTAACCCCTCTAAGCCTCAGCCTCCCCCTCTGCAAAATAGGAATAACAGGGCCTATTAACAGGGATGCTTCGAGCATTTAACTTGTAAGGCGGTCAAAAGGGAGAATAAAAACTCTGGTCTTTACTTGGTGTCCCTTATTTCTTTTTATCCCGCTGGGCTGCCTCTCCCAAGGCTAACAACTCGGCTACTGGCGGAGCTCAAGGCCTAGGGGAAGCGACAGAGATGTCCTCCCCACTGAGCGAGACCTTGCCTTAGGGCTGCTTTCGAGGTCAGTTAGTAATACTGAGTCCAACCCACTCGGCCTGGAGAAGGTTGGGGGATGACTGATCCCTCCACCCTGCACAACTCCGAGGTCAGGCGACTCCACTCTCCCTGAGGACTGTAACAGATTGGCGCCTCAGACCACGAATCCACGCCCTGCTGCGGCAACGCGCAGCCCACACTCACCTTCGGCTCCACTGTCTCGGCGCACGACTAGCGGAGTGCCAGTCGCAGCGCTGTGGCGTCACTCGCACGCAGGCCGCTCCGCCCCGGACCGCCCCTTTCATTGGCCGCCGGTCCGTTCAACTCTGGGAGGGGTTAAAGGCAGGACTCCGCCCACTCCCCTTTAAAAGGGTTCGCGTAGCGTCGGTTTCCTCGGGACTTTAAACTCTCTGTTCCCCACGCCCACGGATATAAGAACGTGGGGAATTCTGGCCTTTCCTTTTCGTATTCCATTTGGTTTCCTCGTCTTCTGTTGAGCTCCCTGGCATTGGACAAGACCTTCCAAATCAAGGAATTCATTAATTCAAACACTGAAACATCCTACCCTGCTAAATGCTGAGACGTAAATACTTAAGCATTTCTACCCCCCACAGCTGCTTTTAAGATAAACTTCTGTAGATTTTTATGATTTTATGTGTTATTTCTCAATATCTGTGAGATGGAGAGAAGTCTGGTGTGGATACATATATATGTGCCAATTACGAACGAATTAGATGGAACATAAACTGGCTGCTTGGTGCCTTCTCAGAGAGAGGGAAATTTGGGAATGTATTAGGCTCTTGTTTGGGAATTGATAAGAGGAACAGAAAACAATAGGCTATTGGCATAGACAAATTGAGGGCCAAATTATGGATGTGGTCAATTGTTTTTTGTCATTGAAACATCTTAGCAATTGGTGAGGAAAGGCTGGGAAAACAAGAATTAATCCGTACTTCGGTCTGTCCAACACTCATTTTTTTCTTAGCATACAATTATGGAAAACTTTGACTCTGTGCTAGGCACTGGGGACAAAAAAGATGAATCAAAGGAGACCCCACCCTCAAAAAGCCCACAGTCTAGTAGGGACAGGTGAGTAAAGAAACAATTATAAAACAAGCACAAGTAATGAGAGCATTGAAAAAGGAGTGCCTAACTTTGCAGAGAGAGGAGACTTGATCAATTGGGAATTTGATCCAGGGGCCAGAGCTTGAGAGGAGAGTGACATGGGATGTAGAGAGGGCATCTGAGGCTTAAAGAAGAGCAGGTGCAGGGCTGCTGGGGTGTGAGAGAACATGGTAGGATAAGCAGTCCAGGACTACCAGAACATAGGGTGAGGGGAAGAGGGGCAGGGATTGAAGCTGGACACAGAAAGGCATCTACTCCAGGACGTATTTCTTGTGAAGGACCTCATTTTTTCTTCTAAATGATGGGGAGCCTTTGGAAAATATGAGTGGTTTTCCTAGCGTTCAAGATCATTCTGGTAGGAGTGTGGAAGAGAATAAAGGTTGGAAAGATTCGTGACTGGATGTTCTGTTAGGGAATGGTGAAGACCTGAACTGGAATGGTTGGGAATGAAAGAGAGAAAGTGAGTTGGAAAAAGTGACTGGGAAATTGGCTGTGTGAGGAAAAGGGACAGAGAGGAGGTAAGTGTGTGTGTGTATGTGTGTGTGTGTGTGTGTGTGTGTGTGTGTGGCTTAAATAACACATTTATTTTCTCATGGTTCTGGAGGCTTGAAGTCTAAGATCAAGGTACCATCAGAGTCACTTTCTGGTGGGAGCTCTCTTCCTGGTTTGCGGATGGCTGCCTTCTCACTGTGTCCTCACATGGACTTTCCTCCGTGTAAGTGTGCACAAGGAGAGAAAGAGTGCATGCTGTTGTCTCCTCTTCTTTTTCCCCCCTGTTTTATAAGGACACCAATCTCATTGGATTAGAGCCCCATCCTAATTACCTCATTTAATCCTAATTCCTGTCCAAAGGTCCTATCTCCAAATGCTACCACATCAAGTGTTAGGGCTTCAACATATATATGAATTTGGGGAGGGGGGAACACTATTCCACAGTTCAGTCCATAACAATAAAATCAAAGAAGTAAAAGCCTTGTAATCTTAAATTTGAATTGGAAATACAGTGTGAACTCATGATTTATTTTTCTAAAAAAAAAAGTCTTTCCTAGAAAGTCTAGAAGCAACAATAACCTAGTCGCAATCAGTATACCAAGCACCCAGATTGTGGTATCTATATGTCATTTCTCTCTAAAAGGCACCAAGGATCCTTGAGAAATCCTTACCTCAGGTTTAGAGCAGAAGTGTATGAGTTAAACTTGGGACATCTCCTTGTCTCAGAAATCAAGGGAGCTATCAAAGATAAATGCAATCAGGTCAAAAGCCAACTTGAAGGAGTTCCCACTGAGTTAAGATGAGATTATGTGAGCCTAAAAAGAACAATAATTGCAATGGATTGAAAAACATGTAAAATTCTATGTGTTCATATTAGTACTTAAAAATAAAGCCTCATTGGTCACTTTTGGAGATTCCTAAGGGACCAAGTCAATAGTTTAATCTATAAAAGTAAAGATCAATATATCCTGAAATATGATACCAAGTACATGTGAGAATGACTAATTAATCAATGCATAAGGAATGACAGAATTGGAAAATAACTTTTTTTGCAACCACTAATGAAATAATGAATAATGTTAACAATAATACCAATAATATCAACAATACCAACAAAACTGTTGGGTGAAAGATTGATGGGGAACTTTATAATAAAGAGAGGAGACTAATAGTACTTGAACCCCCAATTAATATTAGAATTTGTAGAAGTAAGTCAGACTAAACATTACACAACTTTTGGTGTAAAAGAAAAGGAAGTACACACCACCACATATAAAATATTAATGCATTAAAAAGTAATCAGAAGCAAATCAATTTCCTAGATTTAACCCTTATTTTGCAAGAAATACAAGAGATATAGAAACAAGTTAGCATGATGTCATAGAGTGTTCTAATTCAAGCTCGGACATTCTCATGCCGACACACAAAAACATGCAACAATAATGAACGCCACTCAGCAAGACACTGCCACACGTGAACAAGACACTCTCGACATGAACACAGCTGTGAGACACTGATATACCAAGGTTATGAAACCTTCCCAAGCTGTTTGCTCAGGGCTGCCAATGTAAGTGCATGGTGGCAAGTTCACAAACCTAATTTTCAGACCTTGTACATTCTTTTCAAGCTCACATGAAGTATTTTCCAAGATAGATCACATGGTATGCCTCAAATTTATGACTGAAATCATTTCAAGCATCATCTCTGACTACAATGGTATGAAAATAGAAATGAATTACAAGAAAAAAGCTGAAAAACACTGATAAAAATGAACAGAAACTTTAAGAAAACATAATCAGTTGGGAGGGTTTATGGGAGGAGTTAGGATTTATAAAAGTGTTTGCACTCTATGTAATCATGTGAACTCTACATGCAAGAAACCTACAGGAAGAACTCTATGTTTACAATAAAGTCTATGGTTCTAACATTCCTTGCCATTAACTTTCTTTTCCCTTCTATAAATTACCCTCCATCTTGGCACACAAGCCAGAGTGTGCACGTGGCTTGCCATGTCTGCATGTGCTGGGATGCAACTCTTTTCTTTTTCCAGAATAAATTCTTTTTGGGATGAAACACCTAGCCAATGTTATTTTGCCGTCGACATTTTGGGAACTCATCTGGGATTACAGAGAACAACACTTGACAGCTTCAGGGCAGGTGAGCACAGGTTCTGGTGCCCCACATCGTCACTTTGGATCTCTGTTTGCTTTCTGATTTGGAAGCTCAGGGTAAGTCTTCTCCTGGAATCGAGCTTCTGCTTTTTATATTTTGAAGCTCTTTGAGCTTTATCCAGGAATTGTTTAGAAGTGTGTGTGTGTGTGTGTGTGTGTGTGTGTGTGTGTGTGTGTCTGTGTTAAAAAGGCCTCACTTGTTTGTCTGTCTGTTGTCTGTGAATACTCAGTTTAGCATGTTGGCCTGATTTCTTCAGAAACAGGTTGTCTTTTAAGACAAAACTTGTTTTTGCCTAAAGATCTCTTTGGGTACAGATGTTATTTCTACTGAAATTAGTCAGTTTGGCCCAGTATTAGACTATGCTGTCTCACTGAGAGGAGTGTTACTCAGTTCAGCTGGAGTCTCCAAGGGCTGGTTCCTTTCCTAGAACTGGCTGTCAGCTTTTGTCCTGGTCCTCTGTGATCAGACTACTATAAAGGGGGGCTGGCAGGTGTCTGGCATGCAGGTTGCTCCAGCTGTTGTAAATTACTTTGGACCCTTTGTTCTAGAGAAAAGTTTCTAAAAAATGGGACCCCAGCTATCTAAATATTTTAGGACCTCCCCTGCCAGGGACACTGGTCGAGTACATGATTAAAAGCCATAGACAAATTTCATGAGCATATTTAACTAAATGGATGGCTCTTACTAAAAATAATTCCGCAAATCAGTGGCCACCTTAGGGAACATTTGAGATTCCCAGACTTAATTTTCTTAAAGACAAATTGGACAATAATAGCACTAAAATTGGTAAAACTGAGTGAAACACCTATTTTTGAATGGTATTTTGAGGCTTCCAAGCAAGACCAAGAATCTGAAGTTGCCTATCAGCAAAATAAAGTCTTAAAATTAACAGCGGCTACTGAAAATTTCAAAAGAGAGAAAATGACATGCGAAGCCACGTATTCTTCCTCTGCAGCTCTGCCTTGCCCTTCCCCCTCTACTCCATTGTCTCAGGATCCATCTTTGGGTCCACCCTATTTTTCTATGGATACTTTGCCACAGGCTTCTTCTCCAGCTTGCGCAAGCACTTTTTGCCCGACTCCTTTGCTTCAAGCTCCAGCTTCGAGGCCATCTTGCCTTCCATTACCACCTTCCTTACCTTCAGTTCTGCCTCTGATGTGATTTTTCCCTTGAATCCTCTCCTATTTTTCCTTCCTCTGAACTTATCAGTACTTTCCCATTTAAAATTAAACACCCTGAGGACCCTAACAGACCCCAAGTTTCGTATGTCCCCAGAATTAAAGCTGAGTTATGAACCATTGTAAAGGATTCCCTAAGGTAACTGAGGACTCTCACAAGTTTGCTGAGGAATTTGATATTACTATTCAGGCCTATCAGCCTGGTTGTCCTGATCTGTATCAGCTAATCAATAAGTTAGTTGGTGAAAGCCAGGTTTGGCACTGGAGGAAAATTGCTGGATGGGAACATCCCAGAAGAGACTTAGAAGAGCAAACTTCTAATTTTGGGGAAGAGGCTACAGAACTTGCTCTAAAACTGCACCAAGCAATTCCTAAGGCTTTTCCAAAGCCTGTTAATTGGGGCAAAGTTCAAACTTGCTCACAAAAGTCTGACGAATCTGTTCATGACTATTATAATAAACTCCACGTCACTTTTAAGGAAAATTCTGGTCTTCCTTCAGATGTTGACTCCACTCTAACTTTTAATTGTTTGTTAATGAGCTGAACAGTGTTCTTTTCCTCCTAGTTAAGAGAACCAGGATGAAATGGGAGACCATGGCCACCCTGGATTTTGTGAATTTGTCTAATCAGCTTGCCTATACTCTAGATGAGCCCCCTAGAAGTAATATTGTCAAGATTTTTAATTTTCAGCCTTGGCAAATGAGAGGCCCTATGCAAAACTGAAAGACTCCAAACTTTTGCCATTATTGCAAAGAGCCAGGACACTGGAAAAGGGATTGCCATAAATTTAAGTATTTCAGATGCTCTCAGCCCTCTAACCAGCCTTTTCAAGGTCCTTCTAATGGGTCTCTGAGGAACTACAGGGGCTTTTTCCAGTCCTTCCTTTTAATCAGCTTGGAGAAACTTCTCTTCAAGTTGGTAAGGAAACTTTCTATTCTTATCGACACTGGTGCTACACTCTTAGTGCTCAACCCCACTGTCATAAAACAGCCCCTGCCTTGGAGTAATAAAAGAGTTCAAATAATGGGGATTTCAAGTAAACCTCAACACGGTCATATCTCTGGATCTATTCCATTTTGCTTAGGCTTCTTAAGAGATACACACATTTTTCTCCTTAGTTCTTCTGCCTCTACCCCTTAATTAGACTGAGACTTCCTGGAGAAGTATAATGCTGAAATATCCTTTTCCTGAAAGGGAGAAATAATGTTAGAGTTTGATGATAACTGTCAGAATGGCTAATTAGGTGAAGTAAATGGCCTTTCAACATCTTTTATTTGTTCTGTTTTTAACAGTACAGTAGCTGAATCTGAGAGCACTGATAAATTATCCCTATTGAACCAACTGCCATCTTCTTTACAGGCAAAATCTTCAACTGATGTTGGCAGAATCCATATTACCTCCTATTAAGATTCAAATTAAAAAAAAGATTCAAATTGATCCTTCAAAACCTCTGCCCAGAATTAATCAATATCTTATAAGAGACCCTTCAATGTATAAAGCCCATAATAGATTATATGAGGTCTGACAATTAGGTTTGCCAACTTGCCACTGTGCACTTATATCGGCAGCACAGTATTAGGCAGTTCGGTAAGGTTTCACAACCTTGGAATATCAGTGTCTCATGGCTGTGTTCGTGTTGATGTGTGGTGGTGTCATGCTGAGTGACATTCATTATCGTTGTCATGTGTTTTTGTGTGCCATCGTGAGAATGTCAGAGCTTGAATTAGAGCAACAAACAAACATTACTTTCTTGTTAAATTTGCAAGAGTGGAAGTGAAATCAGGGGCATGTTAGTCCAAGTTTATGGGGATAATACCATGAAGAAAACAGCAGTGTACAAATGGATTAAATGTTTTTCTGAGGGGAGAGAATGTGTCACTGATGAAGAGAGGTCAGGGCATCCAGTAAGGAGCAGAACTGATGAAAACATTGCAAATATTCGTCAAATTGTGCGTCAAAATTGTCTGCTGACTGTGAGAAGCATAGCAGACCAAGTGAACATTGATAGAAAAACAGTTAGGAAAATCTTAACTGAAAATCTTGTCATGAGAAAGATGTGTGCAAAGATGTTCCTGAAGGCGCTCACCGATGAACAAAAGCAAAGGAGAGTTGAAGTTTTCCAAGATCCTTTTGGAGAGGCAAGACGATGTTTTGAGCCATGTTATCACTGGTGATGAAACATGAGTGTACCAATACAACCCTGAAACAAAGCAGCAAAGTGCACAATGGAAGTCAGCTAATTCTCTACGGCCAATAAAACACTGTCACTTCAAATCAAAAGTCAAAACGATGTTGCTAACCTTTTTTGATATCAGAGAGATTATTCATTATGAATTTGTACCAACTGACAAACAGCTAACTAAGTTTACTATTTGGAAGTGCTGAAAGGCTGTGTAAAAAATGTTCGACAAAAATGACCTGAACTTTTTGCCAACAATTCACAGCTCTTACATCACGACAATGCACCAGCTCACATGGCACTGTCTATGAGGGAGTTTTTATCCAGTAAACAAATAACTGTAACTTTTTTTCTTTACCCAAAGATAAAGGAAATATTGAAAGGAAGACATTTTGATGACATTCAGGATATCAAGTGTAATACGATGACAGCTCTGATGACCATTACAGAAAATGAGTTCCAAAATTGCTTTGAAAGGTGGACCAGGCAATGGCATTGATGAATAGCTTCCCGAGGGGGAGCACTTCAAAGGTGACCACAGTGATATTCAACAATGAGGTATGTAGCACTTTTTCTAGGATGAGTTCATGAACTTAATTGTCAGGCCTCATATAACTTAACACCTTATTGTCCTTTCACTAGTCCCTGCAACACTCCTATTTTACCTCTGACAAAACCAAAGGGATGAGTGTGGAGGTTTGTCCAGGACCTCTGAGCAATAAACCACATTGTTATCTCTTACCTCCCTGTTGTTCCTATCCCTCATACGCTGCTAGCAACTATCCCAACTGGAGGTAGATTCTTTATGGTAATTGATTTATGCAGTGCATTCTTTAGTACACTAGTTGATGAAACTACTCAATACATTTTCCCTTCACTTGGGAAGGAAAACAACTTACTTGGACAATAATGCTGCAGGGCTTTACGGAAAGCCTTTCTTTCGTATTTCTTACAAATTCTGAAGATTGACTTGGATGATATAATTTTCCCTAAACGTCCCACCTTATTGCAACATGTGGATGATTTACTTCTTTGTTTTTCTTCTCAGGTTTCCTCACAAGAGGATAGCATCTATTTGTTAGAATTTTGGCCTTAAAGAGACAAAATTTCTCTAAAAAAAATTACAATTTGTCCAAACACAGGTTCACTATTTGGGACATCCGATATTAGAACAAGAACTACACCTATATCCCGACAGGCTTCACGGTGTCTAAGTTTCCCAAGGCCCAAAACAGAGCATCAATTGTGAGGTTTTCTTGGGCTACTTGGCTATTGCCAAAATTGGATCCCAAATGTCTTTCTTATGGCAAAACCTCTATATGTCTTACTAAAGAACAACAGTCTTGACCCAATTTTATGGGAAGAACAGGATGACATAGGCTTTAAATCCTTAAAGGAGAGTTTAATAAACCTACCTGTTCTTGGGCATCCTAACTATCAGACTCCTCTTTTCATTTTTGTGCATGAAAAGGAAGGGAATGCCTCTGGGATACTCACTCAAAAACATGGGGATCAGCAACTAGACCCTGTGGCTCAGGTATACTCCCCTTACCTTAGAGCCATTGCTACTACTGCCCTCTTGGTTAAGACCACAGGGTAAATTGCTATGGGATCCCCTTTAACCATCTTTGTACCTCACACAGTAGAAACTCTCCTGTGAATTCTCATCACACCAAGCATCTTTCACTTAGTTGCCTTATTTCCTATGAAATCCTCTTGTTAACTACTTCCCATGTAACTCTTTCACATTGTAATAACCTTACCTCAGCTACTCTTCTCCCTTCCGGGACTGATGAAGCACCTCATGACTGCTTGACACTAATGGATCACCTCATGACTCCTCGTGACAATTTGCTGAAGACTCTTCTGGGTAAAGCTGACATACCATGGTTTACAGATGGTCCAAACTTAAAAAATGAAAATGGTAAGTACTGTGCTGGTTATGCTGTTGTAATCCCTTTTGAAGTTGTCAAGGCAGCATCTTTGCCTTTGTCTACTTCAGCACAGCAGGCTGAATTATATGCCCCTACTTGAGCTTGCATTTTAGCAAGGGGGAAAACTGTCAACATTTATACTGACAGTAGATATGCCTTTGCAGTAGTTCATGAATTTGGAATAGTATAGAAACAACATAGTTTCCTTATCTCCAATGGAAATATGTTCAAGAATTATTGGATGTTATACTTTTACATGATGTGTTAGCTATTATTAAAGTTGTAGGACATTCTATACTTGACTTTATGAAAGCTAAAGGAAATCATCTTGCTGTAATTTCTGCTAAAAATGCTGCTCTTAAAGGAATCATGGCAGTCAAACTTCTGTAATGGTCCAAAGAGATATTTCCCCAGTTTATAACTTAGAAAAACTGGCCAGAGAAGTTCAACAATTGGCTTTAAAAAAGGAAAACAAGATTGGAAATCCAACAATTCCTGGTTTGATAAGAATAGAAAAGCTCTGGTTCAGACCAAATAACAACCCAGTCCTGGAAAAATACTCTAAAATTTCCACTCTCGACTACTGTATATGCATTAAACCATGGTCCACTGACAAAATTATAGCATTCATGAATCACGATTGGTGGGGAGACATTAAGAAGTCTATAAACAGTGCTTACCTTAGGTGTCCCACCTGTCCAAAGTACAACCCAGGGAAACCTGTTCATACTGCCCCTGGACATTTTAAATTGCCTAACAGACTTGTGAGATTTGGCAAATAGATTTTGTATAGCTTCCCCTATCTCATAGATATAAATGTTTTATTCATATATATATATATGAATATATATA